>NC_058087.1:138747654-139082427 GCF_014858855.1 Bufo gargarizans | reverse complement strand
GGTGATCAATGACAGGGAGGTGATCAGGGAGTCTATATGGGGTGATCGGGGAGTCTATATGGGGTGATCAGGGGTTAATAAGGGGTTAATAAGTGACAGGGGGTGGGGGGTGTAGTGAAGTGGTGTTTGGTGCTACTTACAGAGCTACCTGTGCCCTCTGGTGGTCGATCCAAGCAGAAGGGACAACCAGAGGACCAGGTAGCAGGTATATCAGACGCTGTTAACAAAACAGCGTCTGATATACCTTTCAAGGGTTCAAAAAATCGCATCTACAGCCTGCCAGAGAATGATCGCCGCTGGCAGGCTGTAGATGCACTTGTTTACCTGCCGTTTCCTGTGAACGCGCGCTCCTGTGTGCACGCGTTCACAGGAAATCTCATGTCTCGCGAGATGACGCGCCAGCGCGGTCGAAGAGGAATAAACCGGCCGCGGTTAAGCACTGTTCCCTAACTGCAGAACACTAGGATCTCTGACTGCTCTCCTTATATACAGTTTCTAGCTAAACTAGAACCTTCTAGTGGGAGGGGTGGAGTGGAGAATCTCAACACAAACAAATACAATGTTACAACTTCTCTCTCGTAGACCTACATTACAGCTTCAACAAGTCTGGCTTTTTCCCTTCAAAACATATTGTTCTTTAACTTTTATGGTAACTGTGGAAAATTGCCAGCTTCTGATTATTAGTTAGAAAGTACCAAAAGTCTCTCAGTATTCATTAACCCTTTCCACAGTGCTGTGCAAATACAGTGCAAATTAACAGAATATATATCACAACATACATATAAAATGCAGTTACACAGTATTAAACAGTAGAAGTCAATGCAAGTTACCCCTTTAAAGTGAAATGAAGTAAGGAGTTGCTAACTTTGCATAGGGCAAACAGGGGAAGATGTCCACAAACCTCAAATTACACCTGCTCCAGGGTACTCTAAATCCATCCTATTTTCATCGGCTTATGACAATACATACAATAATATGAATCAATATTATTCATACTCAGTATCATTATTTCCCCATATTTGCCTTTATAAGTAGCTTGTGAGATGACTACCACAGACTTTTACAATCTCACATTATTTGTGCTGTCTCCTGACCTGGCAGCAGGTGGTGCTGATGTTTTCTCCTTGTTCTTGTTGACCTACTGCTCCTTGAAGAGTCTTAGCATTTCTCTGTCAACAGTGACACACGACACATATTGAGTTGACTATTGATTCTCTAATAAAGATTTATCTGCAGCGGTATTGTCATTGACCTATATAAACACCAAATGCTTGTCTTTAGCTTCAAATGGACGGATTTCTCATAATTTATTGGTCTTTGATTAGACTGTCTCCATAGGACCTTGCTAATGCTGATAGCGCCTTTAGTGTAGCTTCACAATTGGAAAAATTAAGTTCATGACATCATAGTGCTGAATACCATTATTCCTCACACTAAGGTAATTTCTCAAAATCTTATGTACCTGTCCAACTACATAGTAGATACCTTTATGTATTTTTTAATTTGTTTTTTTTTGGTGCAAATTATACATGTTCGAGACATTTGCGAATGAAACCATCAAAAGTTTTCTATAAAAAAATTACTTTTATAAAAAATAACTTTTTAATGTAATCTTGGAAGGAATAGGACCCTTAACTGACCTTTAATACAAACCTACAATCAAATAAGTACCAATAGGAGGAGGTGTAGAAGTTGCTGTTGTACCCAGGCTCTGAAACCTGAAGGTGCCAAAAGTTTATTTGCCCCGTATGAGGAGAATAGTGCAAGTGGTCCCTCAAGATACAATGGCCATAGGATACAATGTTGCCAGTATACAATGGTTTTTTGAAACAGGACTCAACATATAATTAGTGATGGACGAACATCGGCCGGGACGATTCGCGAACGCAATCGTGCGAAGTGATCAAATGTTCTCGAACCGCAAGTTCGCGGTGAGCCCCATTCACTTTAATGGCAGGTGAACCTGAAAAACCTTCAGGTCATATTTGCAGCCACCAAATACAAACTAGAAGTGCACAAATAGTCCCACAACATGGACAGTGACATACTAGAGGGGGATCAATGACAAATATTCCCACAAAAAATATGTATTTTAATCATGGGGCATTTTTATGCGTATTAAAGGGAAATTCTCAAAAATGTGCCCTGCTGGAGCCTAGAAAAATGTTATTTTAGGCCACGGTAGTACAGGCCCTAAAAAAAGGCATTCACCTAACATTAAAGAAATTGTGATAATGTGGCTCGAAGTACATTATGCGGTCACTGAATAACAATTTTACTGTAGCCCACTGGAGTACAGGCCCCAAAAATTAGGCATTCACCATACAGAAAAGATCAAGTGATTATGTGGCTGGAGGTATATTAGACGGTAATTGGATATCAATTTGACTGCAGGCCAGTACAAATAGATGTCAAATACATATGCTTAAAATAATTAAAAATATAAAATTGGATTAAAAACATAGCTAACAAAATCCCCCCCACTTAAATAAACCCCAAATGATAATAGGTGAAATTCGATAACACGTGGTGTTAAATTCCTCCGAGGACCCAACAATTAGGCATTCACCGTACAGAAAAGATCAAATGATTATGTGGTTAGATGGTCGTTGGATATCAATTTTACTGCAGGCCAGTGGAATACAGGCCCTAAACATTAGGCATTAGCCGGACAGAAAAGATCAAGTGATTATGTGGCTGGAGGTATATTAGATGGTCATTGGATAACAATTTTACTACAGGCCAGTGGAGCATAGGCCCCAAACATTAGGCATTCACCAGACAGAAAAGAACAAGTGATTGCGTGGCTGGAGGTCCATTATGGGGTCACCGTATAAAATTTTTACTGTTGGCCAGTTAGATTACAGGCCCCAAAAATTATGCATTCAGTCGTACAGAAAAAAACAAGTGATTATGTGGCTGGAGGTATATTAGACGGTCATTGAATAACAATTTTACTGCAGGCCAGTGGTGTACAGGTCCCAAACATTAGGCATTCACCGGACAGAGAACATCAAGTGATTATGTGGCTGGAGGTATATTAGACGGTCATTGGACAACAATTTTACTGCAGGCCAGTGGAGTACAGGGCCCAAACATTAGGCATTCACCGTAAAGAAAAGAACAAGTGATTATGTGGCTGAAGGTACATTAGGCGGTCACCGTATAACAAATTTACTGTTGGCCAGTTAGATAACAGGCCCCAAAAATTATGTATTCAACGTGCAGAAAAGATCAAGTGATTAAGTGGCTGGAGGTATATTAGACAGTCATTGGATATCAATTTTACTGCAGGCAAGTGGAGTACAGGCCCCAAACATTAGGCATTCATTGGACAGAATACATCAAGTGATTATGTGGCTGGAGGTATATTAGATGGTCATTGGATAACAATTTTACTGCAGGCCAGTGGAGTATAGGCCCCAAAAATTATGCATTCACCGGACAGAAAATAACAAGTGATTATGTGGATGGAGGTACATTAGATGGTCTATGGATATCAATTTTACTGCAGGCTAGTGGAGTACAGGCCCCAAACAATAGGCATTCACCGGACAGAAAAGATGAAGTGATTATGTGGCGGGAGGTACTGTGTATATTAGACAGTCATTGGATAACAATTTTACTGTAGGCCAGTACAAATACATGTCAAATACATATGTTTAAAAGTATGAATAAACCCCAAATGATAATAGGGGAATTCGATAACACGTGGTCGTCACCGGTGTTGAATTCCTCCGAGGCCCCAACAATTAGGCATTCACCATACAGAAAAGATCAACTGATTATGTGGCTGGAGGTATTATTAGAGGGTCATTGGATACCAAGTTTACTGCTGGCCAGTGGGGTACAGGCCCCAAACATTAGGCATTCACTGGACAGAAAAAGCCTTTTATGCCGCTGTATTTGCATAAGACAGGGACCATTCTTTGTTCTGGGTGGTGGTGGATATGTGTGGGCTGGCATGAGGAAATTCAATTACACGAGGTCGTCACAGGTGTTGAATTCCTCCGACATTCATGCCTCATTCATTTTTAGAAATGTGAGGTAGTCCACACTGTCGTGAGCTAGGTGAGTGCGCTTATCGGTCACGATCCCCCCTGCTGCGCTGAACGTCCTTTTGGACAGGACACTAGACGAGGGGCAAACCAATAGTTCTATGGCAAATTGTGCCAGCACTGGCCACAGGTCAAGCCTGCACACCCAGTAGTCCAGGGCCGTTAACCTGATGTAGTCAGACACCTGTTGGTCTAGGCGTTACCTGAGGCTGGATCCGGAGGGCGGCTGTCGATGGGTTGGCTGCAAGAATGATCTCATATCCAAAGTGACTAACACATCTTCTAACCGCCCTCTTCTTGCATCTGCAGTAGGATTGGTACCCGCAACTGTTTCTCTGTGGGTGGAAAGTCCTCTGCCAGCGCAAGCAATAGCAGAATGCCGCAGCTCTCGCAGCCAGGTCTGTAAATGCTGCATTCTGGCAGCCCTCTGTGATGCTAGTAACATATCCGCCATTTTGTGTTTGTACCAGGGGTTTAAGTACATTGCCACCCAGTACTGGTCCTTGCCCTTTATTCTTTTTATATGGGGGGTCCCTCTTTAAACACTGGAGCATGAAGTCCCCCATTTGCACCAAATTGGAAGTGGTGGAGCGCCCTGGCTCCTGCTCATTGCCTAGAAGAATGTCATCCTTGGTCTCCCCCATCCACTGACAACACCAGGGATCCCCGAAAAGTTTAAAGCCTGCTCTTCTTGCTCCTCCTCCTCTTCATCCCCCCAGGCACCATCCTCCTCTGACTCCTCTTCAGACTCCTTCTGACTCGTCTAAGATGGAGTAGCCCTACCCTGAGAATTAATTCAGTATTGCGACTTCCTCATCTTCCAGCTCCTGCTCCTCAACGGCTTGATCAATGACACAACGCAATGCACGCTCCAGAAAGAAGGCGTAAGGTACGATGTCACTGATGGCGCCCTGACTGCGACTGACCAGTTTGGTAATCTCATCAAATGGCCGCAGAAGTCTGCATGCATTGCGCATGAGCAGCCACTGGCGCGGTGAAAAGAAACCAAGCTCCCCAGAACCTGTCCTGCCGCAGAGTTCGTACAGGTAGTCATTAACATCACGTTTCTGCTGGATTAGCCTATCAAGCATATACAAGGTGGAGTTCCAGCACGTCGGGCAGTTACACATCAGAGTCCACCAATTGATATGGCAGTAGTTGGCGGGCTAGCAGTTCCGACAAGCCAGCGGTCAGCCGTTGGGCAAGAGGTTTTTCCGGCATCATCAACTTTTTACGTTCGAACATTTGGGCCACGGAAGCCTGCCTTTTGCCAGATGAACGCGACGATGACACAGTGGAAGGTTGAGTGGAGGACAAATGGGAGGAGAGAGGAGAAGAGTCAGGACGTGGAGCACCAGGAATGTGGGTTTTGACTGTGTTGCTCCCACAGTGCTCGGTGATGGGAGGCCAGGTGCCTTCTTAAGGCGGTCATCCCTAGGTGAGTGTTGGGCTTACTGCGACTTATGCGTTGACAGCACAGACTGCAGATGGCAACACTATTATCAGCAGCTGACACGTTAATAAAAGCCCACACTGCTGAGCCATGTGTCGGCATCCTGGGAGCGCAAGATGTGGCCATCCACGGTGGATGGCTCGCTCCAGATACATTAGCAGTCTGCTTTTTGCCTCCTGTGCACTGCTGAGTTCTGGCTGCTTCTCCTTCTTCTACCCCCTATCTGCTGCTCTGTCTCTCCCTCTGAACTCCCCTCCTCTTCTTCTCTTGTGGGCACTTACATACCATCCATCAACACATCGTCATCATCATCCCCCTTCACAACCACGGACATTAAAGATCTCTGAGTAGGCAGCAACAGCGGAGACCTCCGTTCTGTGTGGCTTTTCATGTTGTATTGGCGTGCTAAGCAGAACGGAAGTTGTTAGACAGCTGAGTCGGATATCCGTGACATAGAATTGGACTTAAGCCAAGCTCTGACGAGAGTGTTTAGAGATTCATGAGTAGTGACCAAGGGTCTTCATGAGACATTGTGGGATCAATACTGTTGAGCTATTATTAAGTTAGTGAGTTTAATAGCAACCAGATATTGTTAAGTTGGTGCCCTACAATAATGGGAAATTATAATGTTGCAGGACAAAGTGAGGAAATGTTAACAGCAGCTCAGTTGATGAGAGAAAGAGAAGGAAAAGTTTCAGTAATTAAGTTAAAATCGTTCATGCAGGCAATTGGTATGCCTGAAACCGTAAGATTAAATGAAAGTTTATGGAAAAATATATTGCAGGAAAAGAAAGGTTGGTTGAGAGATAATAATAGGCTGGTGCAAGCAGAGTTATGGTGGAAGTTGCCCACAGATGTGACCGATGGAAAGTTGAAAGAAATTGAGAAGAATGGACAATATTGGTATAGTAAGATGGAGAATTTGGATGTGGTAGTGAACAAAGAACAGGAGAGTTCCTCAACAACTACTATTGCTTCTTCTGTCAGCCCCTTCTCTGCACCATGTTCTGGAATCAGCACCTCCCACTGTGCCTTCTGCTCCTTCCATCCCTTCCCCATCCCCCGAAACTCCCTCCTCAGGAAACCAACCCCCTCCTTATGGGGGATGGGAGTGTGTGTGCAGGCACAAAAAATGCTGAAACGAGTAACATGTGTGTTGTCTGTAGATCTCAAAGACAGTGCACGATTCCTCTCATAGTTCCCAGCACTGGATTATATCCAGTGATGTCTGCAAATAACCCTTCCCAATTGTATGTTCCACCAGTTAAAAATGTGCCTGCAATGATTACCCCTATGCTGCCGACTGGAAATATATCAGACCAGTCTACTCAATCTAGAGATGCACCTATTTTAAGTCCACTGGTAGATTTGAGTGGATTTCAATCACAAGAAAATGTGGGGTTTCCAACATCATTGTTGGATATGCAAAATCTGATGCACCCAGTTTCCCCAATTATATCTACGCCAAATCCACCCAGACCAAATGTACCCTATCGTACGCCCAGGGACCTAATCCCTGGAGCTGCTCCTCTCAGGGGTCCAAATGACATCCCTGATGAGCCTGTGTATCGCCCTTGGTCCCCTAGTGAGATGCTGGCCATGATGAGTAGAATCCCCAATCCAGAGGACTTGCCTATGCCATTCTGTAGGGAGTTAGCGAAGATACAGAAGGCTTTGTCATGTTGCTGGAGGGATTTGGAAGATTTAGTCCAGTGTAAAGCTGGTGGCTCCTTCTCTCATATTAGAGCCTCTGCAGTGGGATCTTATGAGGGAGATGATACTACTTTGTTGTCCGGTGCGCAATACATAGTGAAGCTCACAGAAGGGGGGAGAAGCCAACAAATGCTAAGTCGTCTCTTAGTCAGTGACACCGCCCCTGTTAATTTGCTAGGAGATTTGTTGCAGAGAAAATATGCGCAGATAACATATCTTCCTGATTGTACTGTGAAGTTACAGGGCAAACTAGGCGAAGAGGATAAACTAGGCGAAGAGGATATATGTCTCTTAGCAGCCTGTGATTATAATCCATTCCACATGTACGTGTCTACACTCTCTGAAGAAGACGTGTCCCTTCTGCTGCAACAAGTACCTGCACATCCGGACCTACAGACGTTGGCCGTTTATTTGTCCCTCCAATGATGATAGAGTGTAAACCTGATGCTCCTTTACCTCGAAAGGCGCAGTATCCTCTCAGTATACAACAAACAGATGCTATCACCAAAATAGTACATGATTTTGTCGGTAATGGGGTACTTATTGAAACCACCTCTCCATGTAACACTCCCTTGTACCCCATTAAGAAAAGTGTGGGGGGGGGAGGTCAGCCAGTGCAATATAGAATGGTACATGATCTTAGGGCTGTTAATGAGGCTACAGTTTTTAATACCCCTGTGGTACTCAACCCACATACATTGTTGGCACAGATTCCCCATAGTGCTACCCATTTCACTGTGGTGGATCTTGCAAATGCATTTTTCTCAGTTCCATTACATCCAGATTGCAGATATCTTTTTGCTTTTACACATGACAGGAAGCAATACACCAGGACAGTCTTACCACAAGGTGCACATAATTCCCTCAGTATGTACAGTACTGCCTTAGCCAAGCTTTTAGCGGATTGGCCCATTCCATCTGAAGGAGTTGTCTTACTTCAATATATAGATGACTTACTTCTTTGCTGCCCGGAAGAGGAGGTGTGTAAACAAGCCTCGGTGTCTCTTCTCACCGTCCTGGCTGCAAATGGCTGTAAAGCTTCCTGCTAGAAGCTTAAATTTTGTTGCACCACTGTCACCTTTCTAGGGCACTGTATATCTGCTGGGATTAGACATCTCACCCCAGACCGTATAACTGCATATCGAACAAATTACTCTGCCTACTACTGTGGGGTTTCTGAGAATGTATTTGGTCTAGTCTCATACTGTAGGCCTTGGATCAGGAATGCCTCTGCTCTTCTGCAACCCTTGTATGATTGTCTCACCTCTCTTCCTTTTTCATTGACAGATGAGGTCGAGGAGAACTTTCATACATGAGTGAATTATTGGTGACCCTTTCGGGCCCTTGATAACTACCCTTACCTGTAATACCTCCATCTTTACCCTTTTACTTGCCCCTTACCAATAAAACACAGAGACTTGAGTCGGATTTGAATCGGCCACAGCAGCCGTTATTTATTAAACAAAAATACAAATATATTAACAATAAATTAACCCTGACGAGGGAGGTCCTAGAAGCCCCCACATGTATAAATCCATAACAACCACAACTGGACAATCCACCTTGCCTCCAGCCGTAAACACCCAGCTCTGAGCCACCAACTGATGGATGCCTCACCAATTAACCGAGTGCCCAATCCTGAGAGTCTAGCCCCACCATTGAGGCCCTCTCATTCTTAAGCACCAACCCATTCCACCAGCTGCGAGTACCTCCCCCCGCCATCAACGCACAACTTGACCACTCAAACCTCATGATTGCACGTTCCTCCACATCTCTAGGGTCCTCTCAATCCCACCCTGTAGTCCCATTGACCACAGATCAATCCCAACCGCATTCAGGTGAACACCATCTGCCCTCCAAAACCCGCCAAGGCCCAACTCAAGATCCACATGTCTAACTGCCACAGCCCCACTCTTAGCCACAAATCGCCCAATCGCCCTGTTCACCTTAATGCGAGCCCTGTTCACCCCTTTGACAGACCGTGCCTCCCGCCAAGTTTTTCTAGGCACAATATCCGACCATACAGTGACCATGTGAGGAAACAGTGACCAAAACCGTAAGAGATCAAATTTGATATCCCTGATTAATTCCCTCGCCGGTCTAACCCCCAAATCATTGCCCCCAACATGGAGCACTAAAATATCCGGAGCTCTGTCTAACCTGACAAACCGATGAACCTCCTTCAGCACACTTCCCCACAACATACCTCTAGATCCAAGCCACTTCACAACCGTGACATCTCTCCCAAACCCCAATTGACATCCGTTTCCCCGAACATCCGCCCTCAACACCCCCCAGAAAACAAACGAGTGTCCAATGATCCAAACTAGCGCCGAACTGGAGCCTGCAATAAAATAACAAACAAAAGAAAAACACATTACTATTCAAGTCACCATCACTCCCCTTACAAACTACCCAAACGCACATATGACCGGAACCTGATGGGTTCCCAACGCCCAATTCTTTTAATAACATCGTCACACAACCCCAACCTAGCCGCTTCAGTTGCTGCCCCAATCCTGAAGGAGTGACCCGTAAAATCTGCTGGGTCCACCCCAGCCCCTACAAGACAATTTTTAAAATACTGCCACAAATTGAAACCTGGAAAGAAACGATCCATCACTATGCCTCAGCAGCGGGCCACAATCAAAGCACACCGTTCCCTATAAACCCGTAAACGCCTCACTGGACACAACAAGCACTCTGGCACCGAAAACAGGGTAACATACCGCCCCCTACCTTCCACATCCATTTTAGATGCTCGCAGCCTGACCACCACCCTGTCCCGAAACAAATCCACATCCTCCCCATACAGACCCCCCGCAGCCCTAACACTCCTGGACACCAATTCCCCCAAACTAAAAGCCCCAAAAAAGGCTAACGAAAAAGCCAACTGAAACAAGCAAACTTCCCCCACGGAACTACATACTAAGTCGACCTGTCTACCAATCCTCAACAGTAAAGAAAACGACACTGGCCTTCTTTGCTTCTCTGTCCGCTGACCCCTCCTCCAACCCTTGAATACCTGTCTCACCAAAAAAGCCTTCGTAACGTCAGCCATGCCCCGTAACTTGAAACCAAATGCCAGACCCGCCACACATTTGTTCAACTGCGCCACCGTCCAACCTTGCTCCTTACCGTGCCCCAAGAGCAACAGTAAAGGTATCTCCCCCTCGTCTACTCTCATCCCCAAAGTTGAACACCACTACTCCCATTCTGTCCAAGCCTTCCCGTACGCAGCCCAGGAACCCGCGCTCAATGAAGGCTGCAACAACCCCGCTACAGTACCTTCAATAGTTCCCACAGCGACCCTGGACACGCCAGGCCTTTCGCTTTTGCTTCCGGAGCCAACTGCCGAAACCGCTCCCACTGCAAACGAGAAAGAGCATCTGCAATGCTGTTAGAAGCCCCAGGCACATGAACCGCTACCACCCATGCATTAAACGACAAACAAAGCAACACAAGATGCTGCAACAAGCGAACCACGGGTGGAGACGAAGCCGCCAAACCATTGATCGCCTGTACCACCCCCATGTTATCACAATAAAACCGCACCTTCTTGTTCCTAAATCTATCCCCCCACAACACCATTGCGAGAACTATGGGAAAAAACTCCAGGAGAGCCAAATTCCTGACCCACCCCCGCACAACCCAAGACTCCAGCCAACGAGCCGCACACCACTGGCCATTAAAATAAGCCCCAAACCCCACCCCGCCAGCTGCATCTGTAAATAACTCAAAATCAAAACTATCTACCACCTCCCCCATCATTAACGTTCTACCATTAAACTCTTTTAAAAAAACAGACCACACCTCCAAATCCCTTTTCAACTCACGCTCCAACCTAATGAAATGATGTGGTGCAACCACCCCCGCCGTAGCCGCCGCCAACCATCGACAAAAAACTCGGCCCATAGGCATAATTCTACACGCAAAGTTTAATTTCCCCAAAAGAGACTGCAGATCCCGCAGCCGAACTTTTGACGACTGTTTCGCAAATCAGCCACTTTTTCCTCCGGAAGCCGACATTCCATTTTTTCCGTGTCTATCACAATACCTAAAAAACTTTATTCCGTCGCCGGACCCACAGTCTTATCCTCAGCTAACGGCACCCCAAACTCCACAAAAACCGACTGCAACGTAGCCAACAAAAGAGAACAAACCCGCGAACCCGCCCAAACACAGAAAATCATCCAAGTAATGAATAATGGATGAACACCCCGCCAAATCAGCCACTACCTATTCCAAGAATGAACTAAATGCCTCAAAATATGCGCATGACACAGAACAACCCATAGGCAAATCCACACAATACCCCCCATCCCAAAAACAACCCAACAGGTGCAAACTATCCGGGTGAACTGGGAGTAACCGAAAGGTCACCTCGATATCAGCCTTAGCCAACAAAGTCCCAGGACCCAGCTTTTTAACCCATGCCACAGTCGCATCAAATGACGTATAGACCACCGAACAAATGTCCGGATCGATACCATCATTGACCGATGCCCTCTTTGGGAAAGACAAGTGATGTATAAGCCTAAACTTGTTCGGCTCTTTTTTAGGCACCAGCCCCAGCGGCGACACCCTCAAGCCAGCTAACGGCGCTCCCTCAAAAGGCCCATCTATCCTGCCCAAGGCAACCTCCTTCGACAATTTTTTCGCTGTATGACCACAGGCAATGGGTTCGACGGAATATGAAACCCCCTTGAAAAACGGTGTTTTAACAAATCCGCTGCCTCTCGCCTGGGATACCTATTTAAGTACCACTCCATCCTTTCCACCCAAACTGGAGTCCGACCCTTTTGTAGCCGAGTCTGACCCTCTGTGTTTACCGCCCTTGAAGCACCGATTAGCCCCGTGGGTACCCCCGCAAGTTGTGCACCAATGCTTAAACTTGCATTTTGCTCCAAACCTGCAGTTACCTTCATTAAAGAGGAAACACAAACCTCTGGCGGACGCTGCTGACACTGTAGACTGTCCCGGTGCGCCTCCCCATATACCCTGTATGCCTCCTCAATCGCATCCAGATAGAAAAACAAGGCCGAGCAACACTCAGGCGTCTTTTCCCCAATGACGCTCGCCAAGATCGCAAACGCTTGCAACCAATTGGCGAACGTACGCGGGATGAGTCTATGCCGGCGGTTTTCGTCCTCTTCCTTTTTTCCCTTGCCCAGTCGTTCCCCATCCAGGTTAAACCGCTCCAGGGGAAGAAGCGAAAAAATCTCAACATACTCCCCCGCCATATCCGCTCGCGAACGTCTTGCTTTAAGTGCGCTCCCAACGGCCCCTCAAAACAAACGTACACTTTCCTTTTTGCCACGTCGCCAACCTTAGGCCTCTGTTCCTTGCCCCCCACCTGCGTCTGAACCGACACAGATCCTCCCCCCCGAGACTGTGCGCTCTCAGCTGCCACGACCAAACCCCCACCGACCCCCCCATGCCGGTAACGGAGACGAACCTGCCACCCTCAACCCTGAAATTCAGTCCGCCAAACTAGTCTAAATTTGACCCAAGCCCTCCAATATTTCCCTGTGACCTCCCCCAGCCGCCACACCCCCAGGCTGCTAACTAATGTCTGCAAAGCACCCCACATGTTCTCTCCTGGGCGCTGTGAACCCATCAGCCGCTGATCCTGACTCCAGACAAACGGTCCTCCCAGATGACTCCACGGATTCTTCGGCTGTGCTTGGTCCGCTCGACGTCTGAACCCCAGCGACGTCCATGCTGGGTGCACTCCCCAAATCCCTAGCCCTCACAACATCCTCATGCAGTCCCAGGCCAGGAGACACCTGCCCGTGATCCCTTGGAGCCCTGGCCCTCTAGTGGCCACTCCTGGCACAGGCTCCGTCCTCCTGCTGCTCACTTTCCCTCACCGAGTGGACATTCCTGCCACTAGGGGGAGCAAGGAACCCGCAGACCCAGCTCTGGATCCCGCGCTGCTTGCAGGTGAAGACAGGGAGGGGGGAGCCCTGCCTCCTTCGGGGCTCCGCTGCGCACCCGGATTCCTCCCACCTCTAGAGGATGGGGACGAGATGCACCCACCGTCCCCTGCCTGTAGAGGGTCCCTAGAGGGGCTCCTGCGCCTGCGCCAAGCCCTGGGGGTTTCACTGGGGCTAAGGCGCGCCGGCGGCCGTTGTGCACATGGCAGTGGGCCAGCTATACCCGCCGCCTTCCCCTGCAGTAAACCAGCCAGTTGCCCCTGCAGCCATTCTGATCCACGGGCCTCCCCTGCCGCCCGCAACCGCTCCATCATCTCCTCCACGGACTGCATGGTAGGTCCCTGCTGCACGCTTTTTCAAATTGATCTAAAATGGCCACCGGGCTAAGCCCCTTAAATAAGGTCCCCCCAACTCCACCCCTACTATCCCGCCCCCCCGCTTCCCGCCTTCCATTAACCCTACACCTACCAGGCCCCTTGCACCCAAAATTCCTCATGAAGGCCTAACCTTAGGGTAAACCTCTAGTCCGGCCTTACTTTAAAACTAGTCATCAGTTCCACACCAGCATTGGGTCTACTAGACTACAATAAAGATTTCAGACTTTATTGCACTGAATGTCTTGGCCATGCTTCAGATGTTCTCACACAAGCTAGGGCTGGTCAACAGTGTCCAGTGGTGTATTACTGTGCCAGACTTGATCCAGTGGCTAGAGGAGCGGCATCTTGTGTCCATGCGGTAGTGGCTGTACAACTCATGCTTGACAAAAGCTCTGAGATTGTGCTCAATTATCCAATTACAGTTTTTTCCCTCATGACATCTCGGCCATTCTCACTCAAGTACAGCCTAAATACTTGTCCACCGCCAGACACCTTAGACTAGAATGTGCACTACTTATGCCACCAAATGTCACCATCAAAAGGTGCACAACTTTGAATCCAGCTACTCTGCTGCCTCTGGAGGGGGGAGGGAGTAGCAGTATGAGTCATCTAGCTGAATATCTTCCTGACCCAGAAGATAAACACGACTGTCTCCAATTAATGTGCCAAGAGACAGCAGGGTTTGATCACGTGGTAGATACTCCCTTAGAAAACTTTGTGGATGGATCGCGGTATGGTGTCCAGGGGAAGTTTTATACTGGGTATGCAGTTGTCACTCAGCACGATACAATCAAAGCAGAATCACTGCCCTCTCACATGTCTGCACAGGAAGCTGAACTTAAAGCTTTGGAAGAGGCCTGCAGATATGCGGAGGGAAAAACTGCAAACATCTATACAGATTCTAGGTATGCTTTTGGGATTACCCATGATGATGGTCCAATTTGGAAGGCTAGAGACTTCCTTACAGCAAATGGCAAGCCAATTAAAAATGGCAAAGGGGTGAAATCCCTAATGGATGCTCTGCTTTTGCCAACGAGGATGGCCATTATGAAAATTAAAGGCCCATCGTCAGGAAAAACCCTTGAAGCTCGAGGAAATCATCAAGCTGATCTGGCAGCAAAAGCTGCTGCACAGAAACCCAGAGATGATCCTGTAGGGATAGCAGCAGTACAAAATCAAATCTCCTTGCCAGTTAGCTTTGAAACATTCAAAACCTTACAGTCTCAAGCAACCAAAGAGGAAAAGGCAGTATGGCTAGAGAAAGGAGCTGTGATGACCCCAAAAGGAACATGGGAATTTAGAGGAAAGCTGTGTTTGCCCCGTGCCTTGTTCCCAGTCACAGCCCAGGCCACTCATGGGAATACTCACCAGTCTAAAACTGCGAAGACTGCTCTTGTTCATAATCACTGGTATGCCCCAGGATTCAGTGTAGCTGCAGCCAAATTCACTGAGGGTTGTAAGATTTGTGCCCATCACAACATAGGAAAGACGGTAAAAACACCTTTGAGGCACACTCCCAGGCCCGATTTCCCCTTCCAAAGACTGCAAAAAGATTACATCCAACTACCCAAAGTGGGGACCCTAAAATGCCTCTTGGTATCTGTAGATCTGTTTTAAGGGTGGCCAGAAACCTATCCTGTGTCCAAAGCCACTGCAAAAAACACAGCCAAGAAACTTCTGAATGAGATAGTTTGCCGGTATGGGGTCCCAGAGACAATTCAGAATGACCGAGGTTCTCACTTTACAGGGGAGGTCATGCATGAAATTATGGGAGCCCTGGGTATTGAACAAGCCTTCCATACTTCGTATCACCCACAAAGCAGCGGTAGAGTAGAGCGACTCAACGGCACAATTAAATCGAAATACAGAAGGCTATGGCTGAACTGAATAAGCCATGGACAGAGTGTCTACCCTTGGCACTCTTCTCCATCTGGTATACCCCTAACCGGAAGACAGGCCTGAGTCTATATGAAGTACTCTTTAGGAGTGCCCCTAGATTAGGACTTTATTTTCCACAACAACTCCAGATGCAGCATAGTAGTCTTTCAAAGTACGTTATCTGTCTTACAAACAGACTATCTAATGTGTATTCCCAAGTTTTTGCTTCTCTTCCAGATCCAGACAGTATAGAGGCAACTCATTCTCTACAACCAGGAGCTTGGGTAGTGGTGAAATGACACATGCGGAAAGTCCTAGAACCACGTTTTGAGGGTCCACATCAAGTACTGTTAACCACCGCCACTGCTGTCAAGTTGGAAGGAAAGCCTAATTGGGTCCACGCATCTCATTGCAAAAAAGTACCAGAAACTCAGGTGCTGGAATGACTGCAATATTTTTGCATGCCTTAATGTTCATTCTATATTGTACAGGGGAAAAGACACAGTCAGATCAAATACCACATTCCGTATTTAGAGCAATACTAATACAAGGGAATCAGAGTGTAATTGCATTTTTATCCCCTAAAGATTTACCCATGATTGACAAAATGGCCTTAAAGACAGGGTTTTCAGATACAAATGTATGGCTAGAGTGGATCCGCTATACGGTTCTGTCCTAGAAGAGATCCAACTGCAAAGCTTGTGCTGCAGCTCGACCTCATTTAGGTACGATACCTTTCCTTTTGAATGAGGTTACCGATCCTGAGGGTTTCAAGTGCATCCTTAAGATGTATACTGAAACTATTCCCAGTAATGACACCTCCCACTGCAGGACATTAGAATAACTTTATCCTATTGTTCATGATAAAGACCATATGGGTTTTGGTATAACACCATACCCTGGAAATTATACCTGTTTTAACCGTAATGGTACAGGCTAAGACATCAGTGTTTTTCCTCCAGGATATTGTTCCTATAACATCTATCTAAATGAGACAAGTAGTGAATCTGATGCTTAACCTGACAAATGGTTTGTCCACCAAGATTATAAACATTCGGATATCTGGTGTTTGTGTGGAGACTTGAAACTCCGACCTAGGATACGAATGGAATGGATTGTCCAATGTACCTTGATTAAGGTACTGATGCCATTTGTTCTATTTTCAACTCTTGAGTGGGATCAAGTCAATAAGCAAATCGATGTCCGGTCATGGCTAAGGAGGTCACTCCTTACATCTTTTGTTTCTCATGTATACATAGATTCTATAGGAGTTCCTAGAGGAGTTCCTGATAA
This sequence comes from Bufo gargarizans, assembly GCF_014858855.1. Taxonomy (NCBI): domain Eukaryota; kingdom Metazoa; phylum Chordata; class Amphibia; order Anura; family Bufonidae; genus Bufo; species Bufo gargarizans. The sequence goes on along the minus strand of NC_058087.1, from coordinate 139,065,716 downwards.
ATTCAAGGCTAGAAACCAGATAGCTGCCGGTTTCGAGTCGATATTTCCCATAATTGGCGTAAATAAAAACGTAGGCTGGATTAATTATTTATACTATAATCAACAAAGATTTGTAAATTATACCCGAGATGCGGTGAAAGGAATAGCGGAACAACTGAGCTCTTCATCAGTGATGGAGTTACAAAATCGACTGGCCCTTGACATGATCCTAGCGGAAAAAGGAGGCGTCTCCAAGATGATAGGAAATTCCTGCTGCACCTTCATTTCGAACAACACTACCCCTGACGGAAGCATCACAAAGGTTTTGAAAGGACTGACGGATTCATCAAATGAACTAGAGGAAAACTCTGGAATCAATAACCTATTTACCTCATGGCTAGAACAGTGGTTTGGGAACTGGTCTAGTTCCCAAAATTATGTACATGCATTGTAACACTGACAAACCCAAAGACTATTATGAGCACCTCGCGATTCCGTCCTAAGACAAATAAAATCTTGTTTCTGGTTGAGGAATAAATAAAATCAGATGAAAGCAAACCCGAAAGGGAGTTGGGGGGGACCTGGTGAAGCAATAAGGAAAGTCCAGCTCTTCGCCGTTTAGGGCATTGGGAGAGTACCTCACTTTGCTTATTCCTCTTGTATCTATTTACCGCAAAAAGGAGGGGTTTGTGAGAGACAGGATTTTATTTCTCTCTCTCTCTACTGTAGTACAAAAATCAATTAAGAGCCTCGTGCGCATTCTCTTTGTTTTAAAATTATTGGGGAAAGAATTTGGGGAGTTAAATTGCTAGTTTCAAATGTGCCAATGAAACTCAGGGATAAAGTTAGTAAACGACTCCCTTTTTGTCACGGTGCCAATAAACTTTAATTTATGACCACCCTTTTGTCTACCTCATATTGCCTATATAAGTGTATGTAACTGTAATAAAGTTATGCATATTTTCCATGATACCAACCTGTATTGGTCTCACTGAGAAAGCTATATGAGCTCATACTTATAATCCTAACTGATTTGGCACCACACAAAGAAGAAGGTAATCGCATAAATACCAGCGACGACACACCCCTCTGTGTATCACACCTATCGATAGCACAACATTACCAGTCCTTAAAAAAGCACTTTTGTGGCCCTATTAGCTACATTTGGTGTCCCCAAGTTCCTAACAGCCTTTCCCCTGCTCCAAAATGCAACTTCTCCCTACACTGGCAAACCACCTAATGTAAAATGGCTGCCAGATTGTGTTTTATTATAGGGTTTATGGGTGTGTCCATGTGCTGAAACCTCTCAATTGGCTGTCCTGTCCCACCTGATGGATGTGTCATCGGTCAAAGTTCGGTGCAATGCAAAAGAATATGGCGCGCGTAGACATCGCCATATGTTTGCATGTTCGGCTAATCACAAACAAGCAAAGTTCGCAACAAAACTACCGCAGGGCGAACTGCGAGGCTATCTGTACCAGTAACATCAGCGATAAAACGATCCACTTTCTCGATCTAACCATATTTATTGATGAAAATCGCTTTAAAACCAAGACTGTCTTAAAAGAGACGGATGTAAATGGGTATATTGATATTAACAGTTGCCCTTATGGCCCCAGGCTAAATAATATCCCTAAGGGACAGATAAAGGGAATTTGTCGCAATTGTACGGATGAAAAGGATTTTAGAGAACAAAGTCATAATATACAGGAGAGATTTCTAGAAAAAGGATATTCAAAGGAAGAACTAAAGATATGTAGCCAAAAGATAGAGGAGAGTGAAAAAACAGAAGGAGCAGAGAATAGTGGAAGGAAGAAAAATAAAGATTTTCGGTTTGCATTTTTCATAAAGTATTCTACACATGCTGGCCCTATAAAAAATGCCATTAGGAAAAATTGGGCCGTATTAAAAAATGATCCTGTTCTGGGAAAGGAAATTCCTGAGCATCCGGACTTTATTTTTAAGAAAGCCTCTAACCTCCGAAAGCATTTGATACATGGCGCTATCCCTATAGATGTGGAGAGAAAAGTTGGTGACAAATTTGTGTGGTGTGGCTTTGGTCGCCCATGCAAAAATAGGAGTAAGGAAAACAGTTAGAGGAGGGTGTCCACTATTTACTCCAACAAAAGAAATAAAGAGTTTAAAATCAAAGGGGAAATAAGCTGTGAGAGTTCAGCAGTGGTATACGTATTGGAGTGCCCGTGTGGCCTCCAATATGTGGGCCGGAAAACAAGAAAGCTTAAAATGATGAGAGATTGGCTGGCTTCAACCACGTGATTATTCCTTGGGGCTGGTGATGTATTGGAGGGAATTCATAAATGAGGATATTTGGGGAGTAATAAAAAGAGAGAATTAATAGAGATTTTAAGGATTGTAAGTCAGGAATATGCTTTGATTGGTCTCTCGGGAATTACCATGGGTGGATATGTGATTTTTATGCAATTTTAAGTATTTATGTTTGTTCTTCAATGGAGCTGGTTATATCTACTAATTGTTGTTGCAGATCAGGTGTGAAAGAGGGGGAGGGTGAGATAGAGGTATATTTAAAGACTTCCTTTAAGGAGTGATGTACACGCCCCTGATGAAGCTTGGAGCGAAACCCGGGTCGGGCATGAGCACTAGGCTGCAGTTTTTTATGCTGACATTTTATCTCTATTTGTGAGTATAATTAAATACTTTTATATGGTTATTGGCGATGGTGTTTCACTATGGGACTTTTTGATGTCTCCTATAATAGTCTGTGAAAAAGAGAAAGTCTGATGAAATACGAGGAGGCTGGATCTGTCTGATGTGCTTGCATTTTCACTTGCGCTTGTGAGTATAACAATACATGTGCATGTGAATGGTGACGAAAGTACTTCACTATTGGTGCAACCTTTGATATTTCATAGGACCTTCCATATGCAGGAGGATATTAGTGGAACCCGATGCTCTTCCATATATATACATGACTGGATGATCCTGATCCTTAAAGAGGTTATCTCTGTTACCATTGTTGCACGGTCCCCAAAAACGCTCGCAACAGTTATATCTACGTAGACACAGGAGCAATTTTTTTTTTAAATAATGTAATAAATGTTAAAATCCCCTAGGAGGACTGAAAATAAACGATAAAAAATAAAGATCATTGGTATCACCATGTTCCAAAATGCAAGAACTATTAAAATATAAAAGTATTTATCCCGTGTGATGAACTGTGTAACGGAAAAAAAAAATTTAAGTGGCTGATTTGCTTGTTTTGATCCCTTCACCTCCCAAAAAAATGTAATAAAAAATGCCCACGTCATGCACACTCCAAAATGATATCAATGAAATGTACAGATCATTTTGTAAAAAGATGAGCCCTCACACAGTTAAATGTAGAAAAGTTATTGAGGTCATAAAATGGTGATGCAAATAAATGTATTTTTATTTAAGTTTTTATTTTTTAACACAAAAAAACTATAAAAATGTGGTATCGCTGTGATTGTACTGCCCCGCAGAATGCTAAGGCTACTTTCACACTTGCGCTTTCCTTTTCCGCTATAGAGATCCATCATAAGATCTCAATAGCGGGGAAAATGCGTCCGTTTTGTCCCCATTCATTGTCAATGGGGACAAAACTGAACGAAATGGAGTGCACCAGAATGCATTCCGCTCTGTTTGGTTGCGTCTCCAATGCGGACAGCGTTTTTCTGTCCGCGATGTGGTGCTGAGCAAGACGGATCCGTTTTCTCGGACACAAAGGATCTGTCCTCAATTGACTATCAAAGGTGTTCATGACGGATCCGTTTTGGCTATTTGAAAGATAATACAACGGGATGCAGACGGTTATATTATCATGATTGAAACGTTTTTGCTGGTCCATGACGGATCCAGCAAAAACACTGGTGTGAAAGTAGCCTAACAGGTCACATAAAACTGTGGCGGGGTTGTGTTTTTTTTCAATGTCACCCTATTTAGAAGTTTTTTAAGCTTCCCACTGCATTTTATGGAATATTAAATGGTGCCATTAAAAGGTTCAACTTGTCCCACAAGAAAAAAAAACCTACATGGCTATATGAAAAATAAAAAACTTGTACTCCAGGAAGGCAGCTAGTAAAAAAATGAAAAAATGGAAAATCGCCCCCTTAATAAGAGGTTAAAGGATGCTGATGCAAACTGGTATACCTCTTTAAAGGGGTTCTGTACTTTCATTTAACTGATGATCTATCCTCTGGATAGATCATCAGCTTCTGATCGGCGGGGGTCCGACACCCGGGACCCCCGCCGATCAGCTGTTTGAGAAGGCAGCGGTGCTCCAGCAGCGCCGCGGCCTTCTCACTGTTTACCACCGGGCCGCCCGCCCACTGACGTCACGACTTGTATCAACTAGCGTGGGCGGAGCTAAGCTCTGTTCACTTGAATGGAGCTTAGCCCCGCCCACGCTAGTTGATACTAGACGTGACGTCGCTGCCTTCTCAAACAGCTGATCGGCGGGGGTCCCGGGTGTCGGACCCCCGCCGATCAGAAGCTGATGATCTATCCAGAGGATAGATCATCAGTTAAATGAAAATGCAGAACCCCTTTAAGGCTGATGCATTATATTGTCTCTTTCAGTTTGTATATATTGAAATTAGATCTTCTTTTAATTTGTATGTATGTACTGTAAGTACCAGAAGAGGTCCTACCGCCTTCATAACCCATAATACTTTTATGACAAATACAAAAGATTTTAGTGGCCGCGCCCTTGTCACCTGCCTTTTATTTATGATGGTAAGCTATCACCATATACAGGTCCTTTAAAAAAAATTAGCATATTGTGATAAAGTTCATTATTTTCTGTAATGTACTGATAAACATTAGACTTTCCTGTATTTTAGATTCATTACACACCAACTGAAGTAGTTCAAGCCTTTTATTGTTTTAATATTGATGATTTTGGCATACAGCTCATGAAAACCCCAAATTCCTATCTAAAAAAATTAGCATATCATGAAAAGGTTCTCTAAACGAGCTATTAACCTAATCATCTGAATCAACTAATTAACTATAAACACCTGCAAAAGATTCCTGAGGCTTTTAAAAACTCCCAGCCTGGTTCATTACTCAAAACCGCAATCATGGGTAAGACTGCCGACCTGACTGCTGTCCAGAAGGCCATCATTGACACCCTCAAGCAAGAGGGTAAGACACAGAAAGAAATTTCTGAACGAATAGGCTGTTCCCAGAGTGCTGTATCAAGGCACCTCAGTGTGAAGTCTGTGGGAAGGAAAAAGTGTGGCAGAAAACGCTGCACAACGAGAAGAGGTGACCGGACCATGAGGAAGATTGTGGAGAAGGACCGATTCCAGACCTTGGGGGACCTACAGAAGCAGTGGACTGAGTCTGGAGTAGAAACATCCAGAGCCACCGTGTACAGGCGTGTGCAGGAAATGGGCTACAGGTGCCGCATTCCCCAGGTCAAGCCACTTTTGAACCAGAAACAGCGGCAGAAGTGCCTGACCTGGGCTACAGAGAAGCAGCACTGGACTGTTGCATGTCATTCGGAAATCAAGGTGCCAGAGGAAGACTGGGGAGAGGGAAATGCCAAAATGCCTGAAGTCCAGTGTCAAGTACCCACAGTCAGTGATGGTCTGGGGTGCCATGTCAGCTGCTGGTGTTGGTCCACTGTGTTTTATCAAGTGCAGGGTCAATGCAGCTAGCTATCAGGAGATTTTGGAACACTTCATGTTTCCATCTGCTGAAAAGCTTTATGGAGATGAAGATTTCATTTTTCAGCACGACCTGGCACCTGCTCACAGTGCCAAAACCACTGGTAAATGGTTTACTGACCATGGTATTACTGTGCTCAATTGGCCTGCCAACTCTCCTGACCTGAACCCCATAGAGAATCTGTGGGATATTGGGAAGAGAAAGTTGAGAGACGCAAGACCCAACACTCTGGATGAGCTTAAGGCCTCATGCACACGACAGTTTTTTTTCACGGCCCGCAAAAACGGGGTCCGTGGGTCCGTGATCCGTGACCGTTTTTTCGTCCGCGGGTCTTGCGGAGCCAAACGGATCCGTCCTGAATTACAATGCAAGTCAATGGGGACGGATCCGTTTGATGTTGACACAATATGGTGCCATTTCAAACGGATCCGTCCCCATTGACTTTCAATGTAAAGTCTGGAGTTCTTTTATACCATCGGATTGGAGTTTTCTCCAATCCGATGGTATATTTTAACTTGAAGCGTCCCCATCACCATGGGAACGCCTCTATGTTAGAATATACTGTCGGATATGAGCTACTTCGTGAACCTCAGATCCGACAGTATATTCTAACACAGAGGCGTTCCCATGGTGATGGGGACGCTTCAGGTTAGAATACACTACAAACTTTGTACAAGACTGCCCCCTGCTGCCTGGCAGCACCCGATCTCTTACTGGGGGATATGATAGCACAATTAACCCCTTTAGGTGCGGCACCTAAAGGGGTTAATTGTACTATCATATTCCCCTGTAAGAGATCAGGGCTGCCAGGCAGCAGGGGGCAGCCCCCCCCCTCCCCAGTTTGAATATCGTTGGTGGCACAGTGTGCCCCCACCATCGCCCCCCCTCCCTCCCTCTATTGTATTAAATCGTTGGTGGCACAGTGTGCCAACCACCATCGGCCCCCCTCCCTCCCTCTATTGTATTAAATCGTTGGTGGCACAGTGTGCCAACCACCATCGGCCCCCCCTCCCTCCCTCTATTGTATTAAATCGTTGGTGGCACAGTGTGCCAACCACCATCGCCCCCCCTCCCTCTATAGCAGTAACATTGGTGGCAGTGTGCGGTCTCAACAGTAGAAGATTCATACTTACCTGCTTGCTGCTGCGATGTCTGTGTCCGGCCGGGAGCTCCTCCTACTGGTAAGTGAAAGGTCTGTGCGGCGCATTGCTAAAGAACTGTTTAAGTGAAAACTTAGATCAGAAAAAGCTTTTATGCAGACGGATCTTCGGATCCGTCTGTATGAAAGCAACCTACGGCCACGGATCACGGACACGGATGCCAATCTTGTGTGCATCCGTGTTCTTTCACGGACCCATTGACTTGAATGGGTCCGTGAACCGGTGTCCGTCCAAAAAATAGGACAGGTCATATTTTTTTGACGGACAGGATACACGGATCACGGCCTCGGCTGCAAAACGGTGCATTTTCCGATTTTTCCACGGACCCATTGAAAGTCAATGGGTCCGCGAAAAAAAACGGAAAACGGCACAACGGCCACAGATGCACACAACGGTCGTGTGCATGAGGCATAAGGCTGCTATCGAAGCATCCTGGGCCTCCATAACACCTCAGCAGTGCCACAGGCTGATTGTCTCCATGCCACGCCGCATTGAATACTTTTTTGTATTAAAAACACTTTTCTTTTATTGGTCGGATAAAATATGCTAATTTTTTTAGATAGGAATTTTGGGTTTTCATGAGCTGTATGCCAAAATCATCAATATTAAAACAATAAAAGGCTTGAACTACTTCAGTTGGTGTGTAATGAATCTAAAATATATGAAAGTCTAATGTTTATCAGTACATTACAGAAAATAATTACCTTTATCACAATATGCTAATTTTTTTAGAAGGACCTGTACATAGGATATTACAAGACGTTTGTACAGAATATTGCCTTGTCTGATTCCCTGGGATTTCCATCATGTAATGAACTTGTTGAACCTTCCTTTGATCTCATAACACCCAGACACGAAGCTATATAATTAACCCTCAAAGTTTGTACAGTTGAGATTTTGATTAATACTTTTTATGTTGTTAAATGATCTAGCAACGCCATTAGACAGTTCTGTAATATTGTACAGCTCGTTCATTGATTGAATGAACTCACTCTCCTCTGCTCTGTAGCAATTTCTTGAAGTATTTGGATGCTGGCAAAAAAGTAGGACTATCGATCTGTCAGGCACTGCTTGAGGGCCTTATCTGCAAACACATTATTCTTTATGACTTTCAATAATTCTGCTGAGCGTACTGAACTTCTTACCATTTCGAGGCTTATAACTCCTTGCTTGCCTCTTGGGTTATGTTCACTCTGCTGTATATTAAACCAGAGGGGAAGCTATGTTTTTCTGGGACTTTACTATTGATGGTCTATCCTTAGGAGAGGTCATGAATAGCAGATCTACAGGATCTGACTCCTGGCACCCCCAGCGATCAGTTGGGTCAGGAGCTGCTTCTGATTACTAAAGCACTGCTCCTATTCGAGTGAATGAGGAGCAGTAACCAGGCCTAGTGTATGGAGAAGTGTAGTTCTGGTTCAGAAGCTCCTAAAAACTGCTGATCGATCGGGATGCCGAGAGATGAACCCTAAGGATAGATCATCAATAGTAAAGTTTTAGAAAACCTTTTTAAAGGGGTTGTCCGGGTTCAGAGCTGAACCCGGAAATACCCATAATTTCACCCAGGCAGCCCCACTGATGTTAGCATCAGAGCATTTCATGTTCATATGCTCTCGGAGCGCAGGGCAAGGGCTCTTTTATATACAATAACACACTGCCGGACATAGGCTTCCGCCCAGCAGTGTGTTTGGTGACGTCACCGGCTCTGATGGGCCGGCTTTAGCGCTGCCCTAGCCGTTTAACAGGTGACATCACCAGGCTCACTGCTGGACGGAAGCCTTTGCCTGGCAGCCCTATGGAGAGCCCGGTTCGTCACCGGAACTCCAGAAAATGCCTTTGTCCTGCGCGATTCAGTGCAGGGCAAAGGAGAGCATCAGAGCATGAACTGCTCTGATGCTCAAGTCAGGAAGGCTGCGTAAAAATGGGGATATGTCCGGGTTCAGCTCTGAACCCAGACAACTCCTTTAAGGACTATGTTTACGGAGCTTGTAGGTTCAAGAGTAAGGGTGGATTTCCTGAGATATACCTCTGACAGATGTCTCTCATGTGTGCCACTTTATAGGCCAGTGGGACAGTGTCATAGGGCACCCTTAGGCTCCCAAGTTTAAAAGAAAGTATACTACATGTCTCATAATAAAATAGTCGACTATGTCATTCTATACTGAATAAAAGTATAATTACCAAACCTCTTTGGCCCAATGGAGGCCAAAAGGACACTCTTTTGGCTTCCATCAGGTGAGGAGGGTTGATCAATACATTTTGCACAGGCACCCTAAGTTCTTGAACAGCCACAAAGATCTGTCAAATATTGATAGGTTGGAGTTTACATTCAGATAATTCCCTAAGGCCTCGTTTAAATCTCCGTCAAGCAAATCTGGCTGCCTCATCTGGCACAAATGTCAGCGGTCGGCCAGACTAAAACCAGCTGCATGCAACGTTTTTTTAATAGGCTGAAACCCGGCATTTCTGCCAGAAAACGGACAGATCACTCCTGGAGCTCATTGCAGTCAATGGGGATCTGGCAGTGAACTAGAGAATTCGGAAATGTCAGATCCAGCTAAGTTCAGCAGGCTGTTCTGCAGGATCTGCTTGACAGAGATGTAAATGAGGCCTTACCCTGTCATACGAGCTTCGTGAGAGATTTTAGCGAAGAAACATCCAACCAGTTGCTAAGGGTTCAGGAGCAGTAATAAGCCGCAGGGGCAATATTCGAATTTGCGATATTTTGCGAATATTTGGGCGAATATTTGTCATATATTCGCAAATTCGAGATCTCGTCATTATTTTCTTGATTACGAAAATCGGCAATCGGGAAATTCTCGAAATAAAATTCTGCTACAAAAATTTGCGATCAACGCTACTCCTAAAGTCAAACATATTGCAGCCTTCTCATTGGCCCACAAGCAAAAAGCAGTGAGGGATCATGGGTACTGATGAAAAAAAATCTAGAATATTCACGATTTTGAAGATATAGCACTATATTCTAGATATACTGTATATAAAAAAGAAAAGAAATGAATCGCACATCCAGCTGCTATGCTTTGATCTCATCCCTGCTACTTTTGCAGAAAACAGCACTAAATAGCACATGTGTACCGCCTCCTATGCTACATGCTAAATGAGGCATTAGTGTATATTTTGATCAAAAGGCATAAGCCCACTCACCACGCCAAGGTTGCCTCCATGAGTGGGTCCTACTCTAAAATTAGCCTGGCGCTGCACGGCCACCACCAAAGCTGTGGTGCCAATCCGGCAGGCGGCGGGACCCAGCTGTCAAACAGCAACCCTGCTGCCTGACTATGCCATACCTAGCACTGGGCCCCACCAACCCGCCAGAAAAACAACACAGGGGCCCGGTGCTAGGTATGGCAGCAGGGGTGCTGTTTGACTGCTGGGTCCCGCCGCCTGCCAGATTGGCGCCACAGTGTTGGTGGTCGCCGTGCAGTGCCATGCCAATTTTAGAGTAGGACCCACTCATAGAGGCAATCTTGGCGTGGTGAGTGGGCTTATGCCTTTTGATCAAAGTGTACACTAATGCCTCATTTAGCATGTAGCATAGGAGGCGGTACACATGTGCTATTTAGTGCTGTTTTCTGCTAAAGTAGCAGGGATTAGATCAAAGCATAGCAGCTGGATGTGCGATTCATTTCTTTTCTTTTCTTTTCTTTTTTATTTATAACTATATTCTAGATATTCGCAAATTCTCAAAGTGCCAATATTCACAAATAGAATATTCGTGATCAACACTATTCAGGAGCCTCAAAAATATTTACATCCAATTAAGGGATTACCCATCTTCAGGGTACTTTCGGGAAAACCCAAGTTGCCAGACCGGTGGGGGGAAGCATACTTGGCTATTCCTCCCCACTGAGTTGTTGCTCCTCCAGTACCCACATATAAACAGCCAATCACTGTCAGCAGTGGTCACGTCAGTGGGTCATGTGATGCAAGGGAGAGACCTCACCCCTTTACATTACAGTGAGGCACCAGGTCTCATCAATCTTAGAGCATACTTTTCAGCCCAGCGATGCAGGAGGAGCAGCATGCCTCCGTATTTCTTTCAAGTTGCAGCCATGTCCCTTAACACACAGCATGCCCCTTTTAAAATAGGACCCACCCCTTTATTGATGCAACTTGCCAACCACTCCCCTTTATTTTAGGCCTTTGCTTTTTACTCCTATTGTTCCACCCCAGCAGGGTGAGTTTTGGTTCTGGGACTGCATCTGATTATGCAAATTCTGGTGCGACACACAATTAAAGCAACTCTCCAGGAGGCTTTCCCAGGAGATTTTGCAGGAATCCAGTAGGTCTTCCCCTTTTGCAGGAGCCCAGTGGATGTTCCAGGAGAGTTGGCAAGTATGTATTAAAATATAGCTACAAGTTTGGGGATATCCAAGCATAGGCTCCAACATTATAGTCCAATGACAAAAGTATCAAAACTAATACTCTGTGCATAGTTGGCAACAGTCCTGAGTTTGAAGGGACTGTCACTAATTTTCAGAGACAGTCCATTCAAAATCAGGCTGTCCTGATACAAAAATGGGTAGGGCTTATATAAGTCCAACCCATGAATGGACAGTCCTTACAGCGTGGTGGTGTTCCCAAAGTGGGGCCTGTTTGTCCAACTGCAAAGTTGGTTAATAGGCATGGTCTCACGCCTAGAGCAGGGTCTGAGGGGGTGCATGGCACACAAAGTTTATGTTTAGTATTCTTTTAGTCCCTGTGTCAGGCACTGCCCAGTGCTATGCATGAATTGGTGCATACTTTTTCCCAGAGTGAATTCCTTCATTGTAGTACATTCACATTTTAGAGTCTACACTTTGTAGCTTTAAAAAAAAATGTTTCCTCTGAAGGTATGTGCCTTTTTGTTTTCTGGTTATTTGGAATAATTTTGCTCACATGCACATTGAGTCTTATTAAAATCAACAGGGAAATTTTTGGTGATGGACTGTGGACTCTACGTTCTATCAATCGATATTGGACACAATTTTGCCAATTATCTTCATTCATGTCCTGATAACATGTAAGGAGATGTCTAAAGATAAACCTTTACTTTAAATTATAACATTATTCCTACCTGCCGTCAACAGTAGGAGAGGCTTATTGACTTTTTCCTTTAAAGAGGTTTAAATGATTAAGGATATTGATGGCCTATACTCAGGAAGGATAGGTCATCAATATATGAGACTGGCGGGGGGTCTGACTTTCCTAAGGGTAGGCCATCAATACTTTTAAACGGGAAAACCCTGTAACCTCTTGAAAACAGAGCATTTTTCCATTTCGTTTGTTTTACCCTCTGGCATCCGCGAGGCATAACTTTTTTTTATTTTACTGTTTACATAGCCACATAAGGGTTTGATATTTTTTTTACGGGACACCAAATTAATGGCACCATTTAATATTGCATATGATGTAGTGAGATTATAGTAAAAAAAAATCCAAATTGGGCGGAATAGGAAAAAAATGCTTTTTATGGGTTTCATTTTTATGGTGTTCCCTATGTGGCAAAACTAACCTGTTCCCTTCATTCTCCAGGTCAGTATGATTACAGCGATACCACATTTCTATAGTTTTTCTTGTGTTTTAATACACTTTTTGTCAGGAGGAACGAGTGAACCCTAAATTCCACCTGCACATCTGTCCCTGCCTACTTGCAGGGACAGACCACAACTGGTCGACGGTCCCTGCTTATTCACGTGCTAGGGCTTACCAGGGAAAAACAGAAAGAAAAAAACAATAAACAATGCGACAGGTTGGAACACAAATACTGAGAAAAACACAGAAACAAAAGAAGTCAAATGTACCGGATAAAAACCAAGAGAGAACAATGAAGCCAAATCAGAAAGCAGATCACTAAATAATACCAAGCTAAGGTCATACTCAAGCGGTCAAGTCTAGGTTCAAATACTGTATGCCAGGTAGAAGCAAGTCCAAAAACTAAGCCAGTGTCAAACCAGAAGATGCAGAAAAGACAAATCAGAATCCAAGAATCAGGGTCAAAAGGAATAGCCAAAGTCAGAAGTCAGGAGGTCAGAACAATCCACAATCAAAAGCGCTGGTGAGGTATATATAACCATTCACAGGCAATCTGTTACCAGCAGACTGCCTGTTTAAATACCCCGCACTTCCTGGTCACATGATGCACTGCCTGGCATCACGTGACCTATGACATCAGAATACCTGATGTGGGAGATCTCCCTGGCAACAGAACGCCAGCAGGTATGCGGAGACTTACATCCACCGGCGCTGGTAGTTACACTTTTTGTTTTGCATCACCATACTTTCAATTCAGGTATAATCAATTCAGACCTGAATCTAATTGGCCTACCGTTTCAGCTGAATTGAATCTATATTGAATATTATAACATCTAATTATAACATTAATCAGCATGACATTTCGAATGTAAAATAAATTAAACTTAAAGTATATTTTGAGAAAAGCATTGCCAATTCCGTTATCATATTCCTGGTATCTTCTATTGGAAAGTACATTGCCAAATGTAAAAGATAAACTGATCCCTGATATCTGCTCTGTAGTTTAATGAGTACCGTATTTTTCACCCTATAAGACGCACCGGCCCATAAGACGCAGCTAGGTTTAAGAGGAGGATAATAAAAAAAAAAAAAATTTCCATTACACCTCAGGTCAGACCAGCATTAAGACCCCCAATGTTAATCAGAACTCAGATCAGACCCCCAATACCTCAAATCAGTCCCTTGTCAGCCATCAGCCCCCCGTGTCAGCCATCATGCCTCCATGTCACCCATCATGCCCCCATGTCAGCCATCATGCCCCCATGTCACCCATCAGCCCCCCATGTCACCCATCAGTCCCCATCCATCAGCCCCCCATTGTTAGCCATCATGCCCCTATGTCAGCCATCATGCCCCCCATGTCAGCCATCATGCCCCCCCCCCCCCATGTCAGCCATCAGCGCAAATAAAATAAAAATCTGCGTCTTATGGGGCGAAAAATATGGTAACTGAAAATATCAAAGACACTAAATCCAACTTTAAAAAAAACCAAAACCAGAGGATGATGCAATCTGTAGTGCACATCCGTTATGTGCAACCAATGTTACTATGACATTTACAATGCTGTCCGATGTTCCCATACATCTGTAAGACACTTAAAAGGGATTTCTACATCTAGATTGTTTTTATTAAATTCCACAGTCCCAGACTTTGACTCCCTGGTGTGGATTCCTTTCTCACTTCCATGTTTTTGCTCAGTAGTAGAGGTGTAAAAATTGGAGTTGTGAAAGCTAGAGTCACAGCAGAGTGCTGCTCATGTGCATCTTACAGGTTCCTGAACATCAGAGAATAGTGGTACCATAAGCAAGGGATACTGACATATCACACTTTACTTTAAAGAGACACATCCAACATGTTTTATCTCATGTTAAAAACGTATATGTGAATATTGTATGTATTTTTTATAAAAAAATGGATGGTTTTCAGTACATCGTTTTTTAGGTCATTCCAGCTCTCCACCTACTATTCTATTGAGGATCACTTTGCAGATAAAGCTTCCTGCAATAGAGATACATTAAGATTATTCTGCTCTCCCAATCAGAACATTTCTGTCTCTTTCTCTCTCTCTTTCTTGATTATTTCTACAAATTAAATTTTGTATTTCATTTTCAGTGGCAAACTATTGACAATTTAAAAAAGAAACAGAAAACATTTGTTTAAAAAGTTGTACTATTTAATTTCAATAATATATACATAGCATTGTTTATTCTATATAAAGCAGTGTGCATAATAACTTTTTATTTCAAAATGTTATGGCTCAGATTTCCTAATGCACTAGTACTACTACTGCAAAAATGATTCCAAAAAGTGCCACAAATTAGCCCAATATGGTATATCTTTTGTTTTTACACTTTATTCTGACCTGCTCAACAAGGGTGGGGCTTAGTGGAAAGGGGCAAGGATTTATGGGAAAAGGAGCAAGTCCTAAGATGCACCATTTTGCACCAAAACTGCACCAAAATTGTAGCGTACAAATCTCTCAAAGTGTAACAAACTTACCTGTCTGGGCCCCAGTGGCAAGATCTCCAGCTTCAGTGCGACAGTGCTAAGAGAAACGCACTGCGAAATCATGGCCCCTGGTAACACGACATCATTCTTAGCAACAGGATGCAATGCTCTTTCTCTACACAGCGGGCGTGTGCTGGAGGAGATTAGCAGTGGGACCATTGCTCAGCTGCTCTATTTCTTTGTGCTAGTGTTCTGACATATGGATCCTGGGACTCGGTGCTCTATTTAAACCCCTTCCTTGCCATACACCAGTGTCAGTGATAGTCTTATTTGGGCTCCCTAGCTAGGGTCCTGGTTCTTGGATTCATTTGGATTTGTTTGTGCTTTTGACCTTGGCTTGTCTTTTGACTACTCTGTGTCTCACATAGTTTGTACATCCTGTCTGGTATTTGATCTCAGCTTGTCTTTTGACTACTCTCGTTTTTGTACTGCATTTTCCACCTGGTTCTGACCTATTTTCGTATGACTATCCCTTTGTGTTGTTTTTGTCTCTTGGTGTTTGTCTGTGTCTGCACCTTTCTAGATTAGGGACTGTTGACCAGTTGTGGTCTTGCTACCTAGGGCATGAACTGCAAGTAGGTAGGGAAAGTTGGCTGGGTTCCAGGTCAGGGCTCATTGTCCATGTCTATTCCCTATCGACAAGCATTATAGTAAGCCAAACAATAGTTTCTATAGAGTCATAGAAATGTGTCTATCTCTGCACCACATTCAGCCCGAGCCACTGTGATAAATCTAGTCCTTACGCCATCTTTAGAATTAGGACCTACGGTATGTCTTTTCAATTATTGGTAATTGCTGTGCACTCAGTACTCAGAAGTGTGTGACAGAAAGGAGGACTGGGGGTAGTAGAGAATAAGAGAGTCTCTGTTCATATGTGTCATGGCTTCCTTAGGGTACTTTCACACTTGCTGCTGAGGATTCTGGCAGTCAGGTCCGTCGCCGAAACTGCCTGCTAGATCCGTCTAAACGCATGCAAACTGATGGCATTTGTCAGACGGATCAGGATCCTGATCTGTATGACAAATGCATTGAGATGCCGGATCTGTCTCTCCGGTGTCATCTGGAAAAATGGATCCGCCATTTATTTTTATTCACATTTTTGGCAGTCTGAGCATGTGCAGACCGCAATGCCATATCCGTTTTGCCGGAACACTTGGGGCCGGATCCAGCATTAATGCATGTCAATAAGAAAAAATGCCGGATCAGGCATTCCGGCAAGTGAACTCTGGACATTTTATCTGCTCATTGTAATTGGAACAGCTGAGAAGCCAATTGTCCCATTACTTTTGGTTCCTTAACAAGTGGGAGGCACATATGCAAACTGTTGTAATTCCTACACCGTTCACCTGATTTGGATGTAGATACCGTCAAATTAAAGCTGACAGTCTGCAGGTAAAGCACATCTTGTTTGTTTCAATTCAAATCCAAGTGGTGATGTATAGAGCCAAAAATGTTAGAATTGTGTCGATGTCCCAATATTTATGGACCTGACTGTACATGGCTACGCGTTTCGGATAACAAAAATGTGGACCCTTACTCATGACAAAAAACAGAAGTATTCACCTGACATAAATAGAGAAAGATATCAGCAAAAACAGGGGTGAACAATTAACATAGACTCCACCTCAAAGGCTGCTTCTACGTGACATAGCATACAAATACAAAAAATATATACATTTGTGCTTTTAAAAAAAAAAACAAACAGACAGAATAAGAATCAATAATGTAATATAAGATCATGTTTGCGATTAAGACTAGGGATGAGCGAACTCGAACTGTATAGTTCGGGTTCGTACCGAATTTTGGGGTGTCCGTGACACGGACCCGAACCCGGACATTTTCGTAAAAGTCCGGGTTCGGGTTCGGTGTTCGTCGCTTTCTTCGCGCTTTTGTGACGCTTTCTTGGCGCTTTTTGAAAGGCTGCAAAGCAGCCAATCAACAAGCGTCATACTACTTGCCCCAAGAGGCCATCACAGCCATGCCTACTATTGGCATGGCTGTGATTGGCCAGAGCACCATGTGACCCAGCCTCTATTTAAGCTGGAGTCACATAGCGCCGCCCGTCACTCTGCTCTGATTAGCGTAGGGAGAGGTTGCGGCTGCGACAGTAGGGCGAGATTAGGCAGATTAACTCCTCCAAAGGACTTGATTAACTGATCGATCTGCAGCTGTGGATCATTGAGCTGCTGATCCTCAATTGCTCACTGTTTTTAGGCTGCCCAGACCGTTTGTCAGTCACATTTTTCTGGGGTGATCGGCGGCCATTTTGTGTCTTGTGGTGCGCCAGCACAAGCTGCGACCAAGTGCATTTAACCCTCAATGGTGTGGTTGTTTTTTGGCTAAAGCCTACATCAGGGTGAAGCTGTCACACCAAGTGCATTTAACCAGCAATAGTCTGTTTATTTTTTGGCCATATACTACATCAGGGGCAAGCTGCGCCTGTCACCAAGTGCATTTAACCCTCAATGGTGCGTTTGTTTTTTGGCTAAAGCCTACATCAGGGTGAAGCTGTCACACCAAGTGCATTTAACCAGCAATAGTCTGTTTATTTTTTGGCCATATACTACATCAGGGGCAAGCTGCGCCCGTCACCAAGTGCATTTAACCCTCAGTAGTGTGGTTGGTCAAGCTATCACACCAAGTGCATTTAACCAGCAATAGTCTGTTCATTTTTTGGCCATATACTAAATCAGGGGCAAGCTGCGCCCGTCACCAAGTGCATTTAACCAGCAATAGTCTGTTCATTTTTTGGCCATATACTACATCAGGGGCAAGCTGCGCCCGTCACCAAGTGCATTTAACCCTCAGTAGTGTGGTTGGTCAAGCTGTGACACCAAGTGCATTTAACCAGCAATAGTCTGTTCATTTTTTGTCCATATACTACATCAGGGGCAAGCTGCGCCCATCACCAAGTGCATTTAACCAGCAATAGTGTGGTTATTTTTTGGCCATATCCCAGTCTAATTCTGTCACTAAATCCATACCGGTCACCCAGCGCCTAAATACTAGGCCTCAAATTTATATCCCGCTAAATCTCTCGTTACCGCTGTCCTGTTGTGGCTGGGAAAGTTATTTAGTGTCCGTCAAAGCACATTTTTTGTTCTGGGTTGAAATACAATTCCCAATTTAGCAATTTAAAAATTTAGTGGTTTCTGCTGTATCAGAGCTATTTGAAATCTATCCCTAAAAGGGTATATAATATTCAAGGTGCACATAGGGTCATTCAGAATAACTTCACACACCCGCTACTGTGCATTTCCAAGTCTAATTCTGTCACTAAACCCATACCTGTCACCCAGCGCCTAAATACTAGGCCTCAAATTCATATCCAGCTAAATCTGTCGTTAGTGCTGTAGCTGGGCGAGTTATTTAGTGTCCGTTCAAGCACATTTCTTGTTCTGGGTTGAAATACAATTCCCAATTTAGCAATTTCATAATTTAGTGGTTTCTGCTATATCAGAGCTATTTGAAATCTATCCCTAAAAGGGTAGATCATATTGAAGGTGCACATAGGGACATTCAGAATAACTTCACACACCCGCTACTGTGCATTTCCAAGTCTAATTCTGTCACTAAACCCATACCTGTCACCCAGCGCCTAAATACTAGGCCTCAAATTTATATCCAGCTAAATCTGTCCTTAGTGCTGTAGCTGGGCGAGTTATTTAGTGTCCGTTCAAGCACATTTCTTGTTCTGGGTTGAAATACAATTCCCAATTTAGCAATTTCATAATTTAGTGGTTTCTGCTATATCAGAGCTATTTGAAATCTATCCCTAAAAGGGTAGATCATATTGAAGGTGCACATAGGGACATTCAGAATAACTTCACACACCCGCTACTGTGCATTTCCAAGTCTAATTCTGTCACTAAACCCATACCTGTCACCCAGCGCCTAAATACTAGGCCTCAAATTTATATCCAGCTAAATCTGTCCTTAGTGCTGTAGCTGGGCGAGTTATTTAGTGTCCGTTCAAGCACATTTCTTGTTCTGGGTTGAAATACAATTCCCAATTTAGCAATTTCATAATTTAGTGGTTTCTGCTATATCAGAGCTATTTGAAATCTATCCCTAAAAGGGTATATAATATTCAAGGTGCACATTGGGTCATTCAGAATAACTTCACACACACCCGCTACTGTGTATTTCCAAGTCTAATTCTGTCACTAAACCCATACCTGTCACCCAGCGCCTAAATACTAGGCCTCAAATTCATATCCAGCTAAATCTGTCGTTAGTGCTGTAGCTGGGCGAGTTATTTAGTGTCCGTTCAAGCACATTTCTTGTTCTGGGTTGAAATACAATTCCCAATTTAGCAATTTCATAATTTAGTGGTTTCTGCTATATCAGAGCTATTTGAAATCTATCCCTAAAAGGGTAGATCATATTGAAGGTGCACATAGGGACATTCAGAATAACTTCACACACCCGCTACTGTGCATTTCCAAGTCTAATTCTGTCACTAAACCCATACCTGTCACCCAGCGCCTAAATACTAGGCCTCAAATTTATATCCAGCTAAATCTGTCCTTAGTGCTGTAGCTGGGCGAGTTATTTAGTGTCCGTTCAAGCACATTTCTTGTTCTGGGTTGAAATACAATTCCCAATTTAGCAATTTCATAATTTAGTGGTTTCTGCTATATCAGAGCTATTTGAAATCTATCCCTAAAAGGGTATATAATATTCAAGGTGCACATTGGGTCATTCAGAATAACTTCACACACACCCGCTACTGTGTATTTCCAAGTCTAATTCTGTCACTAAACCCATACCTGTCACCCAGCGCCTAAATACTAGGCCTCAAATTTATATCCAGCTAATTCTGTCCTTAGTGCTGTAGCTGGGCGAGTTATTTAGTGTCCGTTCAAGCACATTTCTCGTTCTGGGTTGAAATACAATTCCCAATTTAGCAATTTCATAATTTAGTGGTTTCTGCTATATCAGAGCTATTTGAAATCTATCCCTAAAAGGGTAGATCATATTGAAGGTGCACATAGGGACATTCAGAATAACTTCACACACCCGCTACTGTGCATTTCCAAGTCTAATTCTGTCACTAAACCCATACCTGTCACCCAGCGCCTAAATACTAGGCCTCAAATTTATATCCAGCTAAATCTGTCCTTAGTGCTGTAGCTGGGCGAGTTATTTAGTGTCCGTTCAAGCACATTTCTTGTTCTGGGTTGAAATACAATTCCCAATTTAGCAATTTCATAATTTAGTGGTTTCTGCTATATCAGAGCTATTTGAAATCTATCCCTAAAAGGGTATATAATATTCAAGGTGCACATTGGGTCATTCAGAATAACTTCACACACACCCGCTACTGTGTATTTCCAAGTCTAATTCTGTCACTAAACCCATACCTGTCACCCAGCGCCTAAATACTAGGCCTCAAATTTATATCCTGCTAAATCTCTCGTTAACGCTGTCCTGTTGTGGCTGGGAAAGTTATTTAGTGTCCGTCAAAGCACATTTTTTGTTCTGGGTTGAAATACAATTCCCAATTTAGCAATTTCATAATTTAGTGGTTTCTGCTATATCAGAGCTATTTGAAATCTATCCCTAAAAGGGTATATAATATTCAAGGTGCACATTGGGTCATTCAGAATAACTTCACACACACCCGCTACTGTGTATTTCTAAGTCTAATTCTGTCACTAAACCCATACCTGTCACCCAGCGCCTAAATACTAGGCCTCAAATTTATATCCTGCTAAATCTCTCGTTAACGCTGTCCTGTTGTGGCTGGGAAAGTTATTTAGTGTCCGTCAAAGCACATTTTTTGTTCTGGGTTGAAATACAATTCCCAATTTAGCAATTTCATAATTTAGTGGTTTCTGCTATATCAGAGCTATTTGAAATCTATCCCTAAAAGGGTATATAATATTCAAGGTGCACATTGGGTCATTCAGAATAACTTCACACACACACGCTTCTGTGCATTTCCAAGTCTAATTCTGTCACTAAATCCATACCGGTCACCCAGCGCCTAAATACTAGGCCTCAAATTTATATCCTGCTAAATCTCTCGTTAACGCTGTCCTGTTGTGGCTGGGAAAGTTATTTAGTGTCCGTCAAAGCACATTTTTTGTTCTGGGTTGAAATACAATTCCCAATTTAGCAATTTCATAATTTAGTGGTTTCTGCTATATCAGAGCTATTTGAAATCTATCCCTAAAAGGGTATATAATATTCAAGGTGCACATTGGGTCATTCAGAATAACTTCACACACACACGCTTCTGTGCATTTCCAAGTCTAATTCTGTCACTAAATCCATACCGGTCACCCAGCGCCTAAATACTAGGCCTCAAATTTATATCCCGCTGAATTTGAATACAATACATTGGGCCAAATAATATATTTGTTGTTGTGGTGAACCATAACAATGAGAAAAACATCTAGTAAGGGACGCGGACGTGGACATGGTCGTGGTGGTGTTAGTGGACCCTCTGGTGCTGGGAGAGGACGTGGCCGTTCTGCCACATCCACACGTCCTAGTGTACCAACTACCTCAGGTCCCAGTAGCCGCCAGAATTTACAGCGATATATGGTGGGGCCCAATGCCGTTCTAAGGATGGTAAGGCCTGAGCAGGTACAGGCATTAGTCAATTGGGTGGCCGACAGTGGATCCAGCACGTTCACATTATCTCCCACCCAGTCTTCTGCAGAAAGCGCACAGATGGCGCCTGAAAACGAACCCCATCAGTCTGTCACATCACCCCCATGCATACCAGGGAAACTGTCTCAGCCTCAAGTTATGCAGCAGTCTCTTATGCTGTTTGAAGACTCCGCTGGCAGGGTTTCCCAAGGGCATCCACCTAGCCCTTCCCCAGCGGTGAAAGACATAGAATGCACTGACGCACAACCACTTATGTTTCCTGATGATGAGGACATGGGAATACCACCTCAGCATGTCTCTGATGATGACGAAACACAGGTGCCAACTGCTGCGTCTTTCTGCAGTGTGCAGACTGAACAGGAGGTCAGGGATCAAGACTGGGTGGAAGACGATGCAGGGGACGATGAGGTCCTAGACCCCACATGGAATGAAGGTCGTGCCACTGACTTTCACAGTTCGGAGGAAGAGGCAGTGGTGAGACCGAGCCAACAGCGTAGCAAAAGAGGGAGCAGTGGGCAAAAGCAGAACACCCGCCGCCAAGAGACTCCGCCTGCTACTGACCGCCGCCATCTGGGACCGAGCACCCCAAAGGCAGCTTCAAGGAGTTCCCTGGCATGGCACTTCTTCAAACAATGTGCTGACGACAAGACCCGAGTGGTTTGCACGCTGTGCCATCAGAGCCTGAAGCGAGGCATTAACGTTCTGAACCTGAGCACAACCTGCATGACCAGGCACCTGCATGCAAAGCATGAACTGCAGTGGAGTAAACACCTTAAAACCAAGGAAGTCACTCAGGCTCCCCCTGCTACCTCTTCTGCTGCTGCCGCCTCGGCCTATTCTGCTGCTGCCGCCTCGGCCTCTTCCTCCGCCTCTGGAGGAACGTTGGCACCTGCCGCCCAGCAAACAGGGGATGTACCACCAACACCACCACCACCACCTCCGTCACCAAGCGTCTCAACCATGTCACACGCCAGCGTTCAGCTCTCCATCTCACAAACATTTGATAGAAAGCGTAAATTCCCACCTAGCCACCCTCGATCCCTGGCCCTGAATGCCAGCATTTCTAAACTACTGGCCTATGAAATGCTGTCATTTAGGCTGGTGGACACAGACAGCTTCAAACAGCTCATGTCGCTTGCTGTCCCACAGTATGTTGTTCCCAGCCGGCACTACTTCTCCAAGAGAGCCGTGCCTTCCCTGCACAACCAAGTATCCGATAAAATCAAGTGTGCACTGCGCAACGCCATCTGTAGCAAGGTCCACCTAACCACAGATACGTGGACCAGTAAGCACGGCCAGGGACGCTATATCTCCCTAACTGCACACTGGGTAAATGTAGTGGCAGCTGGGCCCCAGGCGGAGAGCTGTTTGGCGCACGTCCTTCCGCCGCCAAGGATCGCAGGGCAACATTCTTTGCCTCCTGTTGCCACCTCCTCCTTCTCGGCTTCCTCCTCCTCTTCTTCCACCTGCTCATCCAGTCAGCCACACACCTTCACCACCAACTTCAGCACAGCCCGGGGTAAACGTCAGCAGGCCATTCTGAAACTCATATGTTTGGGGGACAGGCCCCACACCGCACAGGAGTTGTGGCGGGGTATTGAACAACAGACCGACGAGTGGTTGCTGCCGGTGAGCCTCAAGCCCGGCCTGGTGGTGTGTGATAATGGGCGAAATCTCGTTGCAGCTCTGGGACTAGCCAATTTGACGCACATCCCTTGCTTGGCGCATGTGCTGAATTTGGTGGTGCAGAAGTTCATTCACAACTACCCCGACATGTCAGAGCTGCTGCATAAAGTGCGGGCCGTCTGTTCGCGCTTCCGGCGTTCACATCCTGCTGCTGCTCGCCTGTCTGCGCTACAGCGTAACTTCGGCCTTCTCGCTCACCGCCTCATATGCGACGTGCCCCACAGGTGGAACTCCACCTTGCACATGCTGGACAGACTGTGCGAGCAGCAGCAGGCCATAGTGGAGTTTCAGCTGCAGCACGCACGGGTCAGTCGCACTACAGAACAGCACCACTTCACCACCAATGACTGGGCCTCCATGCGAGACCTGTGTGCCCTGTTGCGCTGTTTCGAGTACTCCACCAACATGGCCAGTGGCGATGACACCGTTATCAGCGTTACAATACCACTTCTATGTCTCCTTGAGAAAACACTTAGGGCGATGATGGAAGAGGAGGTGGCCCAGGAGGAGGAGGAGGAGGAGGAAGAGGGGTCATTTTTAGCACTTTCAGGCCAGTCTCTTCGAAGTGACTCAGAGGGAGGTTTTTGGCAACAGCAGAGGCCAGGTACAAATGTGGCCAGCCAGGGCCCACTACTGGAGGACGAGGAGGACGAGGATGAGGAGGAGGTGGAGGAGGATGAGGATGAAGCATGGTCACAGCGGGGTGGCACCCAACGCAGCTCGGGTCCATCACTGGTGCGTGGCTGGGGGGAAAGGCAGGACGATGACGATACGCCTCCCACAGAGGACAGCTTGTCCTTACCCCTGGGCAGCCTGGCACACATGAGCGACTACATGCTACAGTGCCTGCGCAACGACAGCAGAGTTGCCCACATTTTAACCTGTGCGGACTACTGGGTTGCCACCCTGCTGGATCCACGCTACAAAGACAATGTGCCCACCTTACTTCCTGCACTGGAGCGTGATAGGAAGATGCGCGAGTACAAGCGCACGTTGGTAGACGCGCTACTGAGAGCATTCCCAAATGTCACAGGGGAACAAGTGGAAGCCCAAGGCCAAGGCAGAGGAGGAGCAAGAGGTCGCCAAGGCAGCTGTGTCACGGCCAGCTCCTCTGAGGGCAGGGTTAGCATGGCAGAGATGTGGAAAACTTTTGTCAACACGCCACAGCTAACTGCACCACCACCTGATACGCAACGTGTTAGCAGGAGGCAACATTTCACTAACATGGTGGAACAGTACGTGTGCACACCCCTCCACGTACTGACTGATGGTTCGGCCCCATTCAACTTCTGGGTCTCTAAATTGTCCACGTGGCCAGAGCTAGCCTTTTATGCCTTGGAGGTGCTGGCCTGCCCGGCAGCCAGCGTTTTGTCTGAACGTGTATTCAGCACGGCAGGGGGCGTCATTACAGACAAACGCAGCCGCCTGTCTACAGCCAATGTGGACAAGCTGACGTTCATAAAAATGAACCGGGCATGGATCCCACAGGACCTGTCCCTCCCTTGTCCAGATTAGACATTAACTACCTCCCCATAACCATATATTATTGGACTCCAGGGCACTTCCTCATTCAATCCTATTTTTATTTTCATTTTACCATTATATTGCGAGGCTACCCAAAGTTGAATGAACCTCTCCTCTGCCTGTGTGCTAGGCCTAAATATATGCCAATGGACTGTTGCAGTGGTGGCTGACATGAAGCCTGATTCTCTGCTATGACATGCAGACTAATTCTCTGCTGACATGAAGCCAGATTGTCTGTTACGGGACCTCTCTCCTCTGCCTGGGTGCTGGGCCTAAATTTATGACAATGGACTGTTGCAGTGGTGGCTGACGTGAAGCCTGATTCTCTGCTATGACATGCAGACTGATTCTCTGCTGACATGAAGCCAGATTGTCTGTTAAGGGACCTCTCTGCTCTGCCTGTGTGCTAGGCCTAAATATATGCCAATGGACTGTTGCAGTGGTGGGTGACGTGAAGCCTCATTCTCTGCTATGACATGCAGACTGATTCTCTGCTGACATGAAGCCAGATCGTCTGTTACGGGACCTCTCTGCTCTGCCTGTGTGCTAGGCCTAAATATATGCCAATGGACTGTTGCAGTGGTGGGTGACGTGAAGCCTCATTCTCTGCTATGACATGCAGACTGATTCTCTGCTGTCATGAAGCCAGATTGTCTGTTACGGGACCTCTCTGCTCTGCCTGTGTGCTAGGCCTAAATATATGCCAATGGACTGTTGCAGTGGTGGGTGACGTGAAGCCTCATTCTCTGCTATGACATGCAGACTGATTCTCTGCTGACATGAAGCCAGATTGTCTGTTACGGGACCTCTCTCCTCTGCCTGTGTGCTAGGCCTAAATATATGCCAATGGACTGTTGCAGTGGTGGCTGACGTGAAGCCTCATTCTCTGCTATGACATGCAGACTAATTCTCTGCTGACATGAAGCCAGATTGTCTGTTACGGGACCTCTCTCCTCTGCCTGGGTGCTGGGCCTAAATTTATGACAATGGACTGTTGCAGTGGTGGCTGACGTGAAGCCTGATTCTCTGCTATGACATGCAGACTGATTCTCTGCTGACATGAAGCCAGATTGTCTGTTACGGGACCTCTCTGCTCTGCCTGTGTGCTAGGCCTAAATATATGCCAATGGACTGTTGCAGTGGTGGGTGACGTGAAGCCTCATTCTCTGCTATGACATGCAGACTGATTCTCTGCTGACATGAAGCCAGATTGTCTGTTACGGGACCTCTCTCCTCTGCCTGTGTGCTAGGCCTAAATATATGCCAATGGACTGTTGCAGTGGTGGGTGACGTGAAGCCTCATTCTCTGCTATGACATGCAGACTGATTCTCTGCTGACATGAAGCCAGATCGTCTGTTACGGGACCTCTCTGCTCTGCCTGTGTGCTAGGCCTAAATATATGCCAATGGACTGTTGCAGTGGTGGGTGACGTGAAGCCTCATTCTCTGCTATGACATGCAGACTAATTCTCTGCTGACATGAAGACAGATTCTCTGTTACGGGACCTCCCTCCTCTGCCTGGGTGCTGGGCCTAAATATATGCCAATGGACTGTTGCAGTGGTGGCTGACGTGAAGCCTCATTCTCTGCTATGACATGCAGACTAATTCTCTGCTGACATGAAGACAGATTCTCTGTTACGGGACCTCCCTCCTCTGCCTGGGTGCTGGGCCTAAATATATGCCAATGGACTGTTGCAGTGGTGGCTGACGTGAAGCCTCATTCTCTGCTATGACATGCAGACTGATTCTCTGCTGACATGAAGACAGATTCTCTGTTACGGGACCTCTCTCCTCTGCCTGTGTGTGTGCTGGGCCTAAATATATGCCAATGGACTGTTGCAGTGGTGGCTGACGTGAAGCCTCATTCTCTGCTATGACATGCAGACTAATTCTCTGCTGACATGAAGACAGATTCTCTGTTACGGGACCTCTCTCCTCTGCCTGTGTGCTGGGCCTAAATATATGCCAATGGACTGTTGCAGTGGTGGTTGACATGAAGCCTCATTCTCTGCTATGACATGCAGACTGATTCTCTGCTGACATGAAGCCAGATCGTCTGTTACGGGACCTCTCTCCTCTGCCTGTGTGCTAGGCCTAAATTTATGCCAATGGACTGTTGCAGTGGTGGCTGACGTGAAGCCTGATTCTCTGCTATGACATGCAGACTGATTCTCTGCTGACATGAAGCCAGATTCTCTGTTACGGGACCTCTCTCCTCTGCCTGTGTGTGTGCTGGGCCTAAATATATGCCAATGGACTGTTGCAGTGGTGGCTGACGTGAAGCCTCATTCTCTGCTATGACATGCAGACTGATTCTCTGCTGACATGAAGCCAGATTCTCTGTTACGGGACCTCTCTCCTCTGCCTGTGTGTGTGCTGGGCCTAAATATATGCCAATGGACTGTTGCAGTGGTGGCTGACGTGAAGCCTCATTCTCTGCTATGACATGCAGACTGATTCTCTGCTGACATGAAGCCAGATTCTCTGTTACGGGACCTCTCTCCTCTGCCTGTGTGTGTGCTGGGCCTAAATATATGCCAATGGACTGTTGCAGTGGTGGCTGACGTGAAGCCTCATTCTCTGCTATGACATGCAGACTAATTCTCTGCTGACATGAAGACAGATTCTCTGTTACGGGACCTCCCTCCTCTGCCTGGGTGCTGGGCCTAAATATATGCCAATGGACTGTTGCAGTGGTGGCTGACGTGAAGCCTCATTCTCTGCTATGACATGCAGACTAATTCTCTGCTGACATGAAGACAGATTGTCTGTTACGGGACCTCTCTCCTCTGCCTGGGTGCCGGGGCCTAAATATCTGAGAATGGACTGTTCCAGTGGTGGGTGACGGGAAGCCAGATTCTCTGCTATGGAACCTCTCTCCAATTGATTTTGGTTAATTTTTATTTATTTAATTTTTATTTTAATTCATTTCCCTATCCACATTTGTTTGCAGGGGATTTACCTACATGTTGCTGCCTTTTGCAGCCCTCTAGCTCTTTCCTGGGCTGTTTTACAGCCTTTTTAGTGCCGAAAAGTTCGGGTCCCCATTGACTTCAATGGGGTTCGGGTTCGGGACGAAGTTCGGATCGGGTTCGGATCCCGAACCCGAACATTTCCGGGATGTTCGGCCGAACTTCTCGAACCCGAACATCCAGGTGTTCGCTCAACTCTAATTAAGACCTTTTGGAACATGAGAATCCATACGGAGAATCCAAAAGGATTCCCTGTTTAAAAGTAGCCTTCTATGATCTCCCCCACGTTTAGGCGGATTGACCCTTTCCAAACCCTGTACCTGTAAACCTGTGGTGTCTCCAGCATGACATGCTGTATAGTGTGAACTGACCGCTGATACATATTTGGTGGTAGCATGTGGAATATCGGAGATATGGTTGACCTTTAAACAGTTAGTGGTACAGCCCACATATTGGAGACCGCACAGGGAACAAGTGATATACAATACACCACAAAACTGAGGTTGCAATTAATATACTGTTTTATTTCAAACCCCTGCTGGTTTGCAATAGAAAAAACTGACTGACCAGTCTGAATAAATCCACAGCATGTGCATATGCGATGACCACACCTATAATTGTCCTTAAAACGAAGCCAAGTGGACTGGGTGCTGTTCACACTAGAAAATAAACTTGGATTGACTTTCTGGGCAATGGTCGATGCACGTCGAGCTACACATTTTATTCCTGAAGACACGATATCTGTCCACTGTTCATCAGAGCAGAGTACTGGTGAATATTTTTTAATAATATGACAGATTTTGGGGTATTCAAGACTGAAGTTAGTAGCAAAAACTGAAGAAGATATGTATTGCTTGACTAGAGCTTTTTTTTTTGGAGATAAAACAAATCCGCACGCAATGTAGACAAAACATATCTTTTAGCTTGATTCAAGGATTGATTTGAATATTGTCGTAATGTTAGACGGTCGGCAACCACATTCAACTCTTTTGAAAAAGCCTCATCGTCAGAACAATTGCGTTTAGCGCGTATATATTCACCCCTAGGTATATTGTGAATGACATGTGGGGGATGACATAATGTAGCAAGAAGAGTGGGGTTTCCTTACAATATGTATGTTTGGTCACCTTTGAAGTACTGATATCGCCTATGAGAAGGAGATCCAAATATGGGATGGTGGAGGCATCAAAACAAAGTGTGAATTTAAGATTGCATTTATCATTTTTGAGAAACTCTCCAAACAACGGTATTGTTGCTTGGTCCCCTGACCATATGAATTCCAAATCATCAATATAACGACCATACCATTACAAGAAGGCTCAGAATACAGTGTATGCTCACATAGTTGCTTACCTCATTACATCTTTCCCATGCATTTTTGTTTAAATTTACACTTTTCTGACCCATTTTTACCATGTAAACCAATCCCTCTGGTGTCACGGCCATGGCTATGACCGTGACTCTCTAACAGCATGCGGTTGCCTGCGGTTTCGTTTGGGTTTAAACCACAGGTGAGGGCCGCTGGCGTGTGGCCTAACTTGTGGTTGCCGCGGGCAACCAGTAGTCTCATTTGTATGTGTCAGCAGCGGCCTGAGCGGTGCTAGGCAGCTTGTTGCAGTTGCATGCGGTTGCACCTAACAACCTTTCTGTTAGGTGCGTGTGTATTTATGCACTGTTGTTTGTCTGTGTGCTCTCTGTGTAGTATGTGTGGTGTGCACTGACCCTTCCCCGCACTGTGGTTGCCCGTGGCAACGTTTGGTGGTTATTGGTGTACATGTGGTGGCACTGTCCCGGCCTTTGGGCTGACTCCTAGGACAGGGTTGCCACCCATGTTGTTGCCAGCGGCAACAGCCACAGTGTGTGACGTGAGTTGGACACTTCCCCTTTATGTTTGTGAGTTTCCCTTCTGTGGTGTTGGAAGGGTTAACTCCCTTCCCAGTGTGTGTGATGTCACTGGGTGTGTCCTTCCGTTGGGTGTGGCTTCTTGGCCTATATAGCCTGGGCCTTTGGCATGGCTCAGTAGGTTGCTTCAGCCTTGCTAGCTGGAGCAGCCTCCTGTGTTGCTATCTGCCAGTGAGAGCCACCACTGAGGTTTAGGTCTAAGTTTATGTTTAAGTTTGCCCGTGTGTTTATGTTGTATGTTATATTCTGTTGGGACTTTCCTTTGTATTTGGTGCAGCATACGGTTCTGGATTCCTGTCTGCTTAGGGATCCAGTCAGCAAGGCTGTGGCAGGTTGGTGGAACTTCTCGTTTGCCTGCCATTTCCGTATAGCTGTTTATGTTCCCCTTTTCCCAACAGCTTGGCCGTTGAGACTCCTGCTCCTCCGTGCCTAGGAAGAGTAGGTCGTCTTACCCAGCTCCTAGCTCAGGGATCTGCGAAGGGTAAGACAGGGCTCCGAGGTTCCTGCGCATGGGTCCTCCTACCATCAAGGTCAGCCCATGCAGGTTAGGAGTTAGGGTCAGGTTAGGGATGCGTGAGGAGGTGACCTGCTCCCTATCCTGTTCTCATGGCTGAGTAGCCTTTACAACACCTGGCATCACACGGCTGAGGGTTTCCCCCACCCTCAGCCGTGACATCTGGTTTATTTCCATCCTGTATGTATCACTTCCTGTTGCTGTGTCCAACCAAACCCATGATGCACTTCTCCTTCCTCTGCCACAGCTCCAGCACCGCCCCTAACAACACCCAGCTAGTTTATAGCTCCTCCCACCTAGCTAGTTACATAGACACTCCCCGATCCCTGAGAGAATTGAGTGAATTATAAAAAAAATTGATTTTACAAGAAGCATATTACTTTGTAAGTAGTGGGTGCAATGACAGGGAACAACATGATCGCGGCATCCGATATAAATAACAGTGTGAAATAAAAAAATATACTTACCTGATCCATTTGCTCGTGGCAGGCTGGAGGCCACCATCTTGCTTGAAGATCTGGCACGAAATCTTGCGTGGCCCGTGATGACGTCATCACGCCGACCAGGGTGGTGACATCATACGTCACCACGCACGGGATTTTGTGTGAGATATTCAAGCAAGATGGCAGCAACTGGCCCGTAGCGAGGAAATGGATCATGTACTGTAAGTATGAATTTTTTTTGTTTTTCACACTATTAAATCATTACACTAACACGAAACTTAAATTTATCCACTTCGTGGACTTTTTTTACTCAATGCTAGACATAACATCAAAGGAAATAAGAAAGAGCTGCATGGATATGGTCATTTGACCACAGCCCAGAACGGGAGACAGGAGCAATAAAGGTAAAAGAAATACATTAGAAAATTATAGCAACCTTCATCATTATTTTTAAGGATGTTAATGCAAACCAGAAAAACCTTTTAAGAAGAGCATGTCGCCTCTTGGCATGCGCTGCCGCCAGAACTTCGGCCCGCCCCTATTATAGTCAATGGGGCCAGAGCGATAGTCCGGGGGCACGAGTGCACATGCGGCAGCACGGATCCGACAGGCTGTTAACCCGCAGGAACAGCCTGCCGGAGTTCCTTGCCGCTAGTGTGAAACTAGCCTAATATGAAATAATAGAAAGCTTCACAAATAGTAATAGTTACATCTAAGAACCATCTTGCAAATAGTTGACCTTTTAAAGAGCATATAAAGTAATTAAATATGACGTATTGTAATATAAGTAAAGCTGTTTTTTCTGGAGCTCTCACTCACTTCTGGTGACTATTGATGGAAAGGTTTTACTTTCCTGTGTCTGACCATACAATTAAGTTGAAGGACAGAAACTTCAGAAAATCAATCAGTCACAGAGCAGAAACTGAAAAGGTCGAACTTGATCAACTTGTAACCATAATTACATCTGCCTGGGATCTGGATAATCTTCAGCTGCTGTAAACAAGGCAGAAACTAAAGGCAATTCTTGTGTTTTAGTGTTTTGTGGAAAAAAATATAATT
Organism: Bufo gargarizans; assembly: GCF_014858855.1. Lineage (NCBI taxonomy): Eukaryota > Metazoa > Chordata > Amphibia > Anura > Bufonidae > Bufo > Bufo gargarizans. Next base: position 139,034,135 of record NC_058087.1, on the reverse strand, counting down.
AAACAGAAGAAAACCCCATCACTCCATTGTCATATTTCACAATGAGGAGGACAGCAAGTTAGATATGGAGGAACTTGTGAAATATGAAAGAATAGACACCTGAACTATGTAGGACCTGAAATATATTTGACTTTTATCACCTAGCCTAGCATTCAGACTAAGGCCTCATGCACTCGACCGTGTCTGTTTTGCGGTCCTTGAATCAAACACAGATACCGGCCTTGTGCGTTCTGCATTTTGCAGGAATGAAACGTCCAGCCCAGAATAGAGCCATCCTATCCTTGTCCATAATTCTGACAAGAATAAGACATGTTCTATTTTATTACATTTTTTTGCAGAGCCACAGAACGGATATATGGATGCATACAGCACACAAAGTCCTTAAAGGGAGTCTTTCACCTAAAATGACCATTATACACCACAAACATCATGATATCCATTACATTTCCCATATTATAATCTTACCTTTCATATTGCTGTCCGTCGCCTATTCTCTCTTAAAAACACTTTAATTCCATATGCTAATCAGGTTCTGAAGGTGCCCAGGGGCGGCGTTTGTGCGGCCGGTGCCCAGGCTCCACGGCGCTGTTCAAATCAAACCCCTCCCCTTTCACCCCTCTGGCCCGCCCTCGGTTCTTCAGATACCATCCTCCAGTCAATGACAAATCCGGCGCCTGCGCCTGCGCACTCCATTACCCACTAGGGCAGAGGCAGCAGAGCGTTTAATGCGCATGCGCTGGCCCGTACATCCCGATCTAGCCGGCGGAAGTACGGTCCGGCGCATGCGCATTAAACGCTCTGCTGCCTCTGCCCTAGTGAGTAATGGAGTGCGCAGGCGCCGGATTTGTCATTGACTGGAGGATGGTATCTGAAGAACCGAGGGCGGGCCAGAGGGGTGAAAGGGGAGGGGTTTGATTTGAACAGCGCCGTGGAGCCTGGGCACCGGCCGCATAAACGCCGCCCCTGGGCACCTTCAGAACCTAATTAGCATATGGAATAAAAGTTTTTTTAAGAGAGAATAGGCGACGGACAGCAATATGAAAGGTAAGATTATAATATGGGGAATGTAATGGATATCATGATGTTTGTGGTGTATAATGGTCATTTTAGGTGAAAGACTCCCTTTAAAGGGCTTTTCCAAGACTTTAATTATGATGATCTATCCTCTGGATATGACATCAGCATCTGATTGGTGTGGCCCTGACAACCAGAACCCCCGACCATCAGCTGTTTGAGAAGGCACAGGCACACGCTGTAGCTCCACAGGCTTCTCTTAGTTCACCAAGCACAGCGGAAGACTATTCTATATACTGTAGTAATCCCAGGCTAAAAAAGCCTATGCAACCAACATCATAATGCCACCTAAAAAATAAAATCCACATTACATACATAAAATAAATCATAATACCAACCAAGGAAGTAGGGGAGTTCCACCTCAATGCACATTTTGCCTTGTCTTCTTCTGGGAGTATCTCTTCTGGGAGCATTTTTATATTGGTGTTGTGTATAGCCTAGACTAACCTGCGAGAAGACCACACCACTACTGCAAGCGCCGATGCCTTCTTAAGCAGCTGATTGGCAAGGGTTGTGTGTGAGACCCTCACCAATCAGATACTAATGACCTATCCAGAGGTCTTTAGTATAAAAGTGTAAAAGTGTCAGCCCGTATAAAGTAGCCAAACATCTTAGACTGCTATTTGCCCCCGAGTCCCAACCTCTCCATACATATGCATTTGGTTCTGCTGAGCATGAATGTTCTCTCAGTAGGGGGAAGGGAATAATCCACTACCATTCACCTAGTGGTGGCTTTCTCCCATGAAAACAAAGGATTGACCTTGTTGAAACCCTGCATAATCGACACTTCTTTCGTCAACATGTGGGGCTGGGGCATCCCCATACATATAAAATTGTCAGCCAGTCTCACCGAAATCGGTAGGTTGGACCAACATTCATCCAATGTGTATGGCTACCTTCAGACCTCTAAAGAACATAACATCTAGTGTCTTATTGTCCCTCTCTGTGTGTTCTCCTCTCGCATTCACACCTACTGAAATTATATTATTACATATTATTTACAGGTCAATGTAGAGTATGTGAATTTTGCCCTTAGCATGAGCATTTCCTTTAGGGTCCCCCATAGGCACTGGTCCACTATGCCTAGAAGTAAATCTACCCCTGAACATATAAAATAAAATAGAGATTTAAGAAGTAGTCTTTGCCTGAAGTTTTGTCTGTTTTTGGATCACCTTCTCCTAAACGCACACAAATGTCCAAAAATAATAGCAGTACTGGATTGTTATTTTAGCATCAAGTTCAATCCTCAAGATCTAATTTAAAGAGAAAATCTGGTGAATTTACTGTTAATGGCTTTGCTAAAATCTGAAGAGAACAAAGTATCCAGTTTTAATTAGTTGGAGTCTTCATTAATTATTTGTCTCGTTTCATTTATGTGAATGCATTTTCCAATATTCACTGAAAACTTTGATAAAGAAAACCACATAATGAAAACAAGTTACCACATAATGAACATTTCACTTCTTACATCTCTAAAAAAAAACTCTTTATTTTACACTATGATTAACTTTCACATCAATGATCAAATGAGTCTCGAGCAGACGACTAATTAAATAACAACGCAAGCAGGTATTATCTCAACTACCGGCTAGACTCCTTCTGATGTAATGGCTTTTATTACAATTAAAAGGACGGACTGTTTCATTAGTCTGAGTCTATGTGTGAGTGCCTGTATTACTATATATGTTAGTGCACTTGGCGCTGTCCAAGTAGTAGGTCATACTCTACCACTAGACTTCCGATTAGGGACCAGATTGGGAACTTACTTGCTTTTAGGCTATTTTTCTTGTTCCCTTCAACACAGAAGTGGGAAAACAGCCTCCTCCTAGGTTCATCTTTCAATATGCATGTTGCCAGTATTTTCTAGTAAAATACTCCTTGTTAAAATATATAGACGACGAGAGATATTAAAGGGTTTCGTAACTGTTTTAGGCCTTATGCACACGACCGTATGCCCTCTGAGACATACAGTTCATGAGCGGGCTATATGTCCCGGAGCGGCATTGATCGTGCGCAAGGGATCACACAAAATCATAGCTTACAATAATGATGTGCACGTCGGGCCGCCCGCGGGGCTATTGTCCTGCACTCATATGATCTTATGAGTGCGGGACAATAGCCCCGCGGGCAGCCCGACGTGCATAGCATCATTTTAATTTATGATGCTGTGTACTCCCATGCGCACGATCAATGCCGCTTCGGGACATATGGCCCACCAAGAGGCCTTATACTGTTGACCTATTCTCGGAAAAGGGCATCAATATCTGATTGTCTGACAACCGACACCCCCATTGATCAGCTGTTTGAGCGCCACAGCCTCCTCGCAGCTTATCAAGCAAGCACTGTCTATTGAATGGCGGCTGTGCTTGGTATTGCATGGGACTGAGCTGAACATAGGCCATGTGACCAATAAATGTGACGTCAATGGCCTAGGAAGAGTCTGCAATGCTCACAGGAGCACCGCAGCCTCTTCAAAGAGTTGATCCATGGAGGTCCTGGGAGGTAAAGCCTCACCAATCAGATACTAATGACCCTTCCTGAGGATGACCTATCCTCACGCCAATGTTCCCTGGGGCTATGAGAATGGAGGCTGCACCCTTTCTTCCCTTGACTTTCTGGGGTAGGGGGTAGGGTAAGGTAGATGGGTGCAAGATAGGACTCCCTTATCCCACAGCAGGGTTCAGATCCTCAATCGGGTGGCCAGTTCATTATATAAGTGTAGTGTGTGCCAAAGCAATACAGTCAGGTCCATAAATATTGGGACATCGACACAATTCTAGCATTTTTGGCTCTATACACCACTACAATGGATTTGAAATGAAACAAACAAGATGTGCTTTACCTGCAGACTGTCAGTTTTAATTTGAAGGTATTTACATCCAAATCAGGTGAACGTGTAGGAATTACAACAGTTTGCATATGTGCCTCCCACGTGTTAAGGGGCCAAAAGTAATGGGACAGAATAATAATCATAAATCAAACTTTCACTTTTTAATACTTGGTTGCAAATCCTTTGTAGTCAATTACAGTCTGAAGTCTGGAACGCATAGACATCACCAGACGCTGGGTTTCATCCCTAGTGATGCTCTGCCAGGCCTCTACTGCAACTGTCTTCAGTTCCTGCTTGTTCTTGGGGCATTTTTCAGCAAGTGAAATGCAGCTCAATCGGATTCAGGTCAGGTGACTGACTTGGTCATTGCATAACATTCCACTGCTTTCTCTTAAAAAACTCTTTGGTTGCTTTTGCAGTATGCTTTGGGTCATTGTCCATCTGCACTGTGAAGCGCCGCCCAATGAGTTCTGAAGCATTTGGCTGAATATGAGCAGATAATATTGCCCGAAACACTTTAGAATTCATCCTGCTGCTTTTGTCAGAAGTCACATCATCAATAAATACAAGAGAACCAGTTCCATTTGCAGCCATACATGCCCATGCCATGACACTACCACCACCATGCTTCACTGATGAGGTGGTATGCTTAGGATAATGAGCAGTTCCTTTCCTTCTCGATACTCTTCTCTTCCCATCAGTCTGGTACAAGTTGTTCTTGGTCTCATCTGTCCATAGGATGTTTTTCCAGAACTGTGAAGGCTTTTTTAGATGTCGTTTGGCAAACTCTAATCTGGCCTTCCTGTTTTTGAGGCTCACCAATGGTTTACATCTTGTGGTGAACCCTCTGTATTCACTCTGGTGAAGTCTTCTCTTGATTGTTGACTTTGACACACATACACCTACCTCCTAGAGAGTGTTATTGATCTGGCCAACTTTTGTGAAGGGTGTTTTCTTCACCAGGGAAAGAATTTTTCAGTCATGCACCACAGTTGTTTTCCGTGGTCTTCCGGGTCTTTTGGTGTTGCTGAGCTCACCGGTGCGTTCCTTCTTTTTAAGGAGAACTATAAAGGTGTGGAGACTGACACTACTGGCATATAGGATCTGTTATCACCAGGGATGCTGTATGTGGCTTATCTTTCAACTACAGTGGCCACTAGAGGGTAAATAAAGCATTACATTCCGATCCTTCAAATGAAGCAGCGCCACATGGATACGATGGACAGTAACACACCTCATTGACTTCTATGAGATGATTTTCTAGACATTCTCTGTGACCTTTACAGAGGTCGTTTGTGCTGGGAGGGGGAGGAGGTGAGCTGTGATCAGCCCCTATTGTGAATTGTGGATCCTATGTTATTTGTATTGTAATCTTGCCTTTGATTATCATGAGATGACTGCTGTAAAGTGATCTCTATGGAACATGCATTTTCAGAATATTATTAGGCTTATTGGCCAATGCAAAAACTACCCGATTTTAGATTTTAGGAGTCATTTATTAAGACAGGCGTTTTAGATGCCGATCTTAATAAATTCCCATAACTGGCAGTGGATCACCAAAGTTATGAAGGCCTCTCCTCTACATCCAGTCTACAGTAAATATAAGCCAGCGTCCTAGCTGGCTTAAATTTAGACCATAATCTATGCCTAAACCAGGCGTAGAAAATGACAAATGAGACAGGCCTGCCATGCCCACAATTTTAGATCTGTCGTGTGCTGCACCTGAAATTTGCCAAATATAGGCGTATTTTAGTATAATAAATTACCCCCTTAATTTTTTTATATATATATAGTGACATGTAATGGAATGGTTCATTGGCTTCCATGGAAAGATTTTTTTAGACATGCTCTGTCATCTGTGCAGAGGTCATTGTACAGGGAGGGGAAGTAGATAAGTTGTGATGACACCTATTGTGAATGTTGGGTCCTGTATTATCACCATATATTGGTTACCTGTCATTGCAATCCTGCATGTGATGATAATGAGATGACTACTGAGCAGTAGTGTTGAGCGAGCATGCTCGGCTGAACACCAGTTCGGCTAGAGCATTGCAATGCTCGGCACATCGTGGAGTTTGGCCGAATGCCGCGTGTGTTCGAGCGCGATGCTCAAGACAGTGTATTTAAATCTAATTTAGCCTCTATTTCTAAGCAGAAGATCGCTGTACAGTGAGGGAATCCCTCAGTGTGAGTCCGTGGCTTAGGAGTCCCTGCTCTGACTCCTTTTTTCAGTGAATGGCTATGCAGCTATATAGTTTAGTGGTTAAAGTTCTGGTCTATGATGCAGTAGCTGTGAGTTCAAATTCCATCACAATTTCTTTTCAGAAATAAAGGTTAAATTAGATTTATATATTTTATGTTTTTTTGTAACTGTAAAAAATGTATGGCACAAAATAAATGTGTAATTACTAAATATATATATATTTATTTTTATATTTTTTTTAAAAAAGTAACTGGCTATGCAGCTATTATAGCTGGGTGGTTAAGTGCTTTGCTTCTGATACAGAAGGTTGTGAGTTTGAATCCCGGCCGATTTTTTTCTGAAATATAGACTAAATTAGATTTAAATACTCTGGGTTGTCCCCAAGCACTGACTCCATATATGGACATAACTATATATGGAGTCAGAGCAGGGACTCCTAAGCCGAACTAGAGTCCTGACACCCTCCCCTCTTCAGAGCAGGGGGTCCCTGGAGTTCTTCCATTGTGCTCAGGTGCTCGGTAGAGCACACGGACACTTTGGTGCTCGATCAACACTACTGAGTAGTAATCTTGATAGAACAAGTTTAGTTTTGAAATTTTATTAAGCTTAGCACCCAGTGCAAAAACTGCAGGATTTTGGTTTTTTTTAAATATAAAATATAGATAGTGACATGGAAAATTTAAAGTAGCACCACAAAAAATTATATAAAAATTATTTGCTTACAAATATGTATTTTATGATTACACATACCTTTTAAAGGTGTATAGTAAGGATATACTACTCTGAATAAAAATGGAAATGTAAACATGATCAGCTTTATTTTAACATTATAACATTATTTTTTTACAATACAAACGCCATTTGTTTTTTAAGAAATGAAATAGGGCAACTTTTGTGTCCCCGATTTTGCCGACTAAATTGGCATAGATACCTATCATATAATGTATTATTTTGCTGCAGGGAACTAGTAGTCCCTTCTTCTGTTCTACCATCAGCTGAAGTTCCAGCTGCTCCTCACTGATACATAGTTATTAATTTTTGTTTGCCTTAGAATTGATAGCATTTTGGTAGCTGCTGGATGTCAGAAAGGCAATGATTATGAAGTTGTCACCAGAAATTACCTCTGCTGTGACAGAACACCACATCTTTTATGTGTTTCACAATAGGAGCGTGGCGCTGATACCATCAAAGGGAGAAAAGATCCATAAGAAAATCTATTCTTTTCTTGCAGAAGTTTCCTCCTTCTTTCCTTGTTCTATAAGGCTCTTTATTCAACTGCAGAGCCCGAGAAGTAAAACATACTGCAGCATTTAATGAATGTCCATTTTTGCTCCAGTGAACAATTTAATATAAGGTATCATGTACCAGGGTAGTCCGAGGGTGAGCTGCTCTAATCCTTTTTCGGCTTTTGCTTCTAAACTTTTGTAGAACCAGGAGTCAAGTTTGTTCAATAAGATAACAGAAGTGCAATGAATCTGCTTGCTCAAGTTCTTGAAATTGCCTCACTGCCAGGGCTAGACTGACAATATGGCACAGCCAGGGGCAGATTGGCCATAGACCATACAGGGATATTTCCTGGTAGACCGATGCCCAGGAGGCCACTCAAACCATCTTCTCTGTCGCTGGCCAGATACATAATAAGGCCTCAGCGGAAAATCAGTTGCTCACAGGGGCAGACTGGGAACTTGTATAGTGGCCCTGGAAAAAATACTAAAAGTGGCCCCATTTTGTAGTTGGGTCCAAATTAATGGAAGACAGGGCCAGCAATACCATATTGTGGCACATTTTACCAGCCCAACAGAGCCAAATACCACAGTCCATCGCAAAATACATCCCCAAAACGTCCACTGGCCGGCCTTGAGAGGGGCTCAGGCTGCCTCCTGGGCATCAGCCCACCGGGAAATTTCCCTGTAAGGTGTATGATCAATCCACCCCTGGGTACCCAGCCAGCAACCTCACATGTCCTCCTGAATTAAACTACTGTGGCCCTACCTCCTAGGCCCCCTGCTCCATATCTTAAAAAAAGACAATGTGGAGGAGGACAGAAAATGGCCACCACAGAGGGACAACTTTTGGGGCAGTATATTGTACTTCAGTGTCGTACTGTATATGGTTCTGATGGGACGGTATTTTGCACTATGATATTGTTGGCCATGCCTACTTGTGTTGTCCTGCTTTCTGTCAATTTGGGGACACTTTTAGGTTTTTTTTTTCAGAGCCAATTTAAGTTCCCAGTCTGCCCTTGGGCACAGCCAACATTTACCAAGTGCAACGGTATGCCTATATAACTGAACAGGTTTTTAAACCAATGATGGGCTCACAATGGGCCTCATTGTAGCTTAGTGGTTAGAATTGTTACCTTTGACTACTGGAGTCCTGTGTTTAAATCCCACCATGTGCAGTATTTCTGCAAAGTGTTAATTAGCGCCTACAGGATTAATTTGATGTTACTGAGTTAAATGTCATGATTTATTGTTAAAGCACCTATTTTTTTATGCATTGTGTATACCTAATGGCAATGTGTGGGCAACATATGGTTAAATCTGGCAGATTTGATTAGGTTGCCTGGGTGATAGACTTAGTCTGCCCCTTGGTTAGTTAGTGCTGGCTGGGGAGTCTTAGTTGGTCAGCGCTACAGACCAGATCTACATATATGCAAGTGCCTGCAAACTAAGCCAGTGTCCAGAAAACCTTTATCTGTAGCTGCCAGAGAAGACCTGTTATTATCAGAGTTACCCTGAAGGAAAGAGTAAAGAGACCGGCCATCTTAGAAAGTCTAGAACCATCATCAAGGCTGTTTAAAATAAAGACAGCAAGTTTTTTTTTATTGTTTATGACAGAAAGACTTTGCTGCTGTGGAAAGGGTTGATTACTCTGGCACAGACAGCCAATTGGGGTCTAAGTTCTGCACCCTTCGGCCTGGAAAGTGCAGAAGGAGTTAACAAGTACACCACATCTGTAATTTTCTTGGACAGATTGCAAAGTGTTCAGAGAAACTCAGAAACTACTACCACCAACATTATTGTTGCTGCCTATACACAGTTATTGGGAGGAGGCTATAATGTGGTATACTTTGGAAATGTATCCATTTATTAAAGGGGTTGTCCCACAAAAAATATTCTACAGTTTTCAAACCAGCATCGGGATCTGAGTACTTTTGCAATTGCATGTAATTAAACATTTAGTATAGCCACTGAGTTATTCACTAAAATGTATCTGTATAGCGCCACCTGCTGTTTGTTTATATCTTATTTCTTTGTCCTACTTACTAATGTCTGCACATGCTCATTTTCATCCTGTAACTGCCTCCTGAGTTGTGATAGGTAGGGAGATACACAAGAAGTACACTCCCCTTGAGAGGCCAGCTCGATATAAATTTTGCAGAGCAACTTGAGCAATGAATGGGGAGATCTCTGGATCCATGTGAGGTACAGGGCTGGTTCTAGCTTTATTAGAAAGAAATATTCATGTACTAGATTATGTATGATTTAAATTTTTTACATTAATCATGGCATAATTATATAATTATTGATCATCCATCTGCCGGTCGTGCATCGTACTCCTGCCTTGCACCCTGCCAACTACCTAACATCAAGGGCACCCCAACTACCATCAAGTAGGAGCGCCAGAAAGTCAGGAGTGCCCGGAGGGAAGAAAGGGTGCATTCTCCATTCACTGTGCATGGCCGGGGAGTGAGAATGAGAGGACTTCCACCAGGAACTGCGTGTACTACTACCCATCTCAGGGCCACAACCCCCACTTCCATCTTCTCTGCCCTGCGCATGGAATTTGTATGTTCTCCCTTTCTTTACATGGGTTATGCTGAAAACATACTGGTAGTAGATTGTATTTCCTACAATTTTCCTTCAATTTTCAAAAATGTCTTGGTATGCTGAAGCTTTAAGGTTTCTCTTCACTGGAATTAAAGGGGTTATGCCATGACTGACGTAAAAATTGAAAATCGGACATCACATAGTACATGACAATGCTAGAACCAGCCCTGTACCTTACATGGGTCCAGAGATTTCCATATTCACTGATGCAATTGCTTTGCTAGATTATCTTCCGCCTGGCAGCTCAGAAGTTGTGACATTTCTGTTGCCACTCTTTCTATCTGTAACTGCCACAGATTCTAGCAGAAGATCTGACTGGTGACAGTTGAAGATTTAAACTGAGCACGCGCGACCACCTCAGTGAGGTGGACAAAAAAACAAGGAAAATAACAACCAGCAGGTGGCGCTATACAGATACATTTAAGGCTACTTTCACACTTGCGTTCAGAGCGGATCCGTCTGAGACGGATCCGCTCATATAATGCAGACGGTGGATCCGTTCAGAACGGATCCGTCTGCATTATATTGTAAAAAAATTTTGAAGTGTCAAAGTAGCCTCAGACGGATCCGTCCAGACTTTACATTGAAAGTCAATGGGGGACGGATCCGTTTGAAAATTGAGCCATAGTGTGTCATATTCAAACGGATCCGTCCCCATTGACTTACATTGTAAGTCTGGACGGATCCGTTTGCCTCCGCACGGCCAGGCGGGCACCCGAACGCTGCAAGCAGCGTTCAGGTGTCAGCCTGCTGAGCGGAGCGGAGGCTGAACGCTGCCAGACTGATGCATTCTGAGCGGATCCGCATCCACTCAGAATGCATTAGGGCTGGACGGAAGCGTTCGGGGCCGCTTGTGAGAGCCTTTGAACGGAACTCGCAAGCGGACACCCGAACGCTAGTGTGAAAGTAGCCTTAGTGAATAGCTCACTGGCTATACAAAATTTTTAATGACGTGCAATTACAAAGGAATTCACATCCAGGTGCAAGTTTGAAAAATGTAAAATATATTTTGTGTCACAACCCCTTTAAGGGTCCTAGAGTGACCCCTGATAAACACTTCCATAGCATCATCCCTACTCTAGTGTTGAGCGCGAATATTCGAATTGCGAATTCGAATCGTGAATATTGCCTCTTCAATAATTTGCGAATATTTAGAATATAGTGCTATATATTCGTATTCGCGATTAACACTATTCGCGAATACGAATATATAGCACTATATTCTAAATATTCGCAAATTCTCGAAGTGGCAATATTCACGATTAAAATTTGTGATTCGAACTTATCGCGAATATCGGCACTTAGCAACATCCTTAGAGACCAATAGGAAAGTTGCCTACCCCTTAGTGTTGATCGCGAATATTCTAATCGCAAATTTTTATACCGAATTTATTACATTGACGATTTTTGCAATCAAGTAAATAATGACTGGAGATCGCGAATTCTCAGATTTGTGAATTTATGGCGAATATTCGGCCAAAAATTCGCAAAATATCACAAATTAGAATATTGCCTATGCCGCTCACTATCCTACTCCACCAAACATTATGTTTGGCACAATGCAGTCAGGCAGGTAATGTTCCCCTGGCATTTTCCAAACCCAGACTCGTTCATCAGACTAGACTGCCAGATAGAGAAGTGTTATGTGTCATTCCACAGAACTCTTTTCCACTGCTCCAGTCCAGTGACAGTGTGCTTTACACCACTCCATCCGACACTTGGCATTGTGCTTGGTGATCTAGGGAACATTGGTGACTTATATGCAGCATGACTTTAGCGCTTAGCGACCGCGATCTGTACCTTCACCTGGTCTCCACTTCATGGCAATAATATCACTCACAGCTGATGGTGGAATATCTTGGAAGGAAGACATTTCATGAACAGATTTACAATAGTGGCATCTATTACAGGACCACGCTGGTACTCAGTGAGCTCTTTATAACAAGCCATTCTTTCACAAATGTTAGTAATGGCAGACTGCATGGCAAGAGGCTGGATTTTATACACCTGTTGCAATGAACTCAATGCATGTGTACAAATACTAATGATGATAGACAGATTAGAGATAAGATAGATAATTAGAGAGACGATAGACATTAGATAAATAGATAATAAAAGATAAGATAGATAGACGATAGATAGATAGATAATTAGGGAGAAGTTAGACATTAAATAGATAATTTGAGATAAGATCATTAGTGATAAAACAGATAGACAATAGATAGATAATTAGAAGATAGATAATTAGAGAGATAGATAGATAATTAGAAGATAGATAATTAGATAGATAGATATGAGATGTATCTGCGTGGTTTAAAACATCCAGTGTGTGTATACGATCAGGTATGATGTTGTATCGATCAGGTAGTGTAAGGGTTACGCCCGCTTCACAGACATTGACGGACCAAACTCCCCTTTTAATGCACCACAAACAGTCCATTTGCCCAACCGCAAACTCCCCACTTGCACAAGGTTGGATACCAAGCTAGCCATGTCCCATTGATGTCATTGAAGGTTTCTTCCTCCACCCAGCCACGTACAACACCAAGGGTCCCTGAAAGGTGAATTGAATTGATTTTTCGAACGGGGAGATGGTTAAAAAAAACGCTGGCTGCCTCCCCTTTGTTTGAATCCACGCCACGCTCACTGTGTCTGCGCCGTGCAATTTACTGTCACACCCGATATGAGTAATATTTTCTGTAGTACTATTCTCATCAGTTTAATCCCTGTTACGTGACGTCCCCAATCTGGGGTCCATTTATTAAATTGATTTTTCGAACGGGGAGATGGTTAAAAAAACGCTGGCTCCCTCCCCTTTGTTTGAATCCACGCCACGGTCACTGCGTCTGCGCCGTGCAATTTACTGTCACACCCGATATGAGTGGTATTTTCTGTAGTTCTCTTCTCATCAGTTTAATCCCTGTTACGTCCCATATCAGGGAAGGCCGGGTACCTTCGACTGCCTTCACAGTGACAGACCAAACTCTGATACACCAAACTGAATTGATTTTAGGAACCGGGAGATGGAAAAAGCAGCTTGGTCGGTCCTCTTACTCCCAAGTTGGGGCACTGCGCGTGCACGGAGCAATGTGCTGTGACACCCTATATGAGTGGTGTCTTAACTAGTACTATTCCTATCAGTTTAATCCCTGTTACGTCCCCTATCCGGGGACATGTGTCAAATTGATTAATCATTGTCGAATTAACGACATCCTGAAATAATTTTGTTCTGAGCTCTGTACTTGCTTTGTATTAGAATTGATGGGGATTTTTTAAATTGTCTGCATTATTTCTAAAAAACTATTAAGAGATTTTATTATGATTTTTTTATTTTATGTATTAAAAACCCATACAACTTAAAAAAAAATAAAAAAAAAATAATGTTTTTTCTATGAAAAATTATCCAGCCGATCGCTTTTAGTCTGATCATAATGAAGCAATGGCCTTATCTGGGGTGTGGCAACATTGCCAACACACTCAGAGGGGATGATCGCTTCATTGTGATACACAAGCCCCTTCACCACAACAAGGTACCGATCACGAAGGGGAATTGACACATGTATGTGCCTTTTTTTTTGTTTTGTTTTTGCAGCCACAGTGCAGCACTAGAGGCCAGAAAAATTCGGCATGTACACATGCCTAAAAAATTCGGCATTGTTGCAGCCGCTGTTGTAGCAGCGGCCGGAAATTTTTTTGTTTTCCAGGCAGAAAGGTGACTAAAACATTGCGGCTTGAACCCTAGTTGGTGGCGGAGAATTCAGGAAAGTCATCCGGTATGCAGACATTAAATACAGCAGCGTGGGAACCATTTTGAGGCCAAGGCATGTCATCAGGCATTTTGTTAGTCAAACGTACCCCCCACTGTCAGTCCCTTCGGGATCCAAGCCTCATTCATCTTAATGAAGGTGAGGTAATAAACACTTTTTTGACCGAGGCGACTTCTCTTGTCAGTGACAATGCCTCCTGCTGCACTGAAGGTCCTTTCTGACAGGACACTTGAAGCGGGGCAGGCCAGAAGTTCTATCGCAAACTGGGATAGCTCAGGCCACAGGTCAAGCCTGCACACCCAGTAGTCAAGGGGTTCATCGCTCCTCAGAGTGTCTATATCTGCAGTTAAGGCGAGGTAGTCTGCTACCTGTCGGTCGAGTCATTCTCTGAGGGTGGACCCCGAAGGGCTGTGGCGATGCGTAGGACTGAAAAAGCTCTGCATGTCCTCCATCAACAACACATCTGTAAAGCATCCTGTCCTTGCCGCCATGGTCGTGGTAGGAGGAGAATTACTTTCACCTCTTCCCCAGTTAGATTCCCGTTGTGCTGTGACATCCCCCTTATAAGCTGTGTAAAGCATATTTTTTAGTTTGGTTTTGAACTGCTGCATCCTTTCTGACTGTTGGTAATTTGGTAACATTTCCACGACTTTCTGCTTATACCGGGGGTCTAGTAGCATGGCCACCCAGTACAGGTCCTTCTCCTTCATCCTTTTTATATGAGGGTCCCTCAACAGACATGACAGCATGAAAGACCCTATTTGCACAAGGTTGGATGCCGAGCTACTCATTTCCCGTTCTTGGTCCTCACTGATGTCATTGACGGTCTGTTCTTCCCCCCAGCCATGTACAACACCACGGGTCCCAGATAGGTGACAACAACTAGCACCCTGGTGGGATGCCTGCTGTGGTTGGTCTTCGTCCTCCTCAAAGCCACATTCCTCCTCTGACTCCTCTTCCTCATACTCCTCTTGCAGCGTTGCCGCAGGTCCGGCAAGCGAGAATGACAAGGCTGTTTCTGGTGGTGATGGTGACCACAACTCTTCCTCTTCACGCTCATCTACAGTCTGATCCAGCACTCTTCGCAGGGCACGCTCCAGGAAGAAAACAAATGGGATAAGGTCGCTGATGGTGCCTTCGGTGCGACTGACTAGGTTTGTCACCTCCTCAAAAGAACGCATGAGCCTACAGGCATTGTGCATGAGCGTCCAGTAACGTGGCAAAAAAAATTCCCAGCTCCGCAGAGGCTGTCCTAGCACCCCGGTCATACAAATACTCGTAGACGGCTTTTTCTTGTTGGAGCAGGCGGTCGAACATTAGGAGTGTTGAATTCCAACGTGTCGGGCTGTCGCAAATCAAGCGCCTCACTGGCATGTTGTTTCGGCGCTGAATGTCTGCAAAGTGCGCCATGGCAGTGTAGGAACGCCTGAAATGGCCACACACCTTCCTGGCCTGCTTGAGGACGTCCTATAAGCCTGGGTACTTAAACACAAAGCGTTGCACGATGAGATTCAACACATGTGCCATGCACGGCACATGTGACAACTTGCCCAAATTCAATGCCGCCAACAAATTGCTTCCATTGTCACACACCACTTTGCCGATCTCCAGTTGGTGCGGGGTCAGCCACTGATCCACCTGTGCGTTCAGGGCGGACAGGAGTGCTGGTCCGGTGTGGCTCTCTGCTTTCAGGCAAGTCAACCCCAAGACAGCGTGACACTGTCGTATCCGGGATGTGGAAAAGCCCCTGGGGAGCTGGGGGGATTCAGTTGATGTGCAGCCAGACGCCGCAGCAGAAGAGGACTCAGCCGATGAGGTTATGGAAGAGGATGGAGTAGGAGGAGTAGAGGAGGTGGCAGTAGGCCTGCCTGCAAGTCGTGGTGGTGTCACCAACTCCGCTGCAGAGCCACGCATTCCATGCTTGGCAGCCATCAGCAGGTTGACCCAATGCGCAGTGTAGGTGATATACCTGCCCTGACCGTGCTTTGCAGACCAGATATCAGTGGTCAGATGGACCCTTGCCCCAACACTGTATGCCAGAGATGCCATGACTTCCTTTTCAATCACTGAGTAGAGGTTTGGGATTGCCTTTTTTGAAAAAATAATTCGTCCGGGTACCTTCCACTGTGGTGTCCCAATAGCGACAAATTTTTTGAAGGCCTCAGACTCCACCAGCTGGTATGGTAAAAGCTGGCGGGCTAAGAGTTCAGTCAAGCCAGCTGTCAGACGCCGGGCAAGGGGGTGACTCTGTGACATTGGCTTCTTACGCTCAAATATTTCCTTTACAGACACCTGACTGTGGGCAGATGATATGGAACTGCTAAAGGTGAGAGGCGGAGTGGCGGGTGGTTGAGAGGGGACAAGGAGGACAGCAGTGGTTGACGTGGCTGAAGATGCTGGACCAGGAGGAGGATGGTGGCTTTGAGCTTGTGTGCTGCTTCTACTCGTCATCATGTGTTGATCTAATAGGCGTTTGTGATGTGCCATCATGTGCCTTCGCAAAGCAGTTGTACCTAGGTGGGTGTTCGATTTCCCACGACTCAGTTTCTTTTGGCACAGGTTGCAAATGGCATCGGTGTTGTCAGAGGCAGAAACACACAAAAAATGCCACACTGCTGAGCTTTGCAATGACGGTATTCTGGTGGTGGCAACAGCATGCGTTGATTGGCGTGCTGTCTGGCTGACCCCGGGTGCCGATACATGCTGTCTGACTGTGCCACTAGCTCCTTGCGACGACCTCCCCCTGCTTCCAACTCGTCTCCTCCTTCTCTCTGTCTCCCCTTCTGAACTTTCCCCCTCTTCTTCTTCTCTTCGAGCAGGCACCCACGTGGCATCCACGGACACATCGTCATCATCAACCACTTCACTTGTATCTGACACCTCAGCAAAGGAAGCAGCAGCGGGTACAACATCATCATCATCATCATCACACTGTACATCCATGTGTGTAATGCTACCTGACTGAGACATATCCCTGTTATCTACATCCCCTGGCAATAATGGTTGCGCATCACTAATTTCATCCAACTGATGTGTAAATAACTCCTCTGAGGGATCAAGTGTAGCGGCTGTGGTGGCTGTAGTGGTAGTGGTGGTGGTGGTGGCGGCGGGTGGGAGAGTGGTATCTTGAGAGCAGGTGACCAAAGCTGAGCTGGAGGAGGATGGTGCGTCAAGGTTCTTAGCGGAAGCTGTTGAAGATTGGGTGTCCTGTGTAAGCCAGTCAACTATTTTCTCAGAATTTTTTGGGTTCAGGGTACGTGGCCTCTGAACACTGGGCATTATTCCAGGGCCAGTGGAAATCACAGCACCACGACCACGACGGCCCCTGCGGGGTGGCCTGCCTCTGCCTGTAATTTTTTTTTAGATAAGTGGTACTATGCGTGCAAGGTACTGTGCCACCCTATATAAGTAATGGGCACAGTACAGTCTGTGTGGGCCTGACACACATGGGCTTGCAACTGTGGTTATATCACAGAAAAATATTTAATATATTTTTTTTTATTTGCAAGGTATTTGAGTGAATGACACCCTGTAACGGTATGAGTGGAGGCCTAGCCACTAGCCAGTGGCCACAATACAGTCTGTGTGGGCCTGACACACACAGGCTTGCAAATGTGATTATATCACAGAATTATTATTTTTTATCTGCGAGGTATTTTCTGTCACACCCTGTATGAATGATGTGCACACAGTGCTGTCTGTGAATGAGCCTGCAGCCTCTCACACACAGGCAGCCAGGCAACTGCAATATATATATATATATATATATATATATATAAATAAAAATTCAAAAAAGCTGACTGATGTACCAGCCCTAAAAAGGGCTTTTTGGGGTGCTGTCAGGACGCTGTCCTTACAGCAGATGAGTCTGTGGACACAGAACGCTGCCCTAGCTAACTCTTTCCCTATTGAATCAGCAGCAGCAGTACTGTCCCTCCTCTCACTGAGAATGCAGCTTCCGAATGAATCTAAAATGGATGCTGTCCAGGAGGTGGGAGGGTCTGGGAGGGAGGGTCTGCTGCTGATTGGCTGGAATGTGTCTGCTGACTGTGAGGTACTGTCACGGATGGTGTAACAGAAAACAAGAAGTTACAAATAAGGATCCGACTGGCTAAGGAACAAAAGGGTGACCCCTATTTAAGCCCTGAAACTCTCCCTGTCTTCTCAGCCCATGCAAAGATCTCTATGATAGAAAATTGCATGCCCTCGTGCCTCGACTGTATGACACCTGAACACCCTATAATAGTGAGGGGACACGACCACCGGCTCGTTACAATTAATACGGAGGGAGTCAGGGTCACCTAGGATCAAGCAAACAGGAAAACACAAATCAATGAACAAACTTATCTGTAGAAGGATCAGTTGTAGCATCCAGCATGTACACACTCCAGGAAGTTGTATCAACCGCAAAGTGATGCAGTATGGGAAGGGATTTAAAGGGATGCAATCAGTGCAACTACATGACAGCTGAGAGAGGCTAACGAGATGACAAAACGAAAGCAAAACAAAAGAAACTCAAGCAGGAGGTTCTGAAGAACGTCTGTCAGAGCTTCTCAGATGTCTGGTGGTGACAGTACCCCTCCTTCTACGAGTGGACTCCGGACACTCAGAGCCCACCTTCTCAGGATGGGACCTATGGAAAGCCCTGATGAGACGAGTGGCCTTAATGTCCGTCACTGGGACCCACATCCTCTCCTCAGGACCATAACCCTCCCAATGAACGAGGTACTGGAGAGAACCGTGGACAACACGAGAATCCACAATCCTAGAGACCTGAAATTCAAGATTACCATCAACCACAATCGAAGGAGGAGGCAAAGACGAGGGTACAATGGGTTGGACATATGGTTTTAATAAGGACTTATGAAAAACATTATGGATCTTCCAAGTCTGAGGAAGATCAAGACGATAGGCAACAGGATTGATGACGGACAAGATTTTGTAAGGCTCAATAAACTTAGGACCCAACTTCCAGGAGGGAACCTTCAATTTGATATTCTTAGTAGACAACCACACCAGATCACCAACATTCAGGTCCGAACCAGGCACACGTCTCTTATCCGCCACACGCTTATATCGCTCACTCATGCTCTTTAGATTATCCTGAATCTTTTGCCAAATAGATGACAAAGACGAGGAGAATCTGTCCTCATCAGGTAAACCAGAAGACCCCTCTCCAGAGAATGTCCCAAACTGCGGATGAAACCCATATGCACCAAAAAATGGTGACTTATCAGAGGACTCCTGACGACGGTTATTTAAATCAAACTCAGCAAGGGACAAAAAAGAACACCAATCCTCCTGATTCTCCGCCACAAAACAGCGCAAATATGTCTCCAGATTCTGATTGACGCGCTCCATCTGGCCATTCGACTGCGGGTGGAAAGCAGAAGAGAATGACAACCGAACCCCCAAGCGAGAACAGAAAGCCTTCCAGAATCTGGAAACAAACTGCGTGCCCCTATCAGAGACTATGTCTGAAGGAATACCATGCAATTTGACAATGTGATCAATAAATGCCTGCGCCAGCGTCTTAGCATTGGGCAAGCCAGGAAAAGGAATGAAATGCACCATTTTGCTAAAACGGTCCACCACCACCAGAATCACAGTCTTCCCCGAGGAACGAGGCAGGTCCGTAATGAAGTCCATAGACAGATGTGTCCAAGGACGGGAAGGAATGGGTAACGGAAGGAGAGGACCTGATGGCCGTGAATAAGGGACACGAGTGCAGGTCTCGCAGGCTGCCACAAAACCCTCAACCGACTTACGAAGCGCCGGCCACCAGAATCTCCGAGCGATGAGATCCACTGTGGCTCTTGCCCCCGGGTGCCCAGCAAGGACAGTATCGTGGTGCTCCTTAAAAACCTTGTGTCTTAAAGCGAGAGGCACAAACAACCTCCCAGGAGAACAAAGATCAGGAGCCTCTGCCTGGGCTGCCTGAACCTCTGCCTCCAATTCAGGATAAAGAGCAGAGACCACCACACCTTCAGCCAAAATTGAAAACAACGTGACAGGGCATCCACCTTCACATTCTTAACCCCAGGGCGGAACGTGACAACAAAATTAAACATTGAAAAGAACAAAGACCATCTGGCCTGTCTCGGGTTCAGACGCTTGGCTGACTCCAAGTAGACCAGATTCTTAAGGTCGGTAAACATGGTAATAGGGTGTCTGGCTCCCTCTAGCCAATGGCGCCATTCCTCAAAAGCTAACTTGATGGCCAACAGCTCCCTATCTCCCACATCGTAATTTCTCTCTGCGGAGGAGAGTTTCTTCGAGAAAAAGGCACACGGTCGCCATTTGACAGGAGAGGGACCCTGAGACAAGACTGCACCCACACCCACCTCAGAAGCGTCCACCTCAACTATGAAGGGCAGAGAGATATCAGGTTGTACCAAGATGGGAGCGGAAGGAAAACTCTACTTGATACTAGAAAAGGCCTTACGCGCCTCTACCGACCAGGAGGAAAAATCTACCCCCTTTCTAGTCATATCAGTGAGTGGTTTAACAACAGAGGAATAATTAAAAATAAACTTCCTGTAATAATTGGCAAAACCCAAAAAACGCATCAGCGCATTCTGATTCTCAGAAAGCTCCCACTCAAGCACAGCGCAGACTTTCTCGAGGTCCATGCGAAAACCAGAAGCGGAGAGAAGAAACCCCAAAAATTTAATTTCTGGAACCGCAAACACACATTTTTCCAGTTGAGCTTACAATTTATTCTCCCGCAGGATGAGCAAGACCTGATGTAGGTGGTCCTTATGAGTTTTGAAATCAGGAGAAAAAAATCAAAATGTCATCTAGATACACTAATACAAATTTCCCCATTAAATGATAAAAAATGCTGTTCACAAAATGCTGAAAGACTGCTGGAGCATTCATCAAACCAAAAGGCATAACCAAATTCTCAAAATGGCCCTCAGGGGTATTGAAGGCCGTCTTCCATTTGTCTCCTTCTCTGACCCTGACCAGGTTGTATGCCCTTCTTAGATCCAACTTGGAAAAAACTTTAGCCCCCAACAATCTGGTTAAACAGGTCCGGGATCAGAGGAAGCGGATAAGGGTCACGAATTGTGATACTGTTCAGCTCCCTGAAATCCAGACATGGTCTTAAAGAACCATCTTTTTTCTTAACAAAGAAAAAAACTGCGGCAACAGGTGACTTCGAGGGTCGTATGTGTCCCTTTCTCAGACTCTCAGAGATATAAGCACGCATAGCGACCCTTTCAGGTTGGGAGAGATTGTATAAACGAGATTTAGGCAACTTGGCGCCTGGGATGAGATTAATAGGGCAATCGCACTCCCTGTGAGGGGGCAACTCCTGAATACCACTCTCAGAAAACACATCCGAAAATTCAGAGAGAAAAGATGGTACAGTCTTAGGCTACTTTCACACTAGCGTTCGGGGCTCCGCTTGTGAGTTCCGTTCAAAGGCTCTCACAAGCGGCCCGAACGCTTCCGTCCAGCCCTAATGCATTCTGAGTGGATGCGGATCCGCTCAGAATGCATCAGTCTGGCAGCGTTCAGCCTCCGCTCCGCTCAGCAAGCGGACACCTGAACGCTGCTTGCAGCGTTCGGGTGTCCGCCTGGCCGTGCGGAGGCAAACGGATCCGTCCAGACTTACAATGTAAGTCAATGGGGACGGATCCGTTTGAATATGACACACTATGGCTCAATTTTCAAACGGATCCGTCCCCCATTGACTTTCAATGTAAAGTCTGGACGGATCCGTCTGAGGCTACTTTGACACTTAGAATTTTTTTTACAATATAATGCAGACGGATCCGTTCTGAACGGATCCACCGTCTGCATTATATGAGCGGATCCGTCTCAGACGGATCCGCTCTGAACGCAAGTGTGAAAGTAGCCTTAGTAGAAACCTCTGAAACAGATGTCGTGAGGCAATTCTCTCTGCAAAAGTCACTCCAACCATTTATTTGCCTCGCTTGGCAATCAATGGTGGGGTTATGTTTAGTGAGCCAGGGTAGCCCCAACACTAGAGGAGTAGGCAACCCGCTTAGGACGAAACATGACACATCCTCAACATGAGTATCACTCACAATCAAACGGATATTGTGAACTATGCCCTTTAACGATTTCTGAGAAAGTGGAACGGAATCAATAGCAAAAACAGGTATATCCTTTCCCAAAGTGCATACCGGGAAACCATGTGTTATAGCAAATTGATTATCAATGAGATTGACAGCTGCTCCACTATCTACAAAAATCTCACAAAAAATGTTCTTGCTCTCTAGCGCCACCCTGGCAAGTAGGACAAAACGGGAACTACAAGCAAACGGAAAACCTTCAATTTCCGCATCAACCTTGCCAATAGTAACAGATGGAACGTTTTTAGAGGATTTTTTTCTTTTTGTTTCTTTATTACTCAAAAAAAACTGCCTGAATCTCCTAGAGGGACAAACATTTGCCAAATGATTTATACCTCCACAACAGAAACAAACCCTCCTCTGAGAGCTGAATCTTCTATTGTCAGAGGCAAGCAAACCCAGCTGCATGGGCTCCTTCTCAGAGAGGATTGAGAGAGACTGAGACCCCTGCGCACTGAATGAGACCGCCGCACTGTCCCTGGACTGAGTATGACAGGAAGGAGTGATCTCTCCTCTCTCTCTAAGACGCCTGTCAATACGAATGGCCCGAGACATGGCAGTGTCCAAGGAGGTAGGTCTCTCATGAAAGGCAAATGCATCTTTCAATCCCTCTGAAAGACCATGGCAAAATTGACTTCGGAGTGCAGCATCATTCCAACCAGTATCAGCTGCCCATCTCCGAAATTCTGAACAGTATATCTCTGCGGACTGTTTACCCTGGCATAAAAGACATAGTCTAGACTCAGCCAGAGCAATACGATCCGGATCATGATATATCTGACCCAGGGCTAAAAAAAATTCATCCACTGAACGGAGGGGCCGTGCCCCCACCGGCAGCGAAAAGGCCCAAGACTGAGCATTATCCCTGAGCCGCGAGATGATGATCCCCACCCTCTGCTCCTCATCACAAGAGGAATGGGGAAGTAGGCGAAAATGGAGTTTGCAAGCCTCTCTAAAACAAACAAAATTCTCACTACCCCCGGAGAACGTATCCGGGAGCGAGATCTTAGGCTCAGAACAAACTCCATGAACGCAAGCTGAACCGGTCACCTGAAACTGAGAAACAGTTTTACGGAGATATGCTACCTCCAATGAAAGACCCTGCATGTGTTCAGTCAAAAGTGAAACCGGATCCATGCCTGAGACAGTTTTGGCGGTTTATAATGTCGCGGAAGGTGTAACAGAAAAAAAGAAGTTACAAATAAGGATCCGACTGGCTTGATCCAAAACTAAGGAACAAAAGGGTGACCCCTATTTAAGCCCTGAAACTCTCCCTGTCTTTTCAGCCCATGCAAAGATCTCTATGATAGAAAATTGCATGTCCTCGTGCCTCGACTGTATGACACCCTATTATAGTGAGGGGACACGACCACCGGCTCCCTACACTTAATACGGAGGGAGTCAGGGTCACCTAGGATCAAGCAAACAGGAAAACACAAATCAATGAACAAACTTATCTGTAGAAGGATCAGTGGTAGCATCCATAATGTACACACTCCAGGAAGTTGTATCAACCGCAAAGTGATGCAGTATGGGAAGGGATTTAAAGGGATGCAATCAGTGCAACTACATGACAGCTGAGAGAGGCTAACGAGATGACAAAACAAAAGCAAAACAAAAGAACCTCAAGCAGGAGGTTCTGAAGAACATCTGTCAGAGCTTCTCAGATGTCTGGTGGTGACAGGTACAGGGTCAAAGTTTACTCAATGATGATGTATAGGGGGCGGACCGAACATCGCATATGTTCGCCCGCCGCGGCGAACGCGAACAAGCTATGTTCGCCGGGAACTATTCGCCGGCTAATAGTTCGGGCCATCACTAATGAATAGCAGCATGCTGAAAGTCTTAAAGGGAACCTGTCATCAAGTTTATGCTACCCATACTAACAGCAGTATAAAGTAGAGACAGGAGAGTTGATTTCAGCGGTCGGTCATTTAAAAGTTAAAAGTAAGTGGTTGCCGAGAACCAACATCACAATCATTGCAGACTGGGCCTGGAAAAGAGTCACGGTCTCCTGAGAAGAGTCATGGTTGTTCCTGCTCTCCTGCCCACCTGCTGATGACTGACAGTCTTCTGCCTAGTTTTCTCCCTTTCTCTCTAGGAGAGAACTGCCAATCATCAGCAGATGGGGGAGAGAGCAGGAGATTATGAATAATCATGACTCTTCTCAGGTAGACTGGACTCTTTTCAAGGCCTGGGCTACAATGATTATGATGATGGTTCTCAGCAACCACTTACTTTTAGCTCATGACTGACACACCGCTGAAATCAGCTCGTCTGTCACTACTTTATGCTGCCTTCAGTGAGATCAGCATAAAGTTGATGACAGGTTCCCTTTAATAGATCTCTCAGACACATTGTACGCCTCTAAAGTGCTGAGCCTGAGAAACTCGCTTCATCTGCATGAAAACAGAGTGAATGTAAAAAAGCTGCTCCTATTACGATTCCTTCTACATCCTTCACATCCTTCAACTCCCAGCAACCCGCCAATCAGCTGCTTGAAGAGGTAGTGGAGCTCGTTCCAAAATTGCCTGCATGCCGTCTCCTTTGCACTTGAATGGGACTATGCAGTTGTAATTACACTGCGCCGTCTCTACAATGGAATTTACGTCCAGGTAATTTTGAAGAGGAAGCGGCACTCCTAAGGGCACTGGTACCTTCTGAAAAAGCTGATCAGTGGGGGTGCTGGGAGCCAGACCCCTGCCTTTCTGATATTGGTGATCTATCCTGACTGTAGCACTGCACAACTCCTTTAAGTGACTCTCCAGTGGAAGACTGTGCAGAGACACAGACTGGTAACACCCAGATGGATATTTGATGCAGACTGCTGACATTTCATTTAAATGTCTAGCAGGAATAATAGAGGAATGGCACAACATAGGTTCTCCAGAATTGTTACTACAAGGGGAATGTAAGTAATTACTAAAACATACATGTTAGGAGAGGGTCCTCTGTAAATGATGCATTTCTGGCTGCCTGTAGCCACCACTAGAGAGAATGTCTACTGTTGTACATAATGTATGAAGGCATGCATGCAAAAACTCCTATAATCCCCCTAGTGCTGACTGCAAAAAGGCAGCATTTCAGTGGGTTTCCCATGGCCAAAAGTTTTGGCCTATTCACGATATAGATCATAAATATATGCACAGTCTCAGCCTAGCCAAAGTGTATGAGTATTGGGAAATCGGGAAGAAGACGGGAGAGATAGCTGTCGGCCAAACGTCTGTTAGGCCGACAGCTATGGAATGTGTATGGGCAACTTTTTTAGAAAGATCAAAAACAATGTGACCACCATCTCTGTCTGTCATGGCCATGGTCATGGTCGTGACTCCTGAACCGCAGGCTGTTGCCTGCGGTTTGGTTTGGTTGTTCAACCACAGGGGAGGGTCGCTAGTATGTTGCCTCACTTGTGGTTGCCGCGGGCAACAAGTTGTTTTGTATTGTTGCAGTATAGCAGCCTGAGCTGGTGCTAGGCAGCTTGCTGCAATGTGCATGCGGTTGCACCTGGCAACCTGTCTTTGTTTGGTGTGTCTTTTGTATGTCTGGTGTGCACAGGGTTTTAGTTATGTGTGCACGTTCCCCTTTAAGTCTTCCCTTCCCTGGTGTGAGAAGGGTTAATTCCCTTCCTAGTCTGTGAGCACTGGGTGTGTCTGCGTGGGTGTGGCTACATGGGCTATTTAACCTCAGATGAGACCTGATGTCTGAGGGGTACTCCAGCCTTGTTAGTAAGCTGGAGGCACCCTCCTGGTCTCTAATACCATCTGCCAGTGAGGGCCAACCTTGTGGTCATAAAATGTTATATGTGATGTTCAGTTGATGCTCTTTTCTCTTTCATATTTTATGCACCTATGGATCTGGGTTCCTGTGTGTTTGTGTGTGTGCTGTGTCCATTTATGTTTGGGTGTGGACACTAGCTTGTATTGCACGGGATCCAGTCTGTGTGTCTGTGGCAGGTAGGTGTGGAAGTACTCTTCATCCTCCTGCCATATCCATAGGCTGTTCGTGTTCCTTTCCCCTTGCAGCTTGGCCACTTTAGACTCCTGTTTCTCTGCGTCCAGGAAGAACGGGCTGTCTACCCTGCTCCTAGCTCAGGGATCTGCGGAGGGTGAGTAGGGATCCGAGGTTCCTGAGCATGAGCCCTCCTACCTTCAAGGTCGGCTCATGTAGCTAGGAGTCAGGGTCAGATTTAGGGAAGCTCTAGGAGGTGACCTGCTCCCGTATTCTGTGGTCCTGGCCAAGTAGCGACCTACCATCTTCTGGCATCGCACGGCTGAGGGTTTTCCCCATCCTCAGCTGTGACACTGTCCTAACAATTTACTAAATCCCAGCTTTATAGACCCTTGTCTGTGGGATAATATGGTTAGTTAGTTGCCAAATACCTGTAATAACCAAAGCACCACCTAACCACCGTCAGTCCTTCCATGCACACAACAAACCCAATAAATGCCAAATGATATTACATCTTAGTTGCCTCTTCTATAGGCCGAGAGTTTTTTACATCTGCTAGACAAGAATATAATGCGATCACAGGGACCTGTAGCAGAAGACACTTGATGTCAGATCCACGCTATTCCATTTACTAGCAGCCTGCGCCATCCATTCATTATTGTCACTTTTCTTTCCTGTAAACCTGTAATCTGATTAGAATCTCCCTCCCCAATCTGATAACAAATCAGGTTAAATGGCCTTATTTAGGCCACAAATACCCTGCGCTGAAAAATAAATCAATACAGCAATGGTAAAATGATAAGTTTCTATTGAATTTATTCTTGGTATCTCAATCAACGTGTCTGTTCTGCTATTGTTTCTATTCATTTCACTCAGACAGATTCGCATCTGGAACAGCAAACAGGCGAATAGGAGTAATTTGCTAGATGTTATTTGTTTCAGCGAGACCTTACTAGGTTTATGCAAATGTAAAAAAGGACTGATGCAACAGCTTCAGAGTGGGGCCACCTCTATGAAAGCATGTCATCTTGCAAAGATCTCCAAAAAGGCATGCAGAAAAAGAAACAAAGAAATTTCATCTACTGCTTATAATAAATGTTCTGTCTGAAGGGGGGATTATGGTAATATATATATATATCACTATACTCAGGGGTTATCAAACAATCGTATGGTCGACAACAATCTCTCCCGACTCTCTTCTGGCTCTTCCATACACATAAACATTTGGCTTGCATTTACATGCGGCGAGGAGAACGCTTCCTACCCGACAGTCGGCTGCCCGTTAAGAGGAGGTGAAGGGCTGGATTTACATGCAGTGGTCACCTCTACAGAAGATGAGGGATCGCTATTGTGATCATTCATCCTCATACAGCTACATTGTTTCTGGCTGTTTAGACACCCCGATCTGCTGCCCAGAAACAATGTTTTAGGTGCCTGTATGAACGCCAGGATCACCAGATAAACAAGCGTTTCACTCATTCATTGAGTGATGTACTGCACTTTCAGATGGGCAGATTGTCGGGAACGGGTGTTTGCAGGAACATTAGTTCCTGATAATCTGCCTAATAATCTGCTCGTATAAATCCACCGATCCACCAGATCAAAGAAAGCCACTATCACACACCGCAGGCAGCAGCTTATCTCCCAGAAGAACTAAGGCCTCTTTCACACTTGCGTTGTCCGGATCCGGCGTGTACTCCACTTGCCGGAATTACACGCCGGATCCGGAAAAACGCAAGTGTACTGAAAGCATTTGAAGACAGATCCGTCTTCAAAATGCGTTCAGTGTTACTATGGCAGCCAGGACGCTATTAAAGTCCTGGTTGCCATAGTAGGAGCGGGGAGCGGGGGAGCGGCATACTTACAGTCCGTGCGGCTCCCAGGGCGCTCCAGAATGACGTCAGAGCGCCCCATGCGCATGGATGACGTGCCATGCGAGCACGTCATCCATGTGCGTGGGGCGCCCTGACGTCACTCTGAAGCGCCCCGGGAGACGCACGGACGGTAAGTATACTGCTCCCCCGCTTCCCACTACACTTTACCATGGCTGCCAGGACTTTAGCGTCCCGGCAGCCATGGTAACCACTCTAAAAAAGCTAAACGTCGGATCCGGCAATGCGCCGAAACGACGTTTAGCTTAAGGCCGGATCCGGATCAATGCCTTTCAATGGGCATTAATTCCGGATCCAGCCTTGCGGCAAGTCTTCAGGATTTTTGGCCGGAGCAAAAAGCGCAGCATGCTGCGGTATTTTCTCCGGCCAAAAAACGTTTCGTTCCGGAACTGAAGACATCCTGATGCATCCTGAACGGATTTCACTCCATTCAGAATGCATTAGGATAAGGGTCCATTCACACGTCCGTTGTTTCTTTCCTGATCTGTTCCGTTTTTTGCGGAACAGATCTGGACCAGATCAGGACCCATTCATTTTCAATGGGTCCTGAAAAAAAACGGACAGCACAATGTCCCATTTTTTTTCAGGACCCATTGAAAATGAATGGGTCCAGATCTGGTCCAGATCTGTTCAGCAAAAAACGGAACAGATCAGGAAAGAAACAACGGACGTGTGAATGGACCCTAAAACTGATCAGGATTCTTCTGGCATAGAGCCCCGACGACGGAACTCTATGCCGGAAGACAAGAACACAGGTGTGAAAGAGCCCTTAAGGATTTACTTTGCCTGATCCTTCTTTCTCCCCAGATCCTCTGTTGACTGAAGCCGCCATTCTCAATGGTTTTGGTTGACAATACACTATTGTGTTTTGGGGCCGTTAGTGCGTGTAGACGTGTTGTGATGAGCTATTTGAAATACCCTATAATAAGACTAGCTCTTATATCCAGCTTTTGGACTGTTACCCCATGGTCAGTATAATTTAAGGCCCCTTTCCAGAGGTCGGCTGACAGGCAATTATAGGGAACAAACTGTTCATTCTCGATAATTCCCTGCTGATTAATAGTGTTGGGCTTGAATGTTCGAATAGCGAATATTAATCGAGAATATCGGCACTTCAAGAATTCGCGAACATTTAGAATATAGTGATATATATTCATAATTTCGAATATTCTAGATTTTGTTTCCATCAGTAACCTCCCTTCCTGCTTGTGGGCCAATGAGAAGTCTGCAATGTCTTTGTCTGAGCTTAGCAACATCCCTAGCAACCAATAGGAAAGTTGACTACCCCTTACTATATAAGAACCTCCCCAGCAGCCCTTGTACGCAGTATTTTGCAGATCTGAAAGAGACAGCAGGGTTATTGCTGAGCTCTCTGCTTTGCTGTGTCATTACATTAGATAGATAGTTAGTTTGTTATTTAGTTAGCTTATATATATATATATATATATATAATACAGATAGTTAGTAGAAGATAGTCAGTTCTGCTGTTCATACATACATGCTACATACATAGTGCTGTGATGTCACAAGTTCACGACAATACTTTCGTGTACCAATCACTAATAAATAGTCAGACCTGTTAAAATGTGAAGTTGCACGTATTGTGCCAAAATATTCACATCATTGGTGCCGATTTTGCAATCGCAAATATATTGGAGCGCTCTATCTGCATAAAAAGCTATTGTAATTTTCTGCCATGCCAACCATTTTCTCCAGTAATTTTCTCCAGTCTCAGGAAACTTCTAGCAGCTTGAAAAATGTAGCTATAGTGACTCACGCCTATATTTAGAGCGCATTACATGAATATTACATTGCCGATTTTTCGCGATCAAGAAAAATAATCTCGAATTTGGGAATTCTCGAATATATGACCAATATACTACCAAATATTCGCGAAATATCGAATTCAAATATTGCCCCTGCCACACATCACTACTGATTATTGGTGGTGAAAGCTGCATTCAGGGTCCCTTTGCAGAGGTCCCTTTACCAGTATTCCTGGTGATGTCATTGGCACTAATAGGCAGGCTTTAGCGCTGCCCTGGTCTTTTTTACAGGCTAGGGCAGTGCTAAAGTCTGTCCATTAGTGCCAGTGACATCACTGGGAACACCTAGCAGAGACCTGGTACGTCACTGGATCTAATGAAATGCTCCAATGCTCATATCAGAGGGACTGTCTGGGCGAAGATGGGGATATGTCCGGGTTCAGCTCTGAACCCGGACAACCCCTTTAAACTCTGATCTTTTCTGCCCACACATCCACAGCTCACACTACACTGACTCACTTCCGTCTAGAGAGGAAGGGGTGGTGCCAGTTCTGCCTAAAACAGTAGCTAAGAACCACTTACTCTCTCCATATACAACCAGTGGTATATCTAATCCACAAAATACAGTACATTACAGCTGGCCATACATATTGTGCTTTTGTCTCCCGAACCTGCCGAGAATGGCAGGTTCGGATAACACACTAATGTGTGTGGGGCGTTCCTGACTTTCCCCCGACATATGATGTCAAGCGAGACAAGGATAGGGCAAAATTAAAATTCTCACCCGATCTTTTTGTTCTCAAGTGAAATAAGCCACCGCCAAAACATTCTACCCATAGCTCTACCTATAACATGCACAAACACGTTCACCTGAACCAAACGTGTATGGGGAAGCCAGGTGGGAGACAAGAGTGGTAGCTGTCGGCCAAACAAACGTTTGGCCGACAGCTATGGGATGTAAATGCCCAGCTTAACACTTGCAGTGGGATACTGCGCATTCACCTGTATATTCACCTGTATAATATCAGTAGGATCTAATAGGAATATGAAGATCTATCTTGAGGAGAGTGTAGAGGTCCACTAGGAAATCCTAAAGTTGATCAAAATGGCTGATTTCAACCAAAATGATCATTTGTCCAGTGAAATTTACCAATGAGCAATCATTATAGTTGACTGATGATAGAACATCATCATCTGAAAAGAAGTCGGCTCTGTCTGAATTTTTTACACAGTAGTCGGACAAAATTGTGTTTTGTTTAAAGAAAGATTGCTCAAATACAAAAGATATTTATTTAAAAGAATGTTCCAAGAAAGATCTTTCATCCATCGCCTTGTTTCACTTAACATGTATAGGCAATTGGAACATGTGTAATAGCCAATATAGACTAAAATGTGTATGACCATGTCTGGGACCAGCTCATTCACCAGATAATGAAGTTACTCTACCGAATCACATAGACCACACATGCAATATAACAAAACATAATTTTCTTAAAACACAATATGACAATAACAATAAAAACATATGTAAAATCATGCGGATGGGTACTGTGATAGAGACCCCCCTTGGCCAGTAAAGTGCCTCCAATATAGATAAAGTGACCAGTGCAAAATGGCAAGAACCAGGAATTACTGTAGGGAAAAAGAAAACTAAGAATACCAACTGAGTAAAAGATTGAACCCACATTGGTTGGCCCATACGGGTATCAAAGTTCAAATAGTGATCAATACAGTCTACTGCTGCAGCCATAATCAATGCATAAGTACAAAAGTAAACATAAATTGATGCGCCATACTGACCCGGCGGGGGGAAGCAGTTTCCCTGACGCACGTTTCCTCTCGCTAAGCTTTTTCCAAGGGAAAAAGCTTGGCGAGGCAAAACTTGCGATCTATGTGATTTGGTAGAGTGGCTTTTATGTGTCCAAACACAGGGTTAGGTTCCTATTGGCAATATTTTGGTTTGCTAAATGAAGTTGCGTCATTGAGATAGCCTCTAGTAAGGTATGGCCGCAAGGTCAAGTTTCTTGATGCAGTTTTGGAAGCCAAAACCAGAAGTGAATTTAAAAAAGGGTAGAAGTTGTATTTGTCTTTTACTTTCCATCCTTTTATGATCCATTCCTGATTTTTTTCTTCCAAAAATGCAACAGGAAACCTGACCGTGTGGCCGTAGTGAAGTAGGAACCTCAAGTCTGAGACTAACATTTCTAATACCAGGCATCAGCAGGCAAGATATGAAGCACAGTGCCATTGGTCTCATTCTTAGGAATAGACAGACTTCACTATCTGACCTGATGGATAGATATGTATAGTCCCAAGTGTAAAGTTTGGTGAAGGAGAAGTAATGGCCTCTATCTTCCAGTGAAGGAGAATCTTAATGCCACCGCCTGCAATGACATTGGTCATGTCGTTTATATATCATATATAGTAATCCATGCACAGTCAAATGTTATGGAAATGGCGCCAGACAACGAAGCCTCATATACTGACACATTTACAATAATTTGCATAATTACATTGGTCGTAATTTCTGACTGCAGCACTTACTGTGAGATCCAGTGAGGCCTCTAGCCTGGAAATATATGCTAATTGGATAATTTATTTAATAATAGATAAATCCGTTAAAGAGGCAGTAGGAAAGCTAATGTCTGTAATTGTCTTTGAAAAGCAATTCCAGTTCAAGACTTCTGGCTGCCTGAGCAGTAGGCTTCCTAATTCACCTTAGTGCATTTATGTCTTCAGATGCCCAGAATTAGATGTGGATAGGATGCGAACACACCATCCAAAGCTTTGAACCTTTCACCTTCATGTCAATGTCGGCTCTCTGTGCTGCATGTAAATTATAATAGGAAAGGCAACTCTACAGTCCACGAAGAGAAAGCTCTATGAGGGAAAATATCTTCCATTTGTAAGATCTCTTGTAATATGGCCAGAGATTCAGGTTCTCAACATCAGCCTTAGGATGGTTGTCCACTCTATAAAAGGAAGCGCTCATAAGGCGGCCATATACATTTAAGAACTGCGAGTCAACAGTTATTACTCCTGATTTCACCATTGTTCTGCCCAGCAGGGATAGGGAAGATTTTATTTCACGTCTGCTTCAGTTTTGGTATCTCTGTAGTGATTAATGTGGTAATAGCACCATCTAGAGGTGTTAAATTGTATTGCACCTTGTTTTTCTTGCTTCAAAGACTGCTGTATTGTGGGTGGTGCAAAGCATTGTGGGAGTGAAAAGCAGCCTGGGAAAGAGTCTCCAGGACTCAGTACAGAGCTGTCCTCCTGCATATCTCCTCCTTAAACTCCACCATCCTGGTAAAAACATATCTGGTGAGAGATCTATCTTTGTTTCAGGGACATTATGTTATGCAGAGCTGTTCAGCTAGTTATCATTGTCTCAGGGAAGTTCTTAGTCTTATGTTAGGCAGCCATTTTACCATGTGCTTCAGTGTTATGCAAATGTTACAGTACATGCTATGCTATATACTTATTCATGTTATTTGTATTCTTATAGTTTTACCAATAGTCTACAAAGAACAGTCCTCTTATTGGGAAGACAGGAATGGTTTATGCTGAATGTCAGACTGCACACTGTGTGAATGTGTGTGAAGACAGAACAACCATACACATACATATTCATAATGGTTTTGGGGAATAAACTATTGTTACACCGCTGTGTCAGTTTATCTTCTCTGGGAACATATGGTGACATATTGAAATGCAACATTCTTTCCTCCTTACACAAGGGAGAGTTGAGTGCCACCCATGCACATTTGTTCATCTGGGCAATCACTCCACCATTGCCAGGATTGGCTGAGTTTTGCTTGTTGGGTGCCTTTACTGTAGCTCACTATAGACTTGGCAATTCTCATCATTCTCTTGGTACAGTGCCTTCACTTGAAGCCTAATTGCACCCTCTCATAGGAGGGCATTTGTCCACACAGGCTTCACCCACCCCTATTATTATTGGAACTAAGTGGACTATGGTATTTTGACCTTTTGAGCCAAAAATGACCAACATGACCATGTAATCTGTTCTTCTGGATTTTTTGCAGTCATTGTCAGCTGAAACTACAAATCAAGTGCTGGGTTCTTCTCCTTGATTGACAGCTAAATCCATATGGACATGCAGTACCCCAGATATGGGTATGTCTGCAATAGTACATATTAATGTATGGTAAGGTTTTGTATTTTATTGTTGTGGCCGTAAAATTGCAGTAGAGGAAGGTATAGTTGGCAAAGGTTGGCAGGAGCAAGGCTAGCCATAACCACCCTATTCCTCCCCTTTAGGTAGAAGTGGGCTTGCCCTGTTTCCTGCCAGGAGGAGGAATTCCTGTGTAGTCTTAAAAGAGAAAGGAAGCACATGAGAGAGCTCCTACTCCTTGGAACCCAAAATCTTTCTCCTGTGAGACCAACACTCCAGAGAGAGCAGCAAAATACAGCTTCAAGAAAGCCTCTATATAACAAGAGGGCAGAATGATCAGCAAAATACAGCTTTGTGGACATTGCTGCAAGGTGAGGGACTACGGCCCAGACACCCATCACTAATACCACCACTAGGCCAGACAAAGCTCAAGTCAGAATGCAATTGCTAATCTATTGCCATCCAACCTGCCACCATACCATCTAAACTGGTGCCAGAAACAGCACTTTGCATTGACTGCTGCTGGATGTTCTATTTGTGTTTAAGTTATATTTTGCTCTCATTAAATAAGTTATATGTTTAAATCTGGCCTGATTCTTCAAACTACATTACCACCGCAGTGATCTCCAGGGAGTACACTGTGTCACAACACCTCATCAGGGCCACTACCACTCCCATCCTTTGCATCGGCTCCTGCAGACACACACATAAGGAAGGCTGTTGGTCATTGAGTGATGCCGCCCACTGGACTTCAAAGGCCAGAAAGAGCAGAGCTTTCAGTCTATAAAGTGCAAATTATAATAAACCTTTTTGCACAACATTTTATATCCATCAGCTCAGCTCCTCCTGCTCTAAACCATGATTGTGCTAGCTTGTGTACCATTTCCATGACAACATGTTTCCTTTAAGCTATAACAGTACCACCTTAGTTGGTCTTTCTCTACAAAAATTGACCGATAATGTGCAAAAATGTAGGTATTACTTTTTCATATACACATACGATGTCTTAAATGGCGGCTGATCACTGTCTTTGCATGCCTCTCATTAAGCATGGCGCCCTCCGCTGCCATACATCCAAAATAGTTGAATCTTCTTTTACTGAATAAAAGCAAAAGACTGCGACAGTCATTTATTGCAGATCATTATCTCATTGCTTCAATCCGTTTCTAGAAGTTCAGCCTAACACAAAGTGGTAATTACTACAATATTTCCTCTGAAGTTTTCTTGCTGACTTATTTTGCATGTGATGATGGATTTTATAATGATCTTATTTGACTAATATTCAGGTTAATGTCAATGGAGATTGTGATCCGTTCTGATGAAAATTCCCTAGGACTATTCACTAACTAGGTTTAAATATCGGCATAATTTACCATTTCACTCCTGATATATAGGTAGGCTGGACATTGACTTGCATGCTCAGTGTTAGAATAGGGCATGTACATATTTTATGCCTATTTTAAATATTTCTTCTTTGATGTACAGAAACTTTGCTCACATCAGTCTGTCTACCCATGGTGTTAATTTTTTTATTGCCCACATTTCATCCTCTAGGGCCACGTTCAGATGAAGGCAATCTGTTTTAGCATGTATTGGGAGATTTAAATCTCAAAATACTTATCTAAGATGTTCATCAACCCTGTCATGCCTTCAGCAGTTTGTTATAGTTAATTTATGCACAGTTAGTATGCTTTATAATGTATAATTCTCTGTTCATTGCGTAACTGCACCATCTAGTGGCCGTTTTATATACACTGCAGCTCTTCACACTAGAAGTTTGACCCACTTCAGCTTCCATTACTTGTAGCCTATGAACTCTAGTGACATCATCAGCCCTGCACATAGCAGTCCGTCACAGCCACCATTACATAGGTATCCACACGGCCTGGTAGTGTCCTGATCCATCCTCTACATCTAAGCTTACGGTAGCATCGCTGGTATGTTTCACATGGTATGCATGTTGTATTATATGTATTGTCATATGTCAGACTACATTAGTGAGTGCATTATTTTTCTGTTTTTCCGTTTTGCCGTATACGTGCAAAAAAGACGAAGTTGGATGTTACTCCATTGTCAATTCATTGCTGGGAAAGGTTTAGCTATGTACCTTCTCACATAAGGAGGACAGAACAAAAAACATCACCATTATAGGAGGAAATCCTCCTAGTTATAGAGGCATATATTACTTCTTCGTAAGTAGCGGATGCAATCATGGGGAACGCCAATTGCGCTGACCTCCATCATTGAACCACTGAGATGCCTCGATCATCGCTGATCAAAAAAAAATGAAATCATACTTACCTTATCCATTTAAGCGCAAAAGGGGCCGCTGCAGCCATCTTTCTTAAAGATTCAGTGTGAAATCTCATGTGGTGCGTGATAGCATCATTTCATTGGCCGATGTGGTAACATCATACGTCACCGCACACGAGATTTCGCGCGGGATCCTTTCTGAGTGGTATTCCACAACATTCTTGGTGAACCCGATGTGATCCCAGATACTCGAACCCTATGTGCTGGCAGTGGGACCATCATGAACATCTCAGCAGTGTAGGCCTGCGCAAATTACAAGTAAGCAGACATCTTGCTTTGCTAAAGTCTGTCTGCACAGTTTTTTCCAGTGGCCACCATGTGTGTGTGTGTGGGGGGGGGGGGTTAGTTCAGGTGAACAAAAACTTATTTTTTTTTACCATTCTGAGGAAGAGAAACGTTTATTGATAGAATATTTATGTTTGCAAATGAGTAACGTTTAAGAGAATGAGAATAGGGTAACAGTTTGCATCACTGCTGTCCAAATCTAAAATGGGATTAAATACATTTTTGATTAATTAATGAATGATTAATTGGTTAAAATATGTTTTAATCCAATTTAGATTAGATTTGGTTCTAAATCCCAAAAGAGAATGAGAAACGGATAATAGACAGGTTCGCGGCACTGATGTATAAATCTAATATTTAGATTAGATTTGGTTCTAAATCCTGTATGAGAAAAAGAGATACCCTATTGGTTATGGACCTAAAACTTGGTTTTGGGACAGGAAGGGGTCAGTTACGGTTAGCTGTACGGCTCATCGGTTACATAAACCAAGGCAAAAGACCCAGAATGTGGGCAAAAATCCCTTGGGTGTATTCTTTTGTATATTTCATTGTAATTGTTTTGTGATCATATGAAAAAATCAATCCTGCTGGACAAGCCCTTTAAGAAAATGTAGAATGAGTGACACTAATAAGAACTACACAGCAATGTGGATTGTGTTAAAGGCCTGGAAAAATCTGTAAATACTTTTGAATGAAATAATTTTCTTGCATAAAAGTACTTAAAGGGGTTATCCCATGATCGATGTAAAAAATAAAAATCATACATAATCATCTAGTACATGACAATCTCTTTCTAACAAAGCTAAAACCAGCCCTGGACCTCACATGGGTCCAGAGATCTCCC
Organism: Bufo gargarizans; assembly: GCF_014858855.1. Taxonomy (NCBI): domain Eukaryota; kingdom Metazoa; phylum Chordata; class Amphibia; order Anura; family Bufonidae; genus Bufo; species Bufo gargarizans. The sequence continues at coordinate 138,997,134 of NC_058087.1, read as the reverse complement.
CATTCATTGCTCCAATTGCCCTGCTAGATTTATTTCAAACTTGCATCTTAGGAGGCGTGTCCCTACTTAGAGGGTGTGTCCCGTCTGCTGTGGTTAGTGGCAGTTGAAGGATGAAACATAGTATATGTTTCCATCTCAGTGAGCAGGACAGAAAATTTAGAAAAAGAGCAAACAGCAGGTGGCGCTATACAGATAGATTTCAGTAAATAACTCAGTAGCTAGAATACATTTTTAATTATGTGCAATTACAAAAGTATTCAGATCCAGGTGCTGGTTTAAACCTGCAGAATGAAATTTGTTGGACAAACCCTTTGAAGAAGCAAGATTACAGAAGCTGTACCACTGCCACATTGGCCATTTATTTATTAATATCATAGAGTTGGCTGCCTGCATGAGATCAGTATAATAATCCTGGCATTACCTCCTAGGCCCTTAAATCAAATCACCTAATAAACTCAATAAACGACATTGAATCTCACTGGTCATTGTATTCTAATATAGTCTTTATATAATGGAATATTTAAATTGCAGAAGATTAGGCCCCTGCCATACAAAGATGCCATTATGTGTGTCTGAAAATAGCACTGATAGGGCCGCTGAGCCCAACACCCCACTGCAAGACCGGACTCCATGAAACACTAGAATTACCTATTGCCCACAGTGTAAAGTTCATGTGAATCTACATGGTGGTCAAGAGCATAGTAAATAGCTGTTCTTATTTTAGAGAGCAGAGGACAGTGGGGTGCAGAGATTACAGTCATACTTTGGCCTTAGGTCCTGAGGGGACCCCCCATGGCCACTTTTCCACATAGGAAAATATCAATGTTTATTCTCCGTATTTTGACATCATTGTTTATTATCCTTCTGCTGCGATATCACTATGTGCATTATCTATCAGCTTTATCACTGTGTTTATTGCCCCTCTGCTGTGGCGTCACTCTTTTCCTTACCTTTAGGGCTCATGCACACGAACTCATGCAACATCCGTGCAGTTTCTGCAGACGGATGCACACCCATTCAACTTGAATGGGTCCGTGATCCGTCCGCACCGCAAACAAATCAAACGTTCTATATTTTAGTGGTGCAGAGGCACGGAGAGAAGCCCTACGAAAGCACTACATGCCTCTGTTCCACAAGTGAATGTGTCCACATCTGTGATGCGGCGCACAAACGGCCAGGGCCCGTATATTGGGGAACTACTGTTTGCGGGCCGTAATATGGACCCGGCCGGCACACCGTGACATCACAGGATGAATTATCTTTGTAATATGATGCTAGTTTTATCATGTGTATATTATGACATCACAGGGTTATTGTGTGATATCACCTTGTGCATTGATTCGGCCTAGAGACCATAATGACTGTGTGTATCATTAGTGCACTGTGATATCACTATTATTCTCATCCTGTTACCTCACTTTGGTCATTACAGGGAGTGCAGAATTATTAGGCAAATGAGTATTTTGACCACATCATCCTCTTTATGCATGTTGTCTTACTCCAAGCTGTATAGGCTCGAAAGCCTACTACCAATTAAGCATATTAGGTGATGTGCATCTCTGTAATGAGAAGGGGTGTGGTCTAATGACATCAACACCCTATATCAGGTGTGCATAATTATTAGGCAACTTCCTTTCCTTTGGCAAAATGGGTCAAAAGAAGGACTTGACAGGCTCAGAAAAGTCAAAAATAGTGAGATATCTTGCAGAGGGGTGCAGCACTCTTAAAATTGCAAAGCTTCTGAAGCGTGATCATCGAACAATCAAGCGCTTCATTCAAAATAGTCAACAGGGTCGCAAGAAGCGTGTGGAAAAACCAAGGCGCAAAATAACTGCCCATGAACTGAGAAAAGTCAAGCGTGCAGCTGCCAAGATGCCACTTGCCACCAGTTTGGCCATATTTCAGAGCTGCAACATCACTGGAGTGCCCAAAAGCACAAGGTGTGCAATACTCAGAGACATGGCCAAGGTAAGAAAGGCTGAAAGACGACCACCACTGAACAAGACACACAAGCTGAAACGTCAAGACTGGGCCAAGAAATATCTCAAGACTGATTTTTCTAAGGTTTTATGGACTGATGAAATGAGAGTGAGTCTTGATGGGCCAGATGGATGGGCCCGTGGCTGGATTGGTAAAAGGCAGAGAGCTCCAGTCCGACTCAGACGCCAGCAAGGTGGAGGTGGAGTACTGGTTTGGGCTGGTATCATCAAAGATGAGCTTGTGGGGCCTTTTCGGGTTGAGGATGGAGTCAAGCTCAACTCCCAGTCCTACTGCCAGTTTCTGGAAGACACCTTCTTCAAGCAGTGGTACAGGAAGAAGTCTGCATCCTTCAAGAAAAACATGATTTTCATGCAGGACAATGCTCCATCACACGCGTCCAAGTACTCCACAGCGTGGCTGGCAAGAAAGGGTATAAAAGAAGAAAATCTAATGACATGGCCTCATTGTTCACCTGATCTGAACCCCATTGAGAACCTGTGGTCCATCATCAAATGTGAGATTTACAAGGAGGGAAAACAGTACACCTCTCTGAACAGTGTCTGGGAGGCTGTGGTTGCTGCTGCACGCAATGTTGATGGTGAACAGATCAAAACACTGACAGAATCCATGGATGGCAGGCTTTTGAGTGTCCTTGCAAAGAAAGGTGGCTATATTGGTCACTGATTTGTTTTTGTTTTGTTTTTGAATGTCAGAAATGTATATTTGTGAATGTTGAGATGTTATATTGGTTTCACTGGTAAAAATAAATAATTGAAATGGGTATATATTTGTTTTTTGTTAAGTTGCCTAATAATTATGCACAGTAATAGTCACCTGCACACACAGATATCCCCCTAAATTAGCTAAAACTAAAAACAAACTAAAAACTACTTCCAAAAATATTCAGCTTTGATATTAATGAGTTTTTTGGGTTCATTGAGAACATGGTTTTTGTTCAATAATAAAATTAATCCTCAAAAATACAACTTGCCTAATAATTCTGCACTCCCTGTATTTCTGTACTGTTGCAGTGACACAGTGGTCCACTGCTAAAGTATCAAATGTTCACTGCTAAAGAAGTGGTTCACTGCTAAAGAATTGGTGTTCTAACGACTTATGGATCAATGCTAAAAGAGTCTAGAATGCAGTATAGTTATGCACTTGTAGACATATTGATGGTTAAATGGTTGTATCATGCACTTTGTGCATCCAAAAAGGCTGTATATAGGAAGGAAATTGTTAACTTGTAGTCACTAGCAACAGTTGCCAGGTGGTGGGCTGACCCTGGCTAGGGAGTTGTTGGCAAGTAGGCCAAGTGAAAAGATGTGCATGTAGTTGCTATTGTGTAACCCAGCCAAGCTGAAGCTAAAGAAGAATTTATCCAGAGAAACACCATCCTTGTGTGATTTAGAGCTGCCATATAAGCACATGTACTAAGATCAAACCTCTGGGAGAAGCATTGAATTTTCTACAGATGGTTGAGGACCATTTAAAAGAACAGTGCATGGACAAAAATGTCAGTAAATGTAATGCATATTTACAGCTTTGGACTTTACTGCATGTGGCTTGGCTTATTTTGTTTCAGGCGCCCGCCACACTAATGAGACAGACTGGACATCCCATGTAGAACTACACACTGTAGCTGGGAATTGCGGAAATATAGTGAAATGACTTACAATTCTGTGATCAATTGGGATGATTACATTGTGTATCTAGAGAGAGGCTTAAAAGGGATTATCATACTACATAGCCCCTATACACAGCCTTTAGTTTAGGGGTGGACTGGGAACTTAAAGTGGCCCTGTAAAAAAAACTAAAATTGCCCCATTTTGCAGGCAGGTCCAAATTAACAGAAGGCAGGGCAACAAAAGTAGGCTGGTCAACAATACCATAGTGCAAAATACCATCCCAGCCGAACCAAATAACACAGTGTAGCATAATATACTGCCTCAAAAGCTGTCCCTCTGTGGCGGCAATCAATAGCTACCATCTTCTGTCTTCCTCCTCCAGTTGTCTATGGAGCAGAAGGCTTAGGAGATGAGGTGCAGGCCACAGCAGTTAAATTCAGGAGGGCATGTGCAGTCGCTGACTGGGTACATGGGTACCTGATTCTCACAGAATTAATTACTGTTGAGAGCTCATTATGTACCCTGTCAGAGGCAGAGAGGAGGGCTTGGGTGGCACCTTGGGGCATCAGCCCACCAGGAAATTACCCTGTAGGTTCTATGGCCAATCGGCCCCTGCTTTTGGGAAATGCCTGCTGTGTGATATTCTTGAAAACTGTGCCGACTATTTATATTTGTACTGTGCCACCCACCCTCTCCAAGTAAAGAGAATGTTGTTGTGATATTGAAGCTGGCCTGGTCAATGCCATTCCATCAAACGCCAGCCCTTGCATCTTCTTCCTGCTGTGTACCCCGCTATCCATCTATCCACCACCAAGGGCACCCCAGCTGCCATCAGGCAGAGTCAGGCAGTAGCCCCAAAACCGCAGCTTAGGGGAGAGTTGGAGTAGGATTTGCAACCCTGAGAACTACGACCCTCCCCCCCATCACCCATCACCATCACTGCCACTCTCAATGTCTTCTACCCATCAGCATGCTTCACCTCCCTCTGTGGGCCGACATGACTTTATTATCTCTGTATTGTGGTATAACTATGTTTATTATCTCTGTACTATGACATGGCTTTTATCTCTGTACTTTGTTTTTTTATCTCTGTTTAGTAACATGACTGTGTTTTTTATCTCTTTACTGTGACATCACCCTGTTTATAGTCTTTGTAGTGTAACATCACTGAGTTTATTATCCCTGTACTGTGACATCACTGTGTCTACTATCCTGTACCGCGACATCACTGTGTTTATTCTCTCTGTTCTGTGACATCACTATGTTTATTATTTGTGTTGATCTACAGAGCACCCGAGCACAATGGAAGTCAATGGGAGAACCCGAGCTTTAAACCAGGCACCCCCTGCTCTGAAGAGGGGAGGGTGTTTGGTTCATAGGAAAAGGTCAGAAATTGATGGAAACACCACTGAAATGGTTCGGAGACAGCATGGGGGGGATGTCTGGATGCATCTTGGACTCCCAGGTCGCTGCTGGGTACAATGTTGTCCGAGTAGTACGCCACTATTGCAGACTGACAATAATACACACAAAACCAAAGATAAAATCGATTTTAGAGGAAAAATTTTCAAGAAACATTCTTTCCTGTATATTTACTTGTATATACAGTGCAAGTGCTGCCAAAAATACAAGGAAGAGGCACTCCGATACAACCTGTATATCACATAATGGAGGGCCTCATTCACATTGTGGTACAATTGTTCAGATAGTAGGACTCATACACTCATAAAGCCTATGCACTAAGTGAAATGGCTTCAAAAAATTACAAAGAACCGGATTGTAGGTGAGGGCCTGCTGGTGAGCTGACCCTCTAAAACATTATATGCGAGGGCCTGCTGGTGAGCTGACCCTCTAAAAGATTGTAGGTGAGGGCCTGCTTGTGAGCTGACCCTCTAAAAGATTGTAGGTGAGGGCCTGCTTGTGAGCTGACCCTGTAAAACATTATGGTTGAGGGCCTGCTGGTAAGCTGACCCTCTAAAACATTACATGCGAGGACTCATACACTCATAAAGCCTATGCACTAAGTGAAAGGGCTTCAAAAAATTACAAGGAACCGGATTGTAGGTGAGGGCCTGCTGGTGAGCTGACCCTCTAAAACATTATATGTGAGGGCCTGCTGGTGAGCTGACCCTCTAAAAGATTGTAGGTGAGGGCCTGCTGGTCAGCTGACCCTCAAAAACATTATATGCAAGGGCCTGCAGGTTAGCTGACCCTCTAAAATATTGTAGGTGAGGGCCTGCAGGTGAGCTGACCCTCTAAAAGATTGTAGGTGAGGGCCTGCTGGTGAGCTGACCCTATAAACATTATATGCGAGGGCCTGCAGGTGAGCTGACCCTCTAAAAGATTGTAGACGAGGGCCTGCTGGTCAGCTGACCCCCAAACACATTATATGCGAGGGCTTGAAGGTGAGCTGACCATCTAAAAGATTGTAGGTGAGGGCCTGCGGGTGAGGTGACCCTCTAAAACATTATATGCGAGGGCCTGCAGGTGAGCTGACCCTCTACAACATTAGAAGTGAGGGCAGACTAATAAGCATGTTGATATGATGGAAGAGGAGGAGAACAAGAAAAGGAAGATTGAACCATATACCCGTTTTTGTGGTTAAAGGGGTGCATGGGAATACAGTGTATTCAGTACATTATAAAAACACATTTAAAGTGCCTTTATGTTCAGCCGCTTTCCGCTGGTGGAATAGAAAAGTCAGGGGCAATCCAGGCCTTGTTCATTTTTATTAGTCAACCTGTCAACATTTTCAATTGCCAGGCGGATGCGCTTATCAGTTATTATGCCACCAGCAGCATTAAATTCACACTCTGACAAAACGCTGGCGGCAGTGCAGGCCTGCACCTCCAAGGCGTAGAGTGCCAGTTCGTGCCACATGTCTAGCTTGGACACCCAGTAGTTTTAAGGCACAGAGGGATCATTGAGGACGCTGACACGGTCTGCTACATACTACTTCACAATCTTCCAAAATTTTTCCCTCCTTGTGACACTAGGGCCCTGCATCAGGGTGAGGGTGCTGGCGGGGTGTCCCAAGCTTTGGAGAGTGTTGCCCTGCCTCTGTTGGAATTGCTATGTGTTCCCCTTGTCTCCCCTCCTCGGTTGCCCAAGAAACTACATACTCTGCTGCCAGTGTTGTCAGCTGGAAATATTTGGAGCAACTTTTCCACAACAACCTTCTGGTATTGCACCATTTTGCTCGTCCTCTCCACCACAGGAATAAGAGATGAAAAGTTCTCTTTGTAGCGGGGGTTGAGCAGGGCCGATTCTATGTGAAATGGGGCCCTGGGGCAAAAACAATAAGGGCCCCCCCCCATGACACTTGATGACTTTTACAGAAGAAACTGTATATTGTGGGGCACGATGTATGCTATATGTGTATAACAAACATATTTCATATGAAAACTTACAGTTACTTGGCTTGACCCTTGGGGATCTCGGACACCACTTCCACACTTGGCCGGGGGGCTCGGCGGAGCTGATGTTGTGTTTTATCCTAATGAGAAAGATTTCATAATAAGGATTTGGAGAATGGGCAGAGGGATAGCAGAGCAGAGAGAGGCTGGTGCTGCTACTAGGGGGCTTATACCATGGGGGAGTAATAAAGCCCACCATAATGCCCCCCCCCCCCCCCAGTAGAAATAATTCTCCTTATAATGTGACAGTGCAAAAAATACCCCCTTGTAATGCCCCCAGTTGAGCTAATGTCCCCATAGTGCCCCCATAATGTGCCAGTATAAAATACCCCTATATAGTGCCCCAATAAATGCCTCCATAGTGCTCCTCTCCCCCCTCCCTCCTAGTGCCCTCACAATGTACCAGTATTAAATGCCCCATATATAGTGCCCCAGTAGATGCCCTCAGTGTCCCCCATAATTTGTAAGTATAAAATACCCCTTCTTAGTGCCCCCGTAGATGACCCCATAGTACTCCTCTCCCACCTTCCCCATAGTACCCATCATAATGTGTCCCAGTATAAAATGCCCCTATACAGAGCCCCCATATAAAATAACCGTTCTTTATGGCCTCAGTAGATGCCCCCAATAATGTGCCAGTAATAAGTACCCCCAATGTGCCAGTAATAAGTGCCCCCATAGATGTCCCCCAATAATGTGCCCTCATAGATGCCCCCCAATCATGTGCCAGTAATAAGACACCCCCACCATCATGTGACAGTAACAAGAGTCCCCCCATATGTGCCCGTAGCCAGAAGACCCCCCCATCATGTGCCAGTAGCCAGAGCCCCTCTATATCATGTGCCAGTAGCCAGAGCCCCCCATATCATGTGCCAGTTGCCAGAGGCCCCCCTTTATCATGTGCCAGTAGCCAGAGCCCCCCCTATATCATGTGCCAGTAGCCAGAGCCCCCCTATCATGTATCAGTAGCCATAGCCCCCCCTATCATGTCTCAGTAGCCATAGGGCCCCCCATCATGTCCCAGTAGCCAGAGCCCCCCTATATTATGTGCCAGTAGCCAGAGCCCCCCCTATCATGTGCCAGTAGCCAGAGCCCCCGCTATCATGTGCCAGTAGCCATAGGGCCCCCCTATCATGTGCCAGTAGCCATAGGGCCCCCCTATCATGTGCCAGTAGCCAGAGCCCCCCCTATCATGTGCCAGTAGCCAGAGCCCCCCTATCATGTGCCAGTAGCCAGAGCCCCCCTATCATGTGCCAGTAGCCAGAGCCCCCCTATCATGTGCCAGTAGCCAGAGCCCCCCTATCATGTGCCAGTAGCCAGAGAGCCCCCCCCTATCATGTGCCAGTAGCCAGAGAGCCCCCCCCTATCATGTGCCAGTAGCCAGAGAGCCCCCCCTATCATGTGCCAGTAGCCAGAGCCCCCCCTATCATGTGCCAGTAGCCAGAGCCCCCCCTATCATGTGCCAGAAGCCTGAGCCCCCCCCCCCATCATGTGCCAGAAGCCTGAGCCCCCCATCATGTGCCAGTAGCCATAGCCCCCCCTATCATGTGCCAGTAGCCAAAGGGCCCCCTATCATGTGCCAGTAGCCTGAGACCCCCCCCATCATGTGCTAGTAGCCATAGGCCCCCTATCATGTCCCAGTAGCCATAGGGCCCCCTCGATCATGTGCCAGTAGCCTGAGCCCCCCATCAACATGTGCCAGTAGCCGCTAGTATTGACAACAACAAAAATAAAAGCACATACTTACCTCCTTGGCAGCGATGCGATGCAGGCCTCTTCCGGTGTCACGCGCTGTACGGCTCAGGGCTCAGGCGGCGCAATGACGTCATTGCGCCGCCTGGGGCGGCCTCTGATAGGCTGCTGGCCTAGTGCCTGAAGTCTATCAGAGGAAGGGGAAGGGACACACCTCTCCCTCCCCTGCCCTGCTGCACAGCAATCTGTATCGCTGTCCTGAGGACGGCGATACAGATGACGATATGAGCGCTTCCACAATGGAAGCGCTCATCTCCGTGTGACTGTCCTGCCTATAATTAGTTTCGGCACGGGGGGGGACCCTAAGGACTCGGGGGCCCGGGGGCAATTGCCCCACTTGCCTCTATGGAAGCGCCGGCCCTGGGGTTGAGAAGGGTGAACAACCAGTAAACGGTGTTGTCCACAATGCGTAAAACGCGTGGGTAATGGGAAAGGCAGCCTAACATAAAGTCAGCCATGTGTGCCAGAGTCCCAACAGGCAAGACTTCGCTGTCGTCATCAGGAGGATGACTCCTAATCTCCTCCTCCTCTTCTGTCCATCCACGCTGAGCAGATGAAATTAAACTTCCATGAGTACTACCCTCTGTAGCGGAGGCAACCGTCTCCTGCTTCTCCTCCTACTCATCATCATCCGATTTGCGCTGAGAAGACGACCTGAGGGTGGTCTGGCTATCACCCTATGTAATATCTTCCCCCATTTCCACCTCTTCCACGTGCAAAGCGTCGGCCTTAATTGTGAGCAGTGAGCGTTTGAGTAGACACAGAAGTGGGATGGTGACACTGATAATAGCATTATCGCCGCTCACCATCTTTGTTGATTCCTCAAAGTTTCTTAAAACCTCACAGAGGTCAGACATCCATGCCCACTTCTCGCTTGTGAAGAGCAGAAGCTGACTGGAAAGTCGACAACCATGTTGCAGCTGGTATTCCACTACTGCCCTCTGCTGCTCACAAAGCCTGGCCAACATGTGGAACGTCGAGTTCCAGCACGTGCTCACATCACACAGCAGGCGGTGAGCTGGTGATTGTAAGCACTGCTGCAGCGTTGACAGACCGGTGGAAGCTGTCGATAACTTGCAGAAATAAGCACACACGTGGCTCACCTTCACCAGTAGCTTAGGAAAATTGGGGTAGGTTTTTAGAAACCGCTGAACCACTAAATTGAAGACGTGGGCTAGGCATGGGATGTGTGTGAGCTTGCCGAGCTCCAAAGCCGCCACAAAGTTATGGCCATTATCAGACACAACCATGCCTAGGGCCCGCAATCCTTGGCGTCGGTAGCACCTGTGCCATACCAGGGTACGACTTGCTCCCGGCCTCCATAACGTTCACCCAGTGTGCCATCAGGGAAATGTAGCGTCCCTGGCCGAAAGCACTTGTCCATGTGTCAGTGGTTAAGTGGACCTTCTCAGTAGCTGCATTGGTCAGGTCACGGGTGATGTTACAGGACACATGCTGGTGTAAGGCGGGCACGGCATACTGTGAAAAAAAGTGTTGGCTGAGGACTGCGTAACGAGGGACGGCCGCCAACATCAGGCTGCGGAAGGCCTCAGTGTCCACAAGCCTAAATGGCAACATTTCCAGGGCTAGTAATTTGTAAAGTTGCGCATTTAGTGCCATGGCCTGTGGGTGGGTGGCTGGGTATTTGCGCTTGCGTTCAAATGCCTGGGGTAAGGACATTTGCACGCTGCGCTGAGACACGGAAGTGGATTGTGGTCACTGATGGTGCTCGCGAAGGTCCAGGTGCAGGGCTGGAGGCATCCGGGCCTGCGCCTTCAACAGGGCATTGGCCAGCACGTAACACAGGGGAAGAGGAGGCAGTGGTGTGACCCACAGACACAGATTGTGGACCCAGGCATTCGGCCCTCCTATTATGGTGCTTTTATACCATGTGGAGGATAATGCTGGTGGTGGTGAGGTTGCTAGTGTTCACGCCCCTGCTCATTTTTGCATAGCACAAGTTGCAAATTACAATTCTTTTGTCATCCGCACTTTCCTAAAAAAAACGCCAGACTGTGGAACACCTACCCCTTGGCAAGGGAGATTTCCGCAAGGGGGTGCTCCATGTAACAGTTGCGGGCCTGTTTGGTGTGGCCCCCCTTCTCCCTTTTGCCACGTAACTGCCTCTTCCAGCCAGTTGTGTTGCTGCGGATCCCTCCCCCTCTGTACTGCTGTCCTTGCTCGGCTTTCCACCTTCCCAGGTTGGGTCAGTGACTTCATCATCCACCACCTCCTCTTCCACTTCCTCACTCTGTTCATCCTCCTGAATTCTTGACCTAACAACAACCTCAGTTATTGACAACTGTGTCTCATCCTCATTATCAACCTCTTGAGACACTAATTGCCATTGACTTATTGGCAACTGTGTCTCATCATCAGCATCCACCTCGTAAAACACTAATTGCCATTCCCCACTGTCATCTTCTTGTGACTGTGGATGCTCAAGAGTTTGGGAATCAGGGCACAAGATCTCATTTCCCTCTTCAAGCGGGCTTGTCGAGAGGCCCAAATAAAAGGAATGGCGCTGAAAAGAGCTCCTAAGAAAATCCGAATGTGGGATCACTTGGTTGGCAAGACTCTCCATGGTGGGAGAAAGGAGGATCAGGGTGAGGATTGTGTTGACCAGACAGGGTGGTGCTTAACCACCTGGTCGCAGTGGTCTGACTTCAAGAGCATTGTCCTGTGCCGCCCTGCAAACTGGGACATGAAGCTAGGTTTCGTGGATGATTGTTTTTCTTGTGCTCTGGCAGCAGGCACAGTTTCAATGCGCCCAGGGCCACTGCCTCTGCGTGCACCATCAGCATCACGGCCACTTCCCTGTCCCTTACTGCTCGCCTTCTTTATATTAAATGTTATATATGCTAGAAAGTATGTCACACGTACAGTAGCGTAGAATTTGTAAGTGTATGTGCAAATAAAATTAAAAAGGCATTTGGGATGTGGAAACGTTTCACAGGAGATATACTGCAGATAATGTCGCTGATGTCAGCAGCGGCTAAAACAAATTTATAGGGAATGTCACAGGTATTTGGGATGTGGAAGCGTTACACAGGAGGAATACCGCAGATAATGTCGCTGATGTCAGCAGCAGCTAATATAAAATTATAGGCAATGTCACAGGTATTTGGGATGTGGAAATGTTACACAGGAGAAATACCACAGATAATGTTGTTGATGTCACTAGCGGCTAATATAAAATTACAGGGAATGTCACAGGTATTTGGTATGTGGAAACGTTGCACAGGAGAAATACCACAGATAATGTTGCTGATGTCACCAGCGGCTAATATAAAATTACAGAGAATGTCACAGGTATTTGGGAAGTGGAAACGTTACACAGGAGAAATACTGCAGATAATGTCGCTGATGTCACCAGCGGCTAAAAAAAAATGACAGGGAATGTCACAGGTATTTGGGACGTGGAAACGTTGCACAGGAGAAATACCGCAGATAATGTCACTGATGTCACCAGCGGCTAATAAAAAAATGACAGGGAATGTCACAGGTATTTGGGACGTGGAAACGTTGCACAGGAGAAATACCGCAGATAATGTCACTGATGTCACCAGCGGCTAATAAAAAAATGACAGGGAATGTCACAGGTATTTGGGATGTAGAAACGTTACACAGGAGATGTACCCCAGGCAATGTCACTGTCTGCAGCGGACAACGTCTACGGAAAAAGTGCACTGGATGTCACTGATATTTTTGGGATGCGCACACGTTACATAGGAGATGTAGCGCATATAATGTCGCTGTCTGCAGCGGCCTAACTATTGCACACTATTTAGGGCAGGGTGCCCTAAAAAAAGATATTACTGCCACACACAATCGTCCTTAAAAGGACTTTTGGGTCTGTAAAGTTTTAGCAATTTAGCGCAGGTTGCGCTAAAAATATATATTGCTGCTGCCACACACAATAGTCCATAAAAGGACTTTTGGGTCTCTGACAAGTTTTTCAACTTAAAAAAATATATATATCATTCCCTACACTCTTTTCCTTCTTCAGCAAAGCTCTCTCTGACTAACACTGAGCTGGACACTAGTCATCGGGTTCTATATAGCACCCGATGACGCGTTCCGGCCAGCCAATCACTGTAATGCCGGTAACCAACATGGCTACGGCATTACAGTGAAGGGCAGTACTTACCTGCACATTTATTGCCAACAAACGTGCGGGGAGGAGACTCGAGCATTGCGCTCGAGCACATGCGGTATTCGGCCGAATACCGCCATGTGCTGAGCATCAAGATGCTCGAGCCGAATTGGTGTTCAGCCGAGCATGCTCGATCAACACTATTTATTATCCCTATACTGTGACATCACTGTGTCTTTATCTCTTTACTGTGACATCACTATGTTTATACTGTGTACTGTGTACTATGTACTGTCACTTTACTGTGTCTTTTAATCTCTTTACTGTGACATCACTATGTTTATTATCCCTGTACTGTGACATCACTGTGTTTATTATCTACAGTATGTACTGTGACATCACTGTGTTTATTATCTCTGTACTGTGATATCATTGTATTCATTATTCCTGTAGTGTGACATCATTGTGTGTATTATCTCTGTACTGGGGCATCCCTTATTATCTGTGTATTGTGACCTCACTATCTCTATGATCCCTTTACTGTGACATCACTGTGTTTATTATTATCTCCATATTGTGACATCATTGTGTTTTGTTATTTCTGTATTTTTAGTATAATCCCTTTGATGGGGTATTATTGCCTTTATTATGTATGTATTTTCAAGTTTAATTATATGAGGTGTAGAGTTTGCAGTGGACTCCATACCAGTATTAAATATTATTTTAGTTTTTGTTTTTTTCTTGGGGGGAGAGAGAGAACTTCAGTCACACGTCAGGATGGTGCTGCTTACCCTGTAATCAAGCCTCTGCCTCATTACTACCATTGTGTTTTTCTCTATTGAATAAAATGTAGATTTTCATGCATGTTATGAAGATCCTGATCCTAGTTTCTATTACAAAGCACTAAACAGTATTTAATGACATAACCAACCCTGAGTAATTGTCCTTTATATTGACTAGTACAGATATATCACTGTGAGATACTGGGATACAAAATTGCATTAAATGTGTAATGAGAATGTTTAGTGGCATCAATCTGCCCCAGTTGATACATTTAGGTAGCAGAATGAGCGTGAAGCCATAGCTTGCTGCTTACATTGGTGCTATAATACAAGCAATGTAGACACTTCTGAAGCCTTGTGAGCTAAGGTTTGTTAAAACAGATACCACATAAAAATTGAGTAAAATTTATTTCGCCGCCAATGTTTCTTCTGAATCTATCTTTTGGGAGACTCAGAGCTGTTCTGTGTGCATACGTAATGATGTAGCAGACACTGTGCCACTTTCAGGAGAATATCTAGATGCTCAAGGAGAGATTTTACAGCTTCCAATTATTCAAGTTCATCTGATCCATCCACTGAAGACAAGAACACTTTATATTTCTGAAAAGTGAGTGCCAGGAGTAAGCGATAAGGTCTGTGGACTTCCAAATTAGGTTCCTTGGTTTCTTGGTGGTCAGTCCAAGATTCACACAAAGGCTCTGTGGGCCTGTGCCTATAGGCAGCTCAGAGGGAAGTATATATACGATACTGTATATGGTGTATTCATTTAGCATTCACGGTCTTGTGGGACTGTAGCCATAACATGACTGTAGATGCGTCTTACTAGATGGACGGAGCCTAAGGCACCAGAAAATCTGTGTCCTGAATTTGGCACTAGATGTGGTTGATGGCAAGAATGTTAGATAGTGAATCCCCTGGGTATAAATGGATGACTTTTTAGATTATGTTCTGTAGATTTGATAAATTGAATGTGACCTTGCTACAATACCAGATGCAGCCACAAGCGTATGTTTAGTACCCCAGACCTGGGGGTACGACAAATTGTATTGTTCTGTATTCTGTATTTTAATGTTTGCTTCTGGCTGAAGTTACCAGCAAGGAATCTTTGGCAAAAGTTGATTGTCAAAGCTAATGTACTTCTTGCTTGTAAAATGACCTCTACACCAGTGTTCCTCAACTCCAGTCCTCAGGTCCCACCTACCAGTCATGATTTGAGAACATCCCACAGAATGAATAACTGTGGAAAGTCCTGATGCACTGACACTAATTATATCACCTGCTCAATAGCAAGGAAATCCTGAAAACATGACCGGCAGGTGGGCCCTGAGGACTGGAGTTGAGGAACCCTGCTCTACACAGGTCACAGAATGTGTCTAGAAAACTCTCCCATAGTAGTCAGTGAGGTCTCCTCTAGACTATTGTGTCTATGGCCCATGGTGGGTACTGTAAAGCATATCTGTAAATACTGGTAACAACAGATAGCATCACCATAATCATGTTCAGAAAATAAAATTTAAAAAAAATCTACAATCAGAAAATAAAATTAGATTATAAAAAAGGATATGTGTCACTATAGGGTTTTAACTGGAAGAAAAAAAAGATAGGTGGCAGACTTCATTTAACACTGTCTGGTAAACATCCCATCACCAGATGGAGAACTGGGCTCACTGCAGAGTTACAAATATGTTCATCAGAATGAAGAGGTATGCTCTGACTATGGCACAACATGATTCTCACAATGTAAAAAAAAAAACTTTAATTATTGTTTTATGACTCGAGAAATCTTGCATATGGATTGGAAATGATATGTTTTGACAATTTATTTTCAGAGAAAAGAAAACAAAGAGAAACGAGAGAAATACTAAATGTTTCTTTCTGTCTTTTTTTATTCTTCAATTGACTCTTTAGAAACATGTTCATAACTAAAAGAACTAGAAACTGTTCTAGGAAATAGCCCAAAATATGTTATCCCTGGTGATGGCTCACTTTTTTATTAAATATTACCAGCAATATAGATAAAGAGCCGGTGTCAGCATGATCAACCCTATTAAACCAGGCATGCGGCCTGATAGGGTTGATAATGCAGATGAAAATAATAACTTTGTTATGTCTGTAGGTAAAACCATTGCCGAGATATCTGTGTTGTCAGTAATAGAAGTAAAATCAGCTGGTTCAAGTACCAAGGGGCTGGCTGGAGCCCTTGGAGCACTGCTTTTATCACACCCTTCTGGGTACTCCCACCTCTCCCTTGATTCACAGGGCTAGATAATCAAGCAAAGGGAGGATGGAGTGCCCAGATCAGGAGAATGTTATAAAAGCAGTGCTCCAAGGGCTCCGTCTAGCCCCTTGGTGCTTTAACCATCATATTTGCATATCACTAAAAATGCAGTTCTCATGCAGACATAACAAAGGTATCATTTGAATTAGCATGATCAACCCTATCAGGCAGCATTCCTGATTTAATAGAGTTGATCATGTTAAAAGATGCTCTCAGAATAGGTGTCTGATCGGCAGGGGTCTGAACACTGGGGCCCACTCCGATCACCAATCACAAGAACAGGGATTAGTGCTTTTTTTTCCTAATGGGACATCATCTTTAATATAGCACTCCCTGTGTAAACTCTAGCACAAACACAAATATTAAAATATGGATAGTTCCTTCCAGACAGTGGTGTACCTTCAATGGACGCAGACCATGCGACTGCTGCAGGGTCTAGTGCTGAACTCCTTCTTCTGTTCCCCATGCAACCACCACTAGGGGGAGCTCCGTGCAAAGAGATGATTACACCTTTCATTCCAGTCAATGTCATTGTATAAACTCCTATACACTGAGCTCCCCCTAGTGGTAGCTGCAGGCAGACAGCTTTGTAATATGTAAAGTGAAGCAGGAGATTTTATCACTGAATTTAAAGCAGTTGTCTGGTATAATTACAACAAGAAATATGGTGGTCAGGATGATATTTTTGAAGCATCAGTTCCACTTTTTCTAACAAAGAAATTATATAAAGTGGGTGAGGAAAAGGAGGACTTTTTTTTATTACAATTTTTTTAAATTCAAATTTCTCCTCCTTCATGAATCCCATATTGTACTTTATAGGGTACATTCACATCAACATTTAGCTTTCCGTTCTTCTGATCCATCAGTTGTCATCTGTTTGAGCCATTTACGTTTGAGATCCATATTTTTGACAGGAAAAAAAGTCCTGCATGAAGTACTTTTTTCCATCTAAAAAAAAAACGGACCTCAGATGGAAATGGCTCAAACGGATGATAACTGATGCAACAGGATCCGTTTTTTTATTTTTACAGGATCCTGGGAAAAAAAAACCGGATCCTGTGCAATCCTATGCATAAGGCTAGTTTCACACTTGCGTTTAACTTTTCTTGTATTGAAAAAAATGCTTCCGCTTTGTTCCCATTCATTGTCAATGGGGACAAAACTGAACTGAACAGAACGGAGTGCTCCAAAATGCATTCCATTCCGTTTAGTTGCTTTTCCATACCAGAGAGAAAACCGCAGCAAGTCAGCATGGGATGCGGAGCAAAATGGATCTGGAAGCATTGATTTGCATTGGGTTTTCTCGGACACAATAGAAAACGGATCCGGCGCCCATTGACTTACAATGGTTTTAATGTTGGATCTGTCATTGTAATTTTAAAGATAATACAACCAGATTTGTTCATAACGGATGCAGACGGTTGTATTATCAGAAACTGAAGCGTTTTTGCTGATCCCTGCCGTCTCACGGAATAAAAACACAGGTGTGAAAGTAGCCTGACTGATGCAACAGGATCCATTTATTTACGGAATCCTGTTTTTTTTTCTCTTCTTCTGACGGATCAGAAGAACGGAAAACTAAAGCCATAGGGAGGCACAAGAAGGTCTTTGTCTTATCACATTACAATCATGGCATGCTCTATTTTATACCATATTATGTGTTATGAAACATATTTTACATTTTTCAAACCAGCACCTGGATCTGAATACTTATGTAATTGCATGTAATAAAAAATGTAATATAGAAAGTAAGCTATTCAATAAAATGCATCTGTATCGCTCCACCTGCTGTTTGCTCTTTTCCTTATTTTTTTTCCATTTCACTGAGCTGGTCGAATATGCCTAGTTTAAATCTTCAACTGCTACCAGCCATATGTTCAGTTAGAAGCTATGCCAATGACAGGGAGAGAGCTGCAGCAGGACCCCCTGAGCTGCAGTAGGACCCCCCACCACCACCGCCCCCTGAGCTGCAGCAGGACCCCCTGAGCTGCAGTAGGACCCCCCACCACCACCGCCCCCTGAGCTGCAGCAGGACCCCTCACCACCACCGCCACCCAAGAGCTGCTAGCCTAAAATAAATCTAGCAAAACAATCGTTGCAATGAATGGTGAGATCTCTGGATCCATGTGAGGTACAGGGTTGGTTCTACCAGTTTTAGAAATAGATTGTCATGTACTATATGATGTCAGATTTTCTTTTTTATATATATATATATCAATAATGGCATAACCCCTTTACACAATGCCTCTGTGGAGAATATGCACCATATGAATACACATGTAATTTCTATGTGGAGACTTTGTGTGCCGCAGCTCAAGATCATGGCAAGGATCGTATGTAGACTCTAACCTTTTTACAGACTATATAGAAAAAAAATCTTCTTTTTAGATTTCATACTAAAACTGGATCCTTGCCTAAGCCATTGTGCCCACAGGATAGAAAGAAGAATAGGTGAAAAATGGGCTGACATAAGGACAAAAATGATAACTGCCCTTTCAAGAACCTGGCAACACAGGATTATACGATTTCATTTCTTCCGCTAAATTAATCTAATCAACAGCACTTTCAGGAAACATTTTCCCTTAATGAGATGAGAAGTGCCAACAAATTTGTATTCCTTCCACCATCCACGGGCATTCACTTATAATTGGCAAAGAAGCCTCCGCATTAAACGACTGCCTGACACAATATTGTAATGGGTCTAAAAAGTAAAGCTGTAAAGATTGTAAAGCTCCATAGATCATCCCAAGATTCTAGTACAAAAAATGCTTACTTCACATTATTTTCAAATGGATTTAATCATATACAATCTTATTTAAAGAGGAAACCAGTCTACAAAACTGACCCATCAAAAGTGTATCTTTGTCAGGGAATACCGTCCTACAATAGCTGTTTATGTAAAGCTTTTCTCTCCAGGGAAGACACCTTTAAATTAGGACACATACAAGATGACCCAACTTAGATGTCCTAGAGGGTGAGGTTCCGTGAATTAAGAGCTCTCTAAAGTGGTGGTGCAATAGCCCTGGAAAAGGTTAATTGCTGTAATGTCATATTATTGAGTTACATGTTGTGATTTGTTATGCTTGTGTACTTAATAACACTGTATAGACAATTAAGGGCTAACACCTTGGCTCATTGTGGCAGGTTTTAAGGGTGATGGGCCTGGGTCTGCTTCTTGTTTAGTTAGTCTTGGTCTGGCTGAGCTGCAGTGAAGATCTAAATGTGCAACCTCCTCAAAGCTACTCCCAAGTTCAGAGAATCTCCATCTCTGAGATTTCAACAGCCAAAGAAGCAAATTTGGTATCTGAGTACTCCAGGGAGAAGGAGTTTAGAAGGTCTAGAACCCACAAAGACATGCATTGGACTAGGGATTGTGCACATTTATGGAAGAAAGACCTTATTGCTGAGCAATGGAATATTGCTAAAGCATCCCTTACATTTTGCACCCCTCAGTCTGGGAAATGCAAAAAGGACTTAACAAGAACCTCATTGCATGCCTGTGGTTCTGCTGAGAGACTTTAAAGAGACAAATAGATTAGGAGTACTACAACCTCAATCATTGTTGCTGTCCATGTGTTACTATTGAGATAATATTGCACTGTGAGATACTTTGGAACTGTTCCTTGTTGCTACTTGTACTAAAATCCCTATTAACTTCAGTAAAGAGACTTCATTTATTGCACGCAACGGGCCTGGTTATTGATTCCACCATCCGCCAACCCCTGCATCCACTCTCCTGCCTTCAACCTTTCAATCATCTGCAGCAACCCCCTAAGGAGCCGGTGTAGAGGATAGGAGTGGTAGTGGCCCTGATGAAGTGTTCTGTCATCTCCATCAGGCTGGGGATTGGTGTGGTGGAAATATAGTACTGAAGAATGAGATCAGAGTTAAATGTAACACAGTCTTTTTTTACTAAGTGCAACATGGAACTTTGAATACATAGAGTACCAGTGGATTTCCAGTTGAAATCTTCTCTAGTATCAGAAAGGATATGGAGGCAGGTTGGTGGTAATTCAGCACTTAGGTGATACTGGCCTAGTGGTTGTTTGGTGATGGGTGGCTTGGCTGTAACCCCTCACCTTACAGAAGTCTATAGAATGTGATGTAGCAGTTTGTGCTGCTGTCTTTGTCCTAAGGGATTAACTTGAGACTTTTTAGAGTAGTTCTCTCTGAAGAAATCTATATCAGGAGCAGAAGCACTGCAGTGTGTCTCCTCTCCCATCTGTCTCTGGACAGGAACTCCCTCTCTTGGAAGGGAGCAGGACTAGCACACTCCTACGGAGAGAGGATGAATAGGGAGGTTAACCCTGTTCCTCACAATCCTTCCTTGTGAGGAACTATGCCCAATAGCAAACAAACAATAAAATACAATACTTAACAATAAGCAATTTTAAGTACCCCCAGGTCTGTGGTACTACACAACCCCTTGTTGAAAGCCAGGCCATCCCCGGGCTGTGCTTGTGGTCCCCCCTGATAGTCTTGCATCAGATGTCCAAAGCCACAGTTCTCTCCAACCCCCTCCCTCCCATTGCTGTGAACAGACCAAGTTAAGGACATAAGAGCTGATACATAAGACAATACCTAGGCTAACAGTACCGACTACCAAGGGACATATTGCTAGAACCCGAGAGGGCCAAGTTTATGATGATTCCAAGGAGGGGTGCTAGCTATCCTATGCTAAATAACAGCCCCCAGCTGAGGGACTTGTGCACCAGAGTCCTTGAATACAGCTTTAAGTACCTACCCTTCAACTGATATGTCTACAAAGGGTACATTTCAATGTCTTTGTATGTTTTATTTATTTCCAAGAATTTTCAGAAATTTTAGAATAATGGCCCTTAGTAATAAAAAGAAATGCTTTATTCCATCAGAGATTAGATTCAATCCTATTGTGGTCATTTTGTAGCGATATGCTTAAAATTACCACTAGAAGTAAATCGTATTAGCCTGGACTAATAAATGTCTTATTTTATGGACCTTTTGCGAATAATGACATTTTTAGTCAAACAGCTATAAAGCTGCGACCCATTACGCTTCTATTCGGGACTTACGCTTTTGTGGCAGCCATAAAAGATTCCACCATAATCATTACAACATGAGAATATAAATAGGTTAATGCCTGGTTTGCATTATTAGAAAGGCTTGTAAAGACAGCACAGAGTAATTTCAGCTAAAAATAAACCAATATATTGCAAGATATATTTCAAAAATTACGCAGCGTAGGGACATTTAGGATGGACTCGACTGATTTGTCAGCAAACTTCCAGATCTAAAGCTTTCCTAAGGTGTTCAGTCAGGACAAACAGTACTCTTGCTACAATCAAGGAGAAGCAAATCTGCAAAGATGGATTAGTAGAGCAATTGCAGTGGAGCTGAGAGGATAGGAGTGGTGGTAGCAATCAGGGTGGCTGGATTTACTCGAAGTGGCAGTAATTACCCTGGTGCTGTACGGTGATGGGTAGGGCATAATCTTTCTTCCTTTGGGGAACACCCTGGTTTTAGGACTGGTGTTTGGTGGGGTGTCCGTGGTGCAGGAGGGTTTTGAGGTGCAGGTGGTGCAATACAAGTAGTACTGTAGCAATGAAGGTGTTGGTGCATTTAATGATGAGGCCGGTATTAGTGCAAACAGATAATGGTTCTTTACCGAAGGCAGTGGTGGAAAAGTGTAGAAACCAGCACTCACAGTAGTTGCCACAGTTCAGACTTTGTAGGGACGGTCTAGTTGTTGTCTCTCTGAGTAGATTCTCCTGCATCTGTACCTTCTCAAACTCAAGCATCCAGACATAGAGGTGCAACACTTCTCTTTCTCTTTTTTCACTTTCTCTCACTTTTACACTGTACTCACAGTGGGTTGCTACATGTTCTAACTATGCAGTGTAGTCCTTAGCAGATCCTCTATCTGCCTCCAAAGTACGGTGCCTTGAAAAAGTATTCATACCTCTTGAACTTTTCCCCATTTTTTTCATGTTACACCCACAAACTTAAATGTATTTTATTGGGATTTTATGTGATAGACTAACACAAAGTAGCAAGTATGTGTGAAGTGAAAAGAAAATGATACATGGTTTTCAATTTTTTTTATAAAAAATCTGAAAAGTGTGGCATACATTTATATTCAACCCCCTTAAGTCAATACTGATTCTCCTTTGCAAAATAGCTCAAGCTTAGTCAGATTGGATGGAGAGTGTCTGTGAAAAGCAATTTTCATGTCTCGCCACAGATTCTCAATGGGATTTTGGTCTGGACTTTGACTGGGCCATTCTAACACATAAATATGCTTTGATCTAAACCAGGCATGTTCAATCTGCGGCCCTCCAGCTATTGCAAAACTACAACTCCTATTATTCCCTGACAGCCTACAGCTATTAGCCTACAGAAGGGCATGGTGGGAGTTGTAGTTTTACAATAGTTGGAGGGCCACAGGTTGAACACCCCTGATCTAAAACATTCCATTGTAGTTGTGGCTGTATCCTGCTGGATGGTGAACCTCAACCCCAGTGTTCAGTCTTCATACACGTTCACACAATGTGCAGTCTGACATTCAGCATAAACCATTCCTGTCTTCCAAATAAGAGGACTGTTCTTTGTAGTCTAACTTGTTTATTGGTAAAACAGGAGCATTTGATTGATTGATCGATTGGTAAAACTATAAGAATACAAATAACATGAATAAGTATATAGCTGTCAGCGCTGAACGTGGCACGTGCGAGCTTCAGACATGTGCATGGTGTCCATCAGGTCTCTGCGCTGCTGTGACGGGGACCCAATGGCAGATAAGGTGGCCCGATGCCTTCCTTAGGCATCGTGGCTGCCTTCCGGGAGGGCCTGTGAGATCCAGCCCCCTGTATTACACTGGCAATACACTTACAGCCAATGCATTACAATACAGAAGTATTGTAAAGCATTGTAAAGGGGATCAGACCCCCAAAAGTTGAAGTCCCAGAGGGGGACAAAAAATAAAGTGAAATAAAAAAATATAGGTTTAAAAAAAAAATCCAAAAAAAAAAAAGCCTCCTTTTTCCAAAATGAAGTTAAATAAAAATTGAAAATACTAGTGAAAAAAAGAAAAGTAGACATATTATGTATCGCCGCGTCCGTATTGACCGGCTCTATAAAAATATCACATGACCTAACCCCTCAGATGAACACCTTAAAAAAAATAAAAAATAAAAAAACTGTGCTAAATAAACAATTTTTTTCGTACATTACATCACTAAAAGTGCAACACGAAGCAATCAAAACGGCGTATGACCCCCAAAATAGTACCAATGTAACCATCACCTCATCTCGCAAAAAATTAGACCCTACCCATAAGACAATCGCCCTAAATATAAAACAAATATGGCTCTCAGAATATGGAGACAATAAAACATGATTTATTTTAGTTCAAAAATGCTATTATTGTGTAATAATAAAATACCCCCAAAAAAGTATAGATATTAGGTATTTCCACATCTGTAATAACCAGCAGTACAAAAATATCACATGCCCTAACCCCTCTGGTGAACACCGTAAAAAAAAGGAAATAAATACTGTCAAAAAAGCCTTTTTTTGACACCTTACATCACAAAAAGTGTATTACCAAGTGATCAATTTTTTTAATTTTTATTTATTTTTTTGAAAATAGAAATGAAATTTTGTGACTGAATTTTTCCACTATCATGAAATACAATATGTGACGAGAAAACAATCTCATAATGGCCTGGATAAGTAAAAGCATTTTAAAGTTACTACCACATAAAGTGACACATGTCAGATTTGCTCAAAATAGCCTGGGCAGAAAGGTGAAAATGTTTCATTTGTTATGAGTTCTGAGTTGTTTGTTCAAATTCTGAACATTGTGTGATTACAGGGGGTTCCAGTTCCCTCTGTACAGCGCAGGCCTTCTACAGAGGATATGGTGGAGGTTGTGGTCTTGGCACTGGAGGAGGAGGAGGGAGAGCATGCTGGACCCTCCCAGCACGCAGTTGCTCCACCAACACCTGATGTTGGCAAAATGGTGGTGGTGGAGGCCGAAGAGGCTGGTCCCACTCAGAAGCCTCATTCCCCCCCCCCCCCCCCAGCTCCTGAAGAGGAAGATGAGGAGATTGTCACCAGCCCCCACCAGGAGGGTAAATATGTGCACACAGCAAAAATGAGAGGACACACTGGACACTAACTCAGCAACTAACCAACTATATAATCATCATAAATATCAGTAACTAATCAAATTGTAATGTAAATCGTCAGTGCTTTAACAAATACTCCACAGAATGCACTAATTGCCTCTTAATCTTAATTGAAAGTAAACATTTTTTTTCAATCCTAACAGTACTTGGTAAATAAAATAAAAGAATGATGCAGCTGCAGCAGAACTACCAAAGGGCAATGCTGGAGATCATAGCCCAGCAAAAGATATTATGGGAGCAGCAAAGGAGGTTACATCAGCAGCAGCGGCATCTGGATAAGAAGGTGCATCAGCTGGAGGAGCTGCACCGTAAGGGAATCCAGGAGTGGCTGGACCTCCATAATCAACAAAAAAAGTTGCCTTAAAGGCATATTTGTTCTCCAAACATTGTTAATAAATATTAATTTTTTTACGTTCTAACGTGTGCTTTCGTTTTTAGATATTATGTTTTTAATTAATTTTAACCTATAAGGTTGCAGAAAGGCCCCTTTTAGTCCTGGCGCAAACTCATCTGGATCAGGACAGACAGCAGCAGCAGGTAAAGGTAATGGTGGAGTAAACGGCCTACACAAAACTCAGCAGGATCAGGAAAGACAGTAGCAGCAGCAGGTACATGGTAACGGTGTAGTATAAGGCCTACACATAGCTCGACCAAACTTATCAGGACAGACAGTAGCAGGGAAATGGTAATGGTGTAGTATAAGGCCTACACGTAAAAATTTACTATACAGTAGGGAATTTATCATTCCCCGTGGGTGTGAGCTGTCAAAACGAAGTAAATTATTCCTATCTGTTGCTTTAGTAAAGAGGTCAGTTTTCAAAGTATCACCCTCCACATATATCAATGTATCAAGAAACTGTAATTTCTCAGTTGAGAAGACCTTAGTAAAACAGAGTTACGGATGTACATTATTAAGATGGTCATTAAACTCATGTACAGACGTGGACAAAATTGTTGGTACCCTTTGGTCAATGAAAGAAAAAGTCACAATGGTCACAGAAATAACTTTAATCTGACAAAAGTAATAATAAATTAAAATTCTATAAATGTTAACCAATGAAAGTCAGACATTGTTTTTCAACCATGCTTCAACAGAATTATGTAAAAAAATAAACTCATGAAACAGGCATGGACAAAAATGATGGTACCCCTAACTTAATATTTTGTTGCGCAACCTTTTGAGGCAATCACTGCAATCAAACGCTTCCTGTAACTGTCAATGAGACATCTGCACCTCTCAGCAGGTATTTTGGCCCACTCCTCATGAGCAAACTGCTCCAGTTGTGTCCGGTTTGAAGGGTGCCTTTTCCAGACTGCATGTTTCAGCTCCTTCCAAAGATGCTCAATAGGATTGAGGTCAGGGCTCATAGAAGGCCACTTTAGAATAGTCCAATTTTTTCCTCTTAGCCATTCTTGGGTGTTTTTAGCGGTGTGTTTTGGGTCATTGTCCTGTTGCAAGACCCATGACCTGCGACTGAGACCAAGCTTTCTGACACTGGCTAGTACATTTCTCTCTAGAATTCCTTGATAGTCTTGAGATTTCATTGTACCCTGCACAGATTCAAGACACCCTGTGCCAGACGCAGCAAAGCAGCCCCAGAACATAACAGAGCCTCCTCCATGTTTCACAGTAGGGACAGTGTTCTTTTCTTGATATGCTTCATTTTTTCGTCTGTGAACATACAGCTGATGTGCCTTGGCAAAAACTTCGATTTTTGTCTCATCTGTCCACAGGACATTCTCCCAGAAGCTTTGTGGCTTGTCAACATGTAGTTTGGCATATTCCAGTCTTGCTTTTTTATGATTCGTTTTCAACAATGGTGTCCTCCTTGGTCGTCTCCCATGTAGTCCACTTTGGCTCAAACAACGACGGATGGTGCGATCTGACACTGATGTTCCTTGAGCATGAAGTTCACCTTGAATCTCTTTAGAAGTCTTTCTAGGCTCTTTTGTTACCATTCGGATTATCCGTCTCTTAGATTTGTCATCAATTTTCCTCCTGCGGCCACGTCCAGGGAGGTTGGCTACAGTCCCATGGATCTTAAACTTATGAATAATATGTGCAACTGTACTCACAGGAACATCTAGTTGCTTGGAGATGGTCTTATAGCCTTTACCTTTAACATGCTTGTCTATAATTTTCTTTCTGATCTCTTGAGACAGCTCTTTCCTTTGCTTCCTCTGGTCCATGTCGAGTGTGGTACACACCATATCACCAAACAACACAGTGATTACCTGGAGCCATATATATAGGCCCAATGGCTGATTACAAGGTTGTAGACACCTGTGATGCTAATTAGTGGACACACCTTGAATTAACATGTCCCTTTGGTCACATTATGTTCTGTGTTTTCTAGGGGTACCATCATTTTTGTCCATGCCTGTTTCATGAGTTTATTTTTTTACATAATTCTGTTGAAGCATGGTTGAAAAACAATGTCTGACTTTCATTGGTTAACATTTATAGAATTTTAATTTATTATTACTTTTGTCAGATTAAAGTTATTTCTGTGACCATTGTGACTTTTTCTTTCATTGACCAAAGGGTACCAACAATTTTGTCCACGTCTGTAACTGGGATACCGTGCCTGTCCAAATAAAGAATATGTCATCGATGTATCGCATCCAGCCCCTCATGTACTGGAAGAAGCTGGATGGGTACACTTGCATGTTCTCAAAATATGCCATGTAAATAATAGCATAAGACGGGGCCACATTGGACCCCATTGCGGTCCCCCTGCATTGGATGTAAAAGTCATCCTTAATCAGAAAATAGTTGCAGGTTAAAACCACTTCCAGAAGTGATAGGATGAACTGTACCTTCCGAGGGGTATAATCAGATTCAGCTAGTCTATGTTGAACCGCCTCCAAACCCTTGTCATGTTCTATGCTAGTATATAAGCTCACTACATCAAATGAGACCAATGTGTTACCATTAGTGAAATCAAGTTCCTGAAGTTTAAGAAGGAAATGAGAAGTGTCTTTGACAAAGGAGACAGAAGAAGTGACAAACTCCTGTAGGATTTTGTCCAGAAAAATAGCAATTGGAGAAAAGATAGAATCCCTTCCAGACACAATTGGACGTCCCAGATGTTCCAGAATTTCAGAACCCTCCGTTACTGTCTTATAGGAGGGATAATAATTTTAGGGATAAACTTGTCCATGCAGATTCCACTCCATCACGACAAAAGTTAAATAAGAGGACAGGTTGCTTCCTATGTCTAGGCTGCTGCTATTGCAGCAGCATGATTAAGGGAAATTCTTTTGTGCATCCCCAAACAGGGAATAGGTATCACATCAGACAGCATTTTACATGTAATTCCTCATTCGTGATTTACATTCTACGATGCCCCTGTGGACTATTGTACGTGGGTGAAACCACACAAGAAGTAAAAAAGAGAATCACACAACATAAATCGAAGATCCGCAAGGCAGCTGTGGAGCTCCCAGTCCCTGAACATTTTCTGAAATGTGGACACAACATCTCTCAATATAAGGTTCCAGATAATTGATGGAATCGCATATCCCCGTCGAGGAGGTGATCGAGAGACTCTGTATATATGAACTATATAGATTTATAACATAAGTTTGGTGCCCAACAAGGATTTTTTTGTTGTGTCTTTTATATTTTTATCTTATATTAATCTTTTGTCTCTTCCTCTCCCTTTAAGTGGTGCCCTTTGCGATATCCGTATTTGCTTTGGATTTGCTTGTCCGTGCCAGTTTATTTCTGAACAGTATGTTCCTCTTTTACTCCTCCTGAAATCCCTGTATGAATGTTACAATTTCACTGGGGGTGAACTGGTTATGACAGATTGGACGGGATTGCTGACTTGCGAGGCAGTCTTTTGAACTATGCGTTTACCCGATTTATGGGAGTGTTTTTCCCCCTTTTTTACCCCGTTAAGGTGGAATACTAGTGGGGACATGCCTATTGACGTACGCTGTCCCCTCTATAGACATTGGGGTCTAATGACTGCGGTGATTCCTTGAATAGGGTTGAGGGTCAACTAAACATTGATCACTCCCCTGTAGGGATCACTGCATTTATTTTATGGGGACTCATGCGAGGACTAGGAGATGCTTATGTGATGACTCCAGTCATACTGAGCCGCCCTACATGATCGGCTCCTCTCTACCTTTCCCTCTATTCAGGTTCTCCCCTGATTATAATTTTCTCCTCTTAACTCAGTTTTTTCCGGTAGGACTATTGAGGTTTTTCTTAGGATGCGATTCTATTATTGAGTCGCTTCCACGATCTAGGAACAACATACGTCACCCGACACTCCCCCTTTTTCTCTATTGGCTGTAGCGCTATTCTTTCCCTGCGCCTAGCAACAGGATATGTCATCAGACTCCTTTTTTCTATTGGCTGCAGTGCGAATTCCTTTTTTAATTTAGCGCATGCGCAGTAAATGGGATAGTACGCCAGAGATGAGCGCACATCTATCTGCATGACATCGGACCTCACATGGGGCACCACCAGGGTGAAGTAAGTGACTCACCAGCAATTTTAATGTACTGGATGTATACTGCTATTGATTCACATGTATTTTTATATATGATTATCACATATAGTTGCAAGAAAAAGTATGTTAACCCTTTGGAATGATATGGATTTCTGCACAAATTGGTCATAAAATGTGATCTGATCTTCATCTAAGTCACAACAATAGACAATCACAGTCTGCTTAAACTAATAACACACAAAGAATTAAATGTTACCATGTTTCTATATTGATTCGTCGGATTTCCTTTCAGTTTTTTATATGTGGTCTCATCACTGAGAATTCTTTTCATCTCCTTTCCTTTCCATCTCCGGCTCCTGTCATCTGGACTGCTGCTATTAATAACCTTTTGGGGTATACACGGACTACAGTTTTCACTGTTGCTTAGTTTTGTATTTATGAGGGGTGCTATATACCTGTTTCCGCCAAATATTGATTGAGGGATGCTATATATCAGTTTCTGCCAAATACTGATTCAGGGGTGCTATATACCATCTTCCACAAGATACTGATTGAGGGGTGCTGTTGCTATATACCTTCTTCCACCAAATACTGATTGAGGGCTGCGATACACCTGCTTCCACAAAATACTGATTGAAGGGTTCCATATACCAGTTTCCGCCAAATCCTGATTGAGGGGTGCTATATACCAGTTTCCACCAAATACTGATTGAGGGGTGATATATACCTTCTTCCACAAAATACTGATTGAGGGGTGCTATATACCTGTTTCCGCCAAATACTGATTGAGGGGTGCTATATACCAGTTTCTGCCAAATACTGATTCAGGGGTGCTATACACCTTCTTCCACAAGATACTGATTGAGGGGTGCTGTTGCTATATACCTTCTTCCACCAAATACTGATTGAGGACTGCGATACACCTGCTTCCACAAAATACTGATTAAGGGGTGCCATATACCTGTTTACGCCAAATACTGATTGAGGGGCGCTATATACCTGTTTCCGCCAAATTTGGATTGAGGGGTGCTATATACCTGTTTTCGCCAAATACTGATTGAGGGGTGCCATATACCTGTTTCCACCAAATACTGATTGAGGGGTGCTATATACCAATTTTCGACAAATACTGATTAACGAGTGCCATATACCTTCTTCCACAAAATACTGATTGAGGGCTGCGATACACCTGCTTCCACAATATTTCTCCCAGAAGGGCATCCCTGAACTATATGGCCACGTTCAGCAGCAAGTTAATATATCTCTGGCACACAGTGTCAGCGCCAAGATACATCTGACCACAGACACATGGTCTAGCAAACACGGGCAGGGAAGGTACATAACTTTTACTGCCCACTGGGTGAACCTTCTGACGGCCGTCAAGCATGTAACCCGTGGCACTCGCGTGGATTTGGTGTTACCGCCAAAGATTGCATGCAGGCCTGCCTCTTTTTCTCCTCCTCCTACTCCATCCTCATTGGCTGACTCCTCCTTTTCCACTGCTACCTCCTCTTCCCCTGAACCTATTCTACGTGCCAGGTGAGACGTTGCCATGCTGTGCTGCGGCTGTTGTGCCTGAAAGCCAAGAGCCACACCGGTCCTGCACTCCTTTCAGCTCTGCGGTCACAGGCCTAACCCCGCTCAATTTGACAGTTGGTAAAGTGGTGTGCGACAACGGTGCCAATCTGCTAAGCGTGCTGAAACAGGACAAAATGACGCACATGCCGTGCATGGCACGCGTCATGAACTTATTCGTGCAGCGATTCGTTGCCAAATACCCGGGGGTCCAGGACATCTTTCGGCAGACCAGGAAAATCTCTGCCCATTTTAGATCTTACGCCGCCATGGCTCCCCTTGCTGACATTCAGCGGCGACACCACTTGCCTGTCAGATGTCTGATTTGTGACTGCCCAACGTGCTGGTACTCCACCTTGTATATGCTTGATAGGCTGCTCCAGCAGAAATGTGCAGTTAACGACTACCTGTACGAACTCTGCGGCAGGACAGGTTCTGGGGTTCTTGTTTTTTTTCACCACGCCAGTGGCTGTTCATGCGCAACGCATGCAGATTTCTGCAGCCATTTGATGAGATCACCAAATTGGTCAGTCGCAGCCCGGGCGCCATCAGTGACATTGTACCTTACACCTTCTTTCTGGAGTGTGCATTGCATTGTGTCATTGATCAAGCCGTGGAGGAGCAGAAGCAGGAAGATGAGGAAGTCGCAGTGCTAAATGAATTCCCTGGGGGGGTACTCCATCTGAGACAAGTCAGCAGGAGTCTGAAGAGGAGTCAGAGAAGGATGGTGGCTGAGGGGAGGAGGAGCAAGAAGAGCAGGCTTTAAAGTTTTTGGGGATCCCTGGTGTTGTCTCTCACTGGGGGAGGAGACCGAGGACGAAATTCTCCTGGGATGAGCAGGAGCCAGGGCGCTCCACTGTTTCCAATTTAGTGCAAATAGGGGCCTTCATGCTCCAGTGTTTGAAGAGGGACCCCCGTATAAAAAGCATAAATGTCAAGGACCTGTACTGGGTGGCAATGTACTTAGACCCCTGGTACAAACACAAAATGGCGGACATGTTACTAGCATCACAGAGGGCTGTCAGAATGCAGCATTTCCAGGCCTTGCTGCGAGAGATGCTGCATTATGCTGTTGCGGGCACTGGCAGAGGAATTTCCACCCACAGCGAAACAGGTGCGGATACCAATACTACTGCGCCTGCAAAAAGAGGGCGGTTTTAAGATGTGTTGGTCACTTCGTATATGAGATCATTCTTGCAGCCAACCCATCGACAGCTGCCCTCCAGCCTCAGGGAACGCCTAGACCGACAGGTGTCTGACTACATCGGGTTAACGGCCGATGTGAACGCTCTGAGAAGCGAGGAACCCCTTGACTACTGGATGTGCAGGCTTGACCTCTGCCTCTCTCTATGGTGGCGTATGAACCACATTCACCATAAGGACCTTGTAATGTCACAGGGTCATGTGACTGTGCCCCCCATCCCGTACTGTGCCCCTCACCCCGTACTGTGCCTCCTTATACACTGCATTGTGCCCTCTTACCACACCCTGTGCAGTGCCCCTAGTCATTCCCTGTACTGTGCCCTCTTATACCATTTTATCCAGTCACGGTATGGCAGTGTTATCTGGTCACTGTGCAGAGGTGTTATCCGGTCAATGTATGGCTGTGGTATCCAATAACTGGATGGCCATAACTGTATCCCTTTCCCTGCCCACGTCATCCTTTTTTAGACCTGGCATAAAAAATATGCAGATTGCGGTGCTAAGGACCTTTGTGCCACAATCTGTGTCAGAAATACACCTAACATAGACGTATTTCTATATAATAAATGACCACCTAATTGTATTATTATTCGGGGGTAGGGCTAATATCTTTATAGTATATAGATTCTAGTGTATTATACTGGGCCCTGTATTTCCCAGTAGAAAATGATCCTTGGGAAGCACAGTCCTCATCCCTGACCACCAGGACCAGGTAGCGCTCTGTCAGTACATGGCGGCCTCCCCTCTCCGCCACGCTGCTCCGCTGTGTACTGGTGCTTATTCTGACACTAGGGCTGAGTTCACATCCTATTTTTGCTGTCCATTTAATGCATACCAAAAATGTATGCATTAACAGATGCCTCAGACTGATGCCGTACAGTGGCGTCCGTTCACCATACAGTTTCATGGTAGAAAAAAAATGTACGTTGTCTTATGCATTTTGTTAATGGACTCTGCAGGATACAAAAACGTGGAGTGCTGCACATTTGTATACATCAAACCAATAGGAAATACATTTTTTCTAGGCTCCAGCAGGGCATATTTTTGAGCGTTTCCCTTTAGGACGCATAAAAATGGCCCCTGATTAAAATACATGTTTTTTTGTGGGATTTTTTGCCAATGATCCCCCTCTGGCATATCACTGTCCATGTTGTGGGACTATTTGTGTACTTCTAGTAAGTGTTTGCTGGCTGCAAATATGACCTGAAGATTTTTTAGGTTTGCCTGCTATTAAAGCGAATCGTCTCGGCCGATGTTCGTCTATCACTAATTAGCTCCACACGCTGCCTGCACCGGTCTGCTTTCAGTTTCCATATCGGGCACATCGAGTCTGGAGAAGAACACTGCGGTAACGCAGCCTGCCGCGCTGTGTGCTGATTCCTCCAAGCCAGAGGGCAGCAGGACTGTCATGGTTTAGCAGTAGCTCTATCATCCTCCTTTTGTCTGTGAAAAGGCATGGTTACCGCAGATCGCACGACCCATGCATGATCAGAACCACACACACGCCGTGCTATAGCCATCGGCAGCACCCAGCCATCCTCTGCCCATCAGAGTACAGAAGCCAGTGAGGAAGCAGCTTGCCTCGGCTCAGGTGTGGAAGTGTACCCAGCTCTGCCAACGTTGACACAATATGGTGCATTTGCAAACGGATCCGTCCCCCATTGACTTTTAATGTAAAGTCAGGAGTCCCTTTATACCATCGGATCGGAGTTTTCTCCAATCCGATGGTATATTTTAACTTGAAGCGTCCCCATCACCATGGGAACGCCTCTATGTTAGAATATACTGTCGGATATTAGTTACATCGTGAAACTCAGATCCGACAGTATATTCTAACACAGAGGCGTTCCCATGGTGATGGGGACGCTTCAGGTTAGAATATACAAAAAAACTGTGTACATGACTGCCCCCTGCTGCCTGGCAGGTGCTGCCAGGCAGCAGGGGCAGACCCCCCCCCCCTGTTTTTAACTCATTGGTGGCCAGTGCGGCCGCCCCCCCCCCTCCCCCCTGTAGTTAACGCATTGGTGGCCAGTGGGCCCCCCTCCCTCCCCTGTAGTTAACTCGTTGGTAGCCAGCCCCCCCCCCTCCCTCCCCTGTAGTTAACTCATTTGTAGCCAGTGGGCCCCCCCTCCCCCCTCCCCCTCCTAATTAAAATCTCCCCCCCTATCATTGGTGGCAGT
Source organism: Bufo gargarizans (assembly GCF_014858855.1). NCBI lineage: Eukaryota > Metazoa > Chordata > Amphibia > Anura > Bufonidae > Bufo > Bufo gargarizans. Next base: position 138,963,607 of record NC_058087.1, on the reverse strand, counting down.
GGAGAGTACCGATCGGAGTCCCAGTTTAATCGCTGGGGCTCCGATTGGTAACCATGGCAATCGGGACGCTACTGCAGTCCCGGTTGCCATGGTTACTTAGCAATTTGTAGAAGCATCATACTTACCTGCGAGCTGCGATGTCTGTGTCCGGCCGGGAGCTCCTCCTACTGGTAAGTGACAGATCATTAGGCAATGCACCGCACAGACCTGTCACTTACCAGTAGGAGGAGCTCCCGGCCGGACACAGACATCGCAGCTCGCAGGTAAGTATGATGCTTCTACAAATTGCTAAGTAACCATGGCAATCGGGACTGCAGTAGCGTCCCGGTTGCCATGGTTACCGATCGGAGCCCCAGCGATTAAACTGGGACTCCGATCGGTACTCTCCACTGCCACCAATGATGGGGGGGGAGATTTTAATTAGGAGAGGGAGGGAGGGGAGAGGGCCCACTGGCCACCAACGAGTTAACTACAGGGGAGGGAGGGGGGGGGGCTGGCCACCAACGAGTTAACTACAGGGGAGGGAGGGGGGGGGGCCCACTGGCTACAAATGAGTTAACTACAGGGGAGGGAGGGGGGGGCCCACTGGCTACCAATGAGTTAACTACAGGGGAGGGAGGGGGGGTCTGCCCCCTGCTGCCTGGCAGCACCTGCCAGGAAGCAGGGGGCAGTCATGTACACAGTTCTTTTAGTATATTCTAACTAGAAGCATCCCCATCACTATGGGAACGCCTCTGTGTTAGAATATACTGTCGGATCTGAGTTTTCACGAAGTGAAAACTCAGCTCTGAAAAAGCTTTTATGCAGACGGATCTTCGGATCCGTCTGTATGAAAGTAACCTATGGCCACGGATCACGGACACGGATGCCAATCTTGTGTGCATCCGTGTTCTTTCACGGACTCATTGACTTGAATGGGTTCGTGAACCATTGTCCGTCAAAAAAATAGGACAGGTCATATTTTTTTTGACAGACAGGATACACGGATCACGGTCTCGGCTGCAAAACGGTGCATTTTCCGATTTTTCCACGGACCCATTGAAAGTCAATGGGTCCGCGAAAAAAAAACGGAAAACGGCACAACGGCCACGGATGCACACAACGGTCGTGTGCATGAGGCCTAAGGCTGAGGGTTTGCCTGCTCCGGAGGATCAGACAGGCCCGCAGGTTATTTATACGGGCATCCCTCCGGCTGGCTGGGATGAACTGCTCCAGTTTCCCCTTGCAGCAAGGGTCTAAAAGGGTGGCCAACCAAAAATCATCCCTCTCCTCAATTTTCTTGATCTGGGGGTCCCTCCTGAGGCATCGCAGCATGTAAGCAGCCATGGGGAAGAGGACAGCCCGACTGTGACTCTTCTTGGCTGCACGGGACCATTACATCTTCCTCCTGCTGCTGCTGCTGCTCCCTGTGCGAGCCACACCACCCCCGGACTAATGGTGCCCCCAGCACTGGCTCTCCCTCCTGACCAGGCCAAGATTCCTAGACGTCGACAAACTCCTCAACAAATTCTTCCTCCTCCTCCTCCTCGTCCTGGGCCTGGTCTTGGTGGAGCATTGTTGCCTCTTCTTGTTCCACCAAGGCACTCTTCCCAGCATTGAGCAGGCGATCTAGTGTCCTGTGCAGCAGGAACACTATGGGAAGGATGTCATTGAGGCTGACATGCTCCCTGCTGACCATCTTGGTTGCCTGCTCGAATGGGGCCAACACATGGCAGACCTATGTATCAGCCCCCACTCCGCATTGGTGATGTAGGGGAGTGGGTGTGATGGCCCGGAAGTGCCTTGGTCCAGCAGGTATTCTTTCACCGCCCGTCGCTTCTCTTACAACCTCTCCAGCATGTGAAGAGTGGAGTTCCACTGCGTCACTGTCACGGACGGTGTACAGGAAACAAGGCAAAGCAACATGTATAAATGACTCGCTGGATCCAAAAGCTAAGGAACCAAGGGAGACCCCTGCAGGAGACCTGGCACTTTCCCTGGCTGCTCAGCCTATGCAAAGATCCTAATGGTGGAGGTTTGCATATCCACGAACCTTGACTATAAAGCCCTGAGCACCCTACAATAGTGAGGGGACACGACCACCGGCTCCCTACACAAGATACGGAGGGAGTCAGGGTCACCTGGAATCCAGCAAACAGAAAATAAACGATAAAGGTACAACACTTAGCTTTGTAGCAGACAGGAGAACAAGGTCAGCATGCACACACACTCCAGGAAGTAGTATAAGCCGCCCAGAAAAGCCTTCTGGGGAGGAATTTAAAGGGAAGCAATTAGTCCAACACATGACAGCTGAGAGAGGCTAACGAGAGGAGGAGCTGAATACCACAATACAGAAACTCAAGGAGGAGGTTCTGAAAGGCCTCTGTCAGAGCTTCTCAGCTGTCTGGTTGTGACAGTACCCCTCCCTCTACGAGTGGACTCCGGACACTCAGAACCCACCTTCTCAGGATAGGACCTATGGAAAGCCCTGATGAGACGAGAGGCCTTAATGTCCATCACTGGGACCCACATCCTCTCCTCAGGACCATACCCCTCCCAATGAACAAGGTACTGAAGAGAACCGCGGACAAGACGAGAATCCACTATCCTAGAGACCCGAAACTCAAGATTCCCATCAACCATAATCGGAGAAGGAGGCAAAGGCAAGGGTACAATGGGTTGAACATAAGGTTTCAATAAGGACTTATGAAAAACATTATGGATCTTCCAAGTCTGAGGAAGATCAAGACGGTATGCAACAGGATTGATGACAGACAGGATTTTGTAAGGCCCAATAAACCTAGGACCCAACTTCCAGGAGGGAACCTTTAATTTGATATTCTTGGTAGACAACCACACCAGATCACCAACATTCAGGTCCGGACCAAGCACACGTCTCTTATCTGCCACACGCTTATATCTCTCACTCATGCTCTTTAGATTATCCTGAATCTTTTGCCAAATAGATGACAAAGACGAGGAGAATCTGTCCTCATCAGGTAAACCAGAAGACCCCTCTCCCGAGAAAGTCCCAAACTGTGGATGAAACCCATATGCACCAAAGCCGGAATTAGTACTTACCGGTAATTCATTTTCCATGAGATCACCACGATGGCCATACAAGGAGATTGACCCCTGACCTCTGTAGGGGCAGGAAGCAGAGAAGGTTTAAATGCTCCCCTCCCACCACCAAACACCAGTGCTTCCAAAATATCAGAGTAAAGGGTGGTGGATACACACGTGAAAGAATAAACAAACAGGAGAAGATATTACATCATATCAACCCCCGGATAAACAATAGGGAGGGAAATACGGGCCGTCGTGGTGATCTCATGGAAAATGAATTACCGGTAAGTACTAATTCCGGCTTTCCATATCATCACCACGACGGCCATACAAGGAGGTATATCAAATATGAAATTATGGGTGGGACACAGACTGAAGGACTTTTTGTCCGAATGCCATATCAGTCTTTTTAAAGAGGTCCAACCTATAATGTTTGGCAAAGGTATGTATACTGGACCACGTGGCAGCCTTACAGATCTCCTCTAGGGAGACACCCGCTCTTTCTGCCTGAGAAGAAGACATTGCCCTGGTAGAGTGGGCTTTGATATTGCCTGGGCCCGAAAGATTCTGTAAGGAATAACAGGAAGTGATGGTAGCTTTGATCCATCTGGCAATGGAGGACTTGGAAACTTTCTGATCCTTGTTTCTTCCTCCAAACTGGATAAAGAGGCAATCTGACTTCCTGAAGTCTTTAGTGGTCTCTAAATAATCCAGTACTGCCCGTCTGACGTCAAGTGAATGAAGGGTAGCTTCCTGATCATTAGCTGGGTTGTCAAATAAGGAAGGAAGGGTGATCTCCTGGTCCTTATGAAATTTCGAGACTACCTTTGGTAGAAAACACGGGTCTAGTCTTAGGACTATCCTGTCATCCAGGACCTGTAAGTAAGGCTCTCTAATTGAAAGAGCCTGTAATTCACCTATCCTTCTGGCTGAGGTGATGGCAACCAGGAATGCAGTCTTGTAGGATTTGTGCTTCAAGGAGCAGTCACTCAGGGGCTCAAACGGAGGATGAGATAGCCCCCTCAGGACGATGTCCAGATCCCAGGAGGGTACATGAGGTCTTAGGGTCGGACGTAGCCTCGTTGTTGCCTTCATGAAGCGTTTTATCCACCTATGGCCTGCCAGCTCGGTGTCGTAAAAGCAACTAAGAGCCGATATCTGTACCTTGAGTGTGGACGGTCTTAATCCCATGTCGAAACCCCTTTGTAAAAAATCCAGAATCATTTGGATGTTTGGGGCTGAGGTATTTGGTGACGGCGAACCTGCCCATGAGCAGAAACACTTCCAGATTTTTAGATAAATTGAAAAGGTCACCTTTTTCTTGGAAGCCTTCAGGGTTGAGATTACTGCGTCTGATAGACCCTGACTCTTTAGGATCTGGGTCTCAGGATCCATGCTGCTAGGTTGAGGAAGTCCGGGTCCGGGTGTAGGATCGGACCTTGGTGCAGTATGTCTCGTCTCTTTGGCAGGATCCAAGGATCTTCGCTGGCAAGGTTCCACAGGATTGGGAACCAGCCCCTCCTTGGCCAGTAGGGTGTCACCAGTATGATTGAAGTACTGTCTTGTACGATCTTCTGTACCACCCTTGGTATTAAGGGAAGAGGAGGAAAAGCATAAAGGAGACCTCGGTTCCATCTGAAAGAGAAGGCGTCCAGAAACCTCGGGCTGTCTCTGGGGTGTAGGGAACAAAAAACTGGTAACTTTGAGTTTACGCGAGTGGCAAAAAGATCTATTGTAGGACTCCCCCACTTGTCCACTATCGTCCGTAAGACGTCCTCGTTTAAGGACCATTCCGAGTGATCTATTCTCGCCCGGCTTAGGTAGTCTGCCTCGACATTCAGAGACCCCTTCAGGTGGATTGCAGATACTGACTGGACGTTTGCTTCGGCCCAGGCGAATATTTTTGTTGACAAATCCAGTAGGCTGCCCGAACCTGTGCCCCCCTGGTGGTTTAAATATCTTATCACTGTCGTATTGTCTGACAGGACCCTTACGTGATGGCCCTGAAGATGAATCTTTGCCTGCTCTAGAGTTTTCCAGACTGACATCAATTCTCTGAGATTTGAAGACTGAAGGCTGAAAGATTTGGACCAGACTCCCTGGTAATAAGCTTCTCCGACCTTTGCTCCCCAACCGTACTGGCTTGCGTCTGTGGTGATCTGGGCATAGGGATTCCTTGACCACTGCACCCCCTTGGAAATTTTTAGCTTGTCCTTCCACCAAAGAAGGGAGGTCTTTACTCTTTGAGGAATGATCACTAGAGTTGAGCGAACACCTGGATGTTCGGGTTCGAGAAGTTCGGCCGAACATCCCGGAAATGTTCGGGTTCGGGATCCGAACCCGATCCGAACTTCGTCCCGAACCCGAACCCCATTGAAGTCAATGGGGACCCGAACTTTTCGGCACTAAAACGGCTGTAAAACAGCCCAGGAAAGGGCTAGAGGGCTGCAAAAGGCAGCAACATGTAGGTAAATCCCCTGCAAACAAATGTGGATAGGGAAATTAATTAAAATAAAAATTAAATAAATAAAAATTAACCAAAATCAATTGGAGAGAGGTTCCATAGCAGAGAATCTGGCTTCCCGTCACCCACCACTGGAACAGTCCATTCTCAGATATTTAGGCCCCGGCACCCAGGCAGAGGAGAGAGGTCCCGTAACAGACAATCTGGCTTCATGTCAGCAGAGAATCAGTCTTCATGTCATAGCAGAGAATCAGGCTTCACGTCACCCACCACTGTAAGAGTCCATTTTCATAAATTTAGGCCCAGCACCCAGGCAGAGGAGAGAGGTCCCGTAACAGACAATCTGGCTTCATGTCAGCAGAGAATCAGTCTTCATATCATAGCAGAGAATCTGGCTTCCCGTTACCCACCACTGGAACAGTCCATTCTCAGATATTTAGGCCCCGGCACCCAGGCAGAGGAGAGAGGTCCCGTAACAGACAATCTGGCTTCATGTCAGCAGAGAATCAGTCTTCATATCATAGCAGAGAATCAGGCTTCACGTCAGCCACCACTGCAACAGTCCATTGTCATAAATTCAGGCCCAGCACCCAGGCAGAGGAGAGAGGTCCCGTAACAGACAATCTGGCTTCATGTCAGCAGAGAATCAGTCTGCATGTCATAGCAGAGAATGAGGCTTCACGTCACCCACCACTGCAACAGTCCATTTTCATAAATTTAGGCCCAGCACCCAGGCAGAGGAGAGAGGTCCCGTAACAGAGGATCTGGCTTCATGTCACCAGAGAATCAGTCTGCATGTCATAGCAGAGAATCAGGCTTCACGTCACCCACCACTGCAACAGTCCATTTTCATAAATTTAGGCCCAGCACCCAGGCAGAGGAGAGAGGTCCCGTAACAGAGGATCTGGCTTCATGTCACCAGAGAATCAGTCTGCATGTCATAGCAGAGAATCAGGCTTCACGTCAGCCACCACTGCAACAATCCATTGGCATATATTTAGGCCTAGCACACAGGCAGAGGAGAGAGGTCCCGTAACAGACAATCTGGCTTCATGTCAGCAGAGAATCAGTCTTCATATCATAGCAGAGAATCAGGCTTCACGTCAGCCACCAATGCAACAGTCCATTGTCAGATATTTAGGCCCAGCACCCAGGCAGAGGAGAGAGGTCCCGTAACAGAGGATCTGGCTTCATGTCAGCAGAGAATCAGTCTTCATGTCATAGCAGAGAATCAGGCTTCACGTCACCCACCACTGTAAGAGTCCATTTTCATAAATTTAGGCCCAGCACCCAGGCAGAGGAGAGAGGTCCCGTAACAGACGATCTGGCTTCATGTCAGCAGAGAATCAGTCTGCATGTCATAGCAGAGAATGAGGCTTCACGTCACCCACCACTGCAACAGTCCATTTTCATAAATTTAGGCCCAGCACCCAGGCAGAGGAGAGAGGTCCCGTAACAGAGGATCTGGCTTCATGTCACCAGAGAATCAGTCTGCATGTCATAGCAGAGAATCAGGCTTCACGTCACCCACCACTGCAACAGTCCATTTTCATAAATTTAGGCCCAGCACCCAGGCAGAGGAGAGAGGTCCCGTAACAGAGGATCTGGCTTCATGTCACCAGAGAATCAGTCTGCATGTCATAGCAGAGAATCAGGCTTCACGTCAGCCACCACTGAAACAATCCATTGGCATATATTTAGGCCCAGCACACAGGCAGAGGAGAGAGGTCCCGTAACAGACAATCTGGCTTCATGTCAGCAGAGAATCAGTCTTCATATCATAGCAGAGAATCAGGCTTCACGTCAGCCACCAATGCAACAGTCCATTGTCAGATATTTAGGCCCAGCACCCAGGCAGAGGAGAGAGGTCCCGTAACAGACAATCTGGCTTCATGTCAGCAGAGAATCAGTCTGCATGTCATAGCAGAGAATGAGGCTTCACGTCACCCACCACTGCAACAGTCCATTTTCATAAATTTAGGCCCAGCACCCAGGCAGAGGAGAGAGGTCCCGTAACAGAGGATCTGGCTTCATGTCAGCAGAGAATCAGTCTGCATGTCATAGCAGAGAATCAGGCTTCACGTCAGCCACCACTGCAACAGTCCATTGTCATAAATTCAGGCCCAGCACCCAGGCAGAGGAGAGAGGTCCCGTAACAGACAATCTGGCTTCATGTCACCAGAGAATCAGTCTGCATGTCATAGCAGAGAATGAGGCTTCACGTCAGCCACCACTGCAACAATCCATTGGCATATATTTAGGCCTAGCACACAGGCAGAGGAGAGGTTCATTCAACTTTGGGTAGCCTTGCAATATAATGGTAAAATGAAAATAAAAATAGGATTGAATGAGGAAGTGCCCTGGAGTCCAATAATATATGGTTATGGGGAGGTAGTTAATGTCTAATCTGGACAAGGGACGGACAGGTCCTGTGGGATCCATGCCTGGTTCATTTTTATGAACGTCAGCTTGTCCACATTGGCTGTAGACAGGCGGCTGCGTTTGTCTGTAATGACGCCCCCTGCCGTGCTGAATACACGTTCAGACAAAACGCTGGCTGCCGGGCAGGCCAGCACCTCCAAGGCATAAAAGGCCAGCTCTGGCCACGTGGACAATTTAGAGACCCAGAAGTTGAATGGGGCCGAACCATCAGTCAGTACGTGGAGGGGTGTGCACACGTACTGTTCCACCATGTTAGTGAAATGTTGCCTCCTGCTAACACGTTGCGTATCAGGTGGTGGTGCAGTTAGCTGTGGCGTGTTGACAAAAGTTTTCCACATCTCTGCCATGCTAACCCTGCCCTCAGAGGAGCTGGCCGTGACACAGCTGCCTTGGCGACCTCTTGCTCCTCCTCTGCCTTGGCCTTGGGCTTCCACTTGTTCCCCTGTGACATTTGGGAATGCTCCCAGTAGCGCGTCTACCAACGTGCGCTTGTACTCGCGCATCTTCCTATCACGCTCCAGTGCAGGAAGTAAGGTGGGCACATTGTCTTTGTAGCGTGGATCCAGCAGGGTGGCAACCCAGTAGTCCGCACAGGTTAAAATGTGGGCAACTCTGCTGTCGTTGCGCAGGCACTGCAGCATGTAGTCGCTCATGTGTGCCAGGCTGCCCAGGGGTAAGGACAAGCTGTCCTCTGTGGGAGGCGTATCGTCATCGTCCTGCCTTTCCCCCCAGCCACGCACCAGTGATGGACCCGAGCTGCGTTGGGTGCCACCCCGCTGTGACCATGCTTCATCCTCATCCTCCTCCACCTCCTCCTCATCCTCGTCCTCCTCGTCCTCCAGTAGTGGGCCCTGGCTGGCCACATTTGTACCTGGCCTCTGCTGTTGCCAAAAACCTCCCTCTGAGTCACTTCGAAGAGACTGGCCTGAAAGTGCTAAAAATGACCCCTCTTCCTCCTCCTCCTCCTCCTCCTCCTGGGCCACCTCCTCTTCCATCATCGCCCTAAGTGTTTTCTCAAGGAGACATAGAAGTGGTATTGTAACGCTGATAACGGTGTCATCGCCACTGGCCATGTTGGTGGAGTACTCGAAACAGCGCAACAGGGCACACAGGTCTCGCATGGAGGCCCAGTCATTGGTGGTGAAGTGGTGCTGTTCTGTAGTGCGACTGACCCGTGCGTGCTGCAGCTGAAACTCCACTATGGCCTGCTGCTGCTCGCACAGTCTGTCCAGCATGTGCAAGGTGGAGTTCCACCTGGTGGGCACGTCGCATATGAGGCGGTGAGCGGGAAGGCCGAAGTTACGCTGTAGCGCAGACAGGCGAGCAGCGGCAGGATGTGAACGCCGGAAGCGCGAACAGACGGCCCGCACTTTATGCAGCAGCTCTGACATGTCGGGGTAGTTGTGAATGAACTTCTGCACCACCAAATTCAGCACATGCGCCAAGCAAGGGATGTGCGTCAAATTGGCTAGTCCCAGAGCTGCAACGAGATTTCGCCCATTATCACACACCACCAGGCCGGGCTTGAGGCTCACCGGCAGCAACCACTCGTCGGTCTGTTGTTCAATACCCCGCCACAACTCCTGTGCGGTGTGGGGCCTGTCCCCCAAACATATGAGTTTCAGAATGGCCTGCTGACGTTTACCCCGGGCTGTGCTGAAGTTGGTGGTGAAGGTGTGTGGCTGACTGGATGAGCAGGTGGAAGAAGAGGAGGAGGAAGCCGAGAAGGAGGAGGTGGCAACAGGAGGCAAAGAATGTTGCCCTGCGATCCTTGGCGGCGGAAGGACGTGCGCCAAACAGCTCTCCGCCTGGGGCCCAGCTGCCACTACATTTACCCAGTGTGCAGTTAGGGAGATATAGCGTCCCTGGCCGTGCTTACTGGTCCACGTATCTGTGGTTAGGTGGACCTTGCTACAGATGGCGTTGCGCAGTGCACACTTGATTTTATCGGATACTTGGTTGTGCAGGGAAGGCACGGCTCTCTTGGAGAAGTAGTGCCGGCTGGGAACAACATACTGTGGGACAGCAAGCGACATGAGCTGTTTGAAGCTGTCTGTGTCCACCAGCCTAAATGACAGCATTTCATAGGCCAGTAGTTTAGAAATGCTGGCATTCAGGGCCAGGGATCGAGGGTGGCTAGGTGGGAATTTACGCTTTCTATCAAATGTTTGTGAGATGGAGAGCTGAACGCTGGCGTGTGACATGGTTGAGACGCTTGGTGACGGAGGTGGTGGTGGTGGTGTTGGTGGTACATCCCCTGTTTGCTGGGCGGCAGGTGCCAACGTTCCTCCAGAGGCGGAGGAAGAGGCCGAGGCGGCAGCAGCAGAATAGGCCGAGGCGGCAGCAGCAGAAGAGGTAGCAGGGGGAGCCTGAGTGACTTCCTTGGTTTTAAGGTGTTTACTCCACTGCAGTTCATGCTTTGCATGCAGGTGCCTGGTCATGCAGGTTGTGCTCAGGTTCAGAACGTTAATGCCTCGCTTCAGGCTCTGATGGCACAGCGTGCAAACCACTCGGGTCTTGTCGTCAGCACATTGTTTGAAGAAGTGCCATGCCAGGGAACTCCTTGAAGCTGCCTTTGGGGTGCTCGGTCCCAGATGGCGGCGGTCAGTAGCAGGCGGAGTCTCTTGGCGGCGGGTGTTCTGCTTTTGCCCACTGCTCCCTCTTTTGCTACGCTGTTGGCTCGGTCTCACCACTGCCTCTTCCTCCGAACTGTGAAAGTCAGTGGCACGACCTTCATTCCATGTGGGGTCTAGGACCTCATCGTCCCCTGCATCGTCTTCCACCCAGTCTTGATCCCTGACCTCCTGTTCAGTCTGCACACTGCAGAAAGACGCAGCAGTTGGCACCTGTGTTTCGTCATCATCAGAGACATGCTGAGGTGGTATTCCCATGTCCTCATCATCAGGAAACATAAGTGGTTGTGCGTCAGTGCATTCTATGTCTTTCACCGCTGGGGAAGGGCTAGGTGGATGCCCTTGGGAAACCCTGCCAGCGGAGTCTTCAAACAGCATAAGAGACTGCTGCATAACTTGAGGCTGAGACAGTTTCCCTGGTATGCATGGGGGTGATGTGACAGACTGATGGGGTTCGTTTTCAGGCGCCATCTGTGCGCTTTCTGCAGAAGACTGGGTGGGAGATAATGTGAACGTGCTGGATCCACTGTCGGCCACCCAATTGACTAATGCCTGTACCTGCTCAGGCCTTACCATCCTTAGAACGGCATTGGGCCCCACCATATATCGCTGTAAATTCTGGCGGCTACTGGGACCTGAGGTAGTTGGTACACTAGGACGTGTGGATGTGGCAGAACGGCCACGTCCTCTCCCAGCACCAGAGGGTCCACTAACACCACCACGACCATGTCCACGTCCGCGTCCCTTACTAGATGTTTTTCTCATTGTTATGGTTCACCACAACAACAAATATATTATTTGGCCCAATGTATTGTATTCAAATTCAGCGGGATATAAATTTGAGGCCTAGTATTTAGGCGCTGGGTGACCGGTATGGATTTAGTGACAGAATTAGACTTGGAAATGCACAGAAGCGTGTGTGTGAAGTTATTCTGAATGACCCTATGTGCACCTTGAATATTATATACCCTTTTTGGGATAGATTTCAAATAGCTCTGATATAGCAGGAACCACTAAATTATGAAATTGCTAAATTGGGAATTGTATTTCAACCCAGAACAAAAAAATGTGCTTTGACGGACACTAAATATCTTGCCCAGCAACAACAGTACAGCGGTAACGAGAGATTTAGCAGGATATAAATTTGAGGCCTAGTATTTAGGCGCTGGGTGACAGGTATGGGTTTAGTGACAGAATTAGACTTGGAAATACACAGTAGAGGGTGTGTGTGAAGTTATTCTGAATGACCCTATGTGCACCTTGAATATTATATACCCTTTTTGGGATAGATTTCAAATAGCTCTGATATAGCAGGAACCACTAAATTATGAAATTGCTAAATTGGGAATTGTATTTCAACCCAGAACAAAAAATGTGCTTTGACGGACACTAAATATCTTTCCAAGCAACAACAGTACAGCGGTAACGAGAGATTTAGCAGGATATAAATTTGAGGCCTAGTATTTAGGCGCTGGGTGACAGGTATGGGTTTAGTGACAGAATTAGACTTGGAAATACACAGTAGCGGGTGTGTGTGAAGTTATTCTGAATGACCCAATGTGCACCTTGAATATTATATACCCTTTTAGGGATAGATTTCAAATAGCTCTGATATAGCAGAAACCACTAAATTATGAAATTGCTAAATTGGGAATTGTATTTCAACCCAGAACAAAAAATGTGCTTTGACGGACACTAAATAACTTTCCCAGCTACAACAGGACAGCGGTAACGAGAGATTTAGCAGGATATAAATTTGAGGCCTAGTATTTAGGCGCTGGGTGACAGGTATGGGTTTAGTGACAGAATTAGACTTGGAAATACACAGTAGCGGGTGTGTGTGAAGTTATTCTGAATGACCCAATGTGCACCTTGAATATTATATACCCTTTTAGGGATAGATTTCAAATAGCTCTGATATAGCAGAAACCACTAAATTATGAAATTGCTAAATTGGGAATTGTACTTCAACCCAGAACAAAAAATGTGCTTTGACGGACACTAAATAACTTTCCCAGCTACAACAGGACAGCGGTAACGAGAGATTTAGCAGGATATAAATTTGAGGCCTAGTATTTAGGCGCTGGGTGACAGGTATGGGTTTAGTGACAGAATTAGACTTGGAAATACACAGTAGCGGGTGTGTGTGAAGTTATTCTGAATGACCCAATGTGCACCTTGAATATTATATACCCTTTTAGGGATAGATTTCAAATAGCTCTGATATAGCAGAAACCACTAAATTATGAAATTGCTAAATTGGGAATTGTACTTCAACCCAGAACAAAAAATGTGCTTTGACGGACACTAAATAACTTTCCCAGCTACAACAGGACAGCGGTAACGAGAGATTTAGCGGGATATAAATTTGAGGCCTAGTATTTAGGCGCTGGGTGACAGGTATGGGTTTAGTGACAGAATTAGACTTGGAAATACACAGTAGCGGGTGTGTGTGAAGTTATTCTGAATGACCCTATGTGCACCTTCAATATGATCTACCCTTTTAGGGATAGATTTCAAATAGCTCTGATATAGCAGAAACCACTAAATTATGAAATTGCTAAATTGGGAATTGTATTTCAACCCAGAACAAAAAATGTGCTTTGACGGACACTAAATAACTTTCCCAGCTACAACAGGACAGCGGTAACGAGAGATTTAGCAGGATATAAATTTGAGGCCTAGTATTTAGGCGCTGGGTGACAGGTATGGGTTTAGTGACAGAATTAGACTTGGAAATACACAGTAGCGGGTGTGTGTGAAGTTATTCTGAATGACCCAATGTGCACCTTGAATATTATATACCCTTTTAGGGATAGATTTCAAATAGCTCTGATATAGCAGAAACCACTAAATTATGAAATTGCTAAATTGGGAATTGTATTTCAACCCAGAACAAAAAATGTGCTTTGACGGACACTAAATAACTTTCCCAGCTACAACAGGACAGCGGTAACGAGAGATTTAGCAGGATATAAATTTGAGGCCTAGTATTTAGGCGCTGGGTGACAGGTATGGGTTTAGTGACAGAATTAGACTTGGAAATACACAGTAGCGGGTGTGTGTGAAGTTATTCTGAATGACCCAATGTGCACCTTGAATATTATATACCCTTTTAGGGATAGATTTCAAATAGCTCTGATATAGCAGAAACCACTAAATTATGAAATTGCTAAATTGGGAATTGTATTTCAACCCAGAACAAAAAATGTGCTTTGACGGACACTAAATAACTTTCCCAGCTACAACAGGACAGCGGTAACGAGAGATTTAGCAGGATATAAATTTGAGGCCTAGTATTTAGGCGCTGGGTGACAGGTATGGGTTTAGTGACAGAATTAGACTTGGAAATACACAGTAGCGGGTGTGTGTGAAGTTATTCTGAATGACCCAATGTGCACCTTGAATATTATATACCCTTTTAGGGATAGATTTCAAATAGCTCTGATATAGCAGAAACCACTAAATTATGAAATTGCTAAATTGGGAATTGTACTTCAACCCAGAACAAAAAATGTGCTTTGACGGACACTAAATAACTTTCCCAGCTACAACAGGACAGCGGTAACGAGAGATTTAGCAGGATATAAATTTGAGGCCTAGTATTTAGGCGCTGGGTGACAGGTATGGGTTTAGTGACAGAATTAGACTTGGAAATACACAGTAGCGGGTGTGTGTGAAGTTATTCTGAATGACCCAATGTGCACCTTGAATATTATATACCCTTTTAGGGATAGATTTCAAATAGCTCTGATATAGCAGAAACCACTAAATTATGAAATTGCTAAATTGGGAATTGTACTTCAACCCAGAACAAAAAATGTGCTTTGACGGACACTAAATAACTTTCCCAGCTACAACAGGACAGCGGTAACGAGAGATTTAGCAGGATATAAATTTGAGGCCTAGTATTTAGGCGCTGGGTGACAGGTATGGGTTTAGTGACAGAATTAGACTTGAAAATACACAGTAGCGGGTGTGTGTGAAGTTATTCTGAATGACCCAATGTGCACCTTGAATATTATATACCCTTTTAGGGATAGATTTCAAATAGCTCTGATATAGCAGAAACCACTAAATTATGAAATTGCTAAATTGGGAATTGTACTTCAACCCAGAACAAAAAATGTGCTTTGACGGACACTAAATAACTTTCCCAGCTACAACAGGACAGCGGTAACGAGAGATTTAGCGGGATATAAATTTGAGGCCTAGTATTTAGGCGCTGGGTGACCGGTATGGATTTAGTGACAGAATTAGACTGGGATATGGCCAAAAAATAACCACACTATTGCTGGTTAAATGCACTTGGTGACGGGCGCAGCTTGCCCCTGATGTAGTATATGGCCAAAAAATGAACAGACTATTGCTGGTTAAATGCACTTGGTGTCACAGCTTGACCAACCACACTACTGAGGGTTAAATGCACTTGGTGACGGGCGCAGCTTGCCCCTGATGTAGTATATGGCCAAAAAATAAACAGACTATTGCTGGTTAAATGCACTTGGTGTGACAGCTTCACCCTGATGTAGGCTTTAGCCAGAAAACAACCACACCATTGAGGGTTAAATGCACTTGGTGACAGGCGCAGCTTGCCCCTGATTTTGTATATGGCCAAAAAATGAACAGACTATTGCTGGTTAAATGCACTTGGTGTGACAGCTTCACCCTGATGTAGGCTTTAGCCAAAAAACAACCACACCATTGAGGGTTAAATGCACTTGGTGACAGGCGCAGCTTGCCCCTGATTTTGTATATGGCCAAAAAATGAACAGACTATTGCTGGTTAAATGCACTTGGTGTGACAGCTTCACACTGATGTAGGCTTTAGCCAAAAAACAACCACACCATTGAGGGTTAAATGCACTTGGTGACAGGCGCAGCTTGCCCCTGATTTTGTATATGGCCAAAAAATGAACAGACTATTGCTGGTTAAATGCACTTGGTGTGACAGCTTCACCCTGATGTAGGCTTTAGCCAAAAAACAACCACACCATTGAGGGTTAAATGCACTTGGTGACAGGCGCAGCTTGCCCCTGATTTTGTATATGGCCAAAAAATGAACAGACTATTGCTGGTTAAATGCACTTGGTGTGACAGCTTCACCCTGATGTAGGCTTTAGCCAAAAAACAACCACACCATTGAGGGTTAAATGCACTTGGTCGCAGCTTGTGCTGGCGCACCACAAGACACAAAATGGCCGCCGATCACCCCAGAAAAATGTGACTGACAAACGGTCTGGGCAGCCTAAAAACAGTGAGCAATTGAGGATCAGCAGCTCAATGATCCACAGCTGCAGATCGATCAGTTAATCAAGTCCTTTGGAGGAGTTAATCTGCCTAATCTCGCCCTACTGTCGCAGCCGCAACCTCTCCCTACGCTAATCAGAGCAGAGTGACGGGCGGCGCTATGTGACTCCAGCTTAAATAGAGGCTGGGTCACATGGTGCTCTGGCCAATCACAGCCATGCCAATAGTAGGCATGGCTGTGATGGCCTCTTGGGGCAAGTAGTATGACGCTTGTTGATTGGCTGCTTTGCAGCCTTTCAAAAAGCGCCAAGAAAGCGTCACAAAAGCGCCAAGAAAGCGACGAACACCGAACCCGAACCCGGACTTTTACGAAAATGTCCGGGTTCGGGTCCGTGTCACGGACACCCCAAAATTCGGTACGAACCCGAACTATACAGTTCGAGTTCGCTCATCCCTAATGATCACCTTTTGGTCTAAGGAAGATTCTCTTCTGTCCCAAACCCTGAGGATCCACATCTGTAGGGTTCGAAAGTGGATCTGACACCACTGAACCGATGGAATGCAGGATGTGAGGACCCCCAGTAGACTCATTGAGTCTCTGATGGAATAAAGATTCCTTGAGTTGAAGATGGAGATCTTCCTTTGGATGTCCTGTACCTTGCTCTGAGGTAAGCAGGTTATCTGTTTCTGGGAATCCAGAATAACCCCCAGGAACTGGATCTTTGTTGTCGGATCTAACTGAGATTTTTTTATGTTGATCAGCCAACCCAGACCCTCTAGAGTCTGATGGAAGAAGCTTAGGTCTTTCAGCAAGAGATGAGCGGAGCTGTTTGAAATCAGGAAGTCGTCCAAGTACGGAAAAACCGTCAGACCTTCCTTTCTTAGATAAGCCACTACCTCGATCATTAGCTTTGTAAAAACTCGAAGGGCCGAGGATATGCCGAAGGGGAGAGAGGTAAATTGGTAATGAAGGATCTTGCCCTGGTGGTCTCTGACCGCGAACCTTAAGAACCTCTGAGAGCTGGGATGTATTGGTACATGATAGTAGGCGTCGGTCAGGTCGACCGAGCACATTACTGAGTTGCTCTGGAGCAAAGGGACTATAGATCTTAGGGTCTCCATCCTGAATTTCTGGTAGGTGATGTATCTGTTCAGGCGTTTTAAGTTTATTATGGTGCGGTAGGAACCCTCCTTTTTCTTCACTAGGAAAAGGTTTGAGTAGAAACCCCCTCCCCTTTCGGATTGAGGTACTTCCGTCACTACCCCTTTTGAAAGTAATTCCCGGATGCCCGCGTACATGGGATGATTGGAGTCTGGGGTTGCCACCTTGGTGACTAGAAACCTCTTTGGGGGAGGATCCGAGAACTGTATTCGGTAACCCGACCTTACAATCCTCAGAGCCCAGGAGTTAGTTTGAGGATATTTCCTCCCAGCGGGGAAAAAACATCCTCAATCTCCCCCCCACCCCGATGTCATTGGTTTCCATTTCCTTTTTGGGGGGCAGAAGTGGGAGCCCTACCTCTCCCCCCCTTGGGGTAACTGAAACGGCCCGACTTGCCTTTACCGGTGTATTGACTACCCTGGTTGGAAGGGGCACGAAAGGGATACTTCCTTTTATAGACCTTTTCCTCCGGAAAACCCTTCTTTTTATCGGAGGCCCTTTCTAGGATTTTCTCTAGTTCAGGTCCGAAGATATATTCTCCAGAAAAAGGGATACCACATAGTCTGGACTTTGATACCTTGTCCCCCGACCAGCACTTCACCCACAAGGCCTGGCGAGCTGCATTTGACAGACCCGCATCCTTTGCTGAAAACCGTACTGACTCCGCGGAGGCGTCTGCCAAAAAAGCTGTCGCGGATTTTAACAGGGGAATGGCGCTCACAAACTCATCTGTTGAGGGATCACTGGAGGCCCTATTCTCTAACTCAGAGAGCCAGATGAACATAGATCTAGCGACAGATGTGGCTGCTATGTTCGATTTAAGCGTGAGCATAGCCGCTTCCCAGGATCTTCTCAGCAGGCCGTCGGCCTTTCTATCCAGAGGGTCTCTGAGCTGAGAAGCATCCTCAAATGGTAGGCTGGTTTTCTTATTGACCCTAGCTACCTGGGCGTCAATCTTAGGGATGGTATTAAATGTCTTTGCTTCTTCCTGATCAAAGAGAAGCCGGTTTTGGAAAGATCTGGCGACACCTAGCCGCTTCTCCGGATCTGCCCATTCATCCAAAATCATCCCTTTGATGTTTTCGTTGATGGGGAAGACTCTGGATTTCTTTACCCTGAGACCTCCAAACATTTCGTCCTGTACTGATGGCGTAGAAGCCACTTCTTCTACTCCCATGGTAGCTCTGACGGCTTTTAAGAGCTCGGGCATATCCTCAGAGGAGAAATAAAATTTCCTTCTGCTCTCAGAAAAATCCCGCTCAGAGAGCTTGTCCTCATCCTCCATATGTTTAGAGGAGGAAGCTGAACCCCCATAAACCTCAGAGTCGGATGAGACGTCATCGTCCGATTTGTGGCGTTTAGCGGGGGGCTCTGAGACCGCAGGACAGGGCCGCTCCACAGGTTTCTCTTTTTGAAGCGAGGAAAAAGTCGCAAAAGAAGACTTAATCTCCTCCTGCATCATGGACTTAATCTCGTCCATGAGGGACGGTTGTTCCTCCCGGACAACTTTAGCAATGCAGTCCCTGCATAGTTTCTTAGGATAGTCATCAGGAAGTCGTTTGAGGCAAGAAACACACTTCAATGACTTCTTGGGTTTTCTCAGAGGATCTTTTGCAGTCTGGAAAAGCCAAGAAAATCCTCATTAATAATAAGCCCAGGTGAGAGGAAGAAAAAAACTCTCCCCTATGGGGAACTTACAGACGGTAGAGCAGAGGCCTCTGTATGGTCCGATGCAGACATCCTGAAACACACAGCCCAAAATGGGGAATGTACTCACCGCAGGACGCTGTGGTAGGAGAAACTATTTGAATTCTCCCGCCTTCTGAGACCGGCCCCCTCCGTCCGCGTCACTTCCGGAACGTCCGGCAACCCGGAAGTGACGAATTTATATAGCGCCGCCCGGCGCTTGGGCGCACAAGCCGGCATGGTTTCAATGAACCAGCGGGCGTTCCGTGCACCGGGAGCAGGCCCCAGATAAAACCGGAGGAGAGTCTCTCCCTTCCCCCCCTGTCCGGCGTTGGTACGGGACCGCAGGCTGACAGGAGGAGGGCCCGCAGAAGCAGGTACGCGACTCCCCACTCCTGGACCTTCATCTCCACGGCGGCTGCCTGCGGAGACCTTTCTCTACCCCTGTCCTCTGTAGGGACAGGAAACACTGGTGTTTGGTGGTGGGAGGGGAGCATTTAAACCTTCTCTGCTTCCTGCCCCTACAGAGGTCAGGGGTCAATCTCCTTGTATGGCCGTCGTGGTGATGATATGGAAAAAATGGTGACTTATCAGAGGACTCCTGACGACGGTTATTTAAAGCAAACTCAGCAAGGGACAAAAAAGAACACCAATCCTCTTGATTCTCCGCCACAAAACAGCGCAGATATGTCTCCAGATTCTGATTGACGCGCTCTGTCTGGCCATTCGACTGCGGGTGGAAAGCAGAAGAGAATGACAACCGAACCCCCAAGCGAGAACAGAAAGCCTTCCAGAATCTGGAAACAAACTGCGTGCCCCTATCAGAGACTATGTCTGAAGGAATACCGTGCAATTTGACAATGTGATCAACAAATGCCTGCGCCAGCGTCTTAGCATTGGGCAAACCAGGAAAAGGGATGAAATGCACCATTTTGCTAAAACGGTCCACCACCACCAGAATCACAGTCTTCCCCGAGGAACGAGGCAGGTCCGTTATGAAGTCCATGGACAGATGTGTCCAAGGACGGGAAGGAATGGGTAAGGGAAGGAGAGGACCTGATGGCCGTGAATGAGGGACTTTGGCACGAGCGCAAGTCTCGCAGGCTGCCACAAAACCCTCAACCGACTTACGAAGCGCAGGCCACCAGAATCTCCGAGCGATGAGATCCAGTGTGGCTCTTACCCCCGGGTGCCCAGCAAGGACCGTATCGTGGTGTTCTTTAAAAATCTTGTGTCTTAAAGCGAGAGGCACAAACAACCTCCCAGGAGGACAAAGATCAGGAGCCTCTGACTGGGCTGCCTGCACCTCTGCCTCCAATTCAGGAAAAAGAGCAGAGACCACCACACCTTCAGCCAAAATGGGACCCGGGTCTTCAAAATTCCCGCCTCCCGGAAAACAACGTGACAGGGCATCTGCCTTCACATTCTTAACTCCAGGGCGGAACGTGACAACAAAATTAAACCTAGAAAAGAACAAAGACCATCTGGCCTGTCTCGGGTTCAGACGCTTGGCTGACTCCAAGTAGGCCAGATTTTTATGGTCAGTAAATACGGTAATAGGGTGTCTGGCTCCCTCTAGCCAATGGCGCCATTCCTCAAAAGCCAACTTGATGGCCAACAATTCCCTATCTCCCACATCGTAATTTCTCTCTGCGGAGGAGAGTTTTCTTGAGAAAAAGGCACACGGTCGCCAATTGGCAGGAGAGGAACCCTGAGACAAGACCGCCCCCACACCCACCTCAGAAGCATCAACCTCAACTATGAAGGGTAAAGAAACATCAGGTTGCACCAAGATGGGAGCGGAAGCAAAACTCTCCTTGATATCAGAAAACGCCTTACGCGCCTCTACTGACCAAGAAGAAAAATCTACCCCCTTTCTGGTCATATCAGTGAGTGGTTTAACAATAGAAGAATAATTCAAAATGAACTTCCTGTAATAATTGGCAAAGCCCAAAAAACGCATCAGCGCCTTCTGATTCTCAGGAAGCTCCCACTCAAGCACAGCGCGGACCTTCTCGGGGTCCATGCGAAAACCAGAAGCGGAGAGAAGAAACCCCAGAAATTGAATTTCTGGAACCGCAAACACACATTTTTCCAGTTTAGCGTACAATTTATTCTCCCGCAGGATGAGCAAGACCTGACGTAAGTGTTCCTTATGAGTTTTGAAATCAGGAGAAAAAATCAAAATGTCATCTAGATACACTAATACAAATTTCCCCATTAAATGATCAAAAATGCTGTTCACAAAATGCTGAAAGACGGCTGGAGCATTCATCAAACCAAAAGGCATAACCAAATTCTCAAAATGGCCCTCAGGGGTATTGAAGGCCGTCTTCCATTCGTCTCCTTCTCTGACCCTGACCAGGTTGTATGCCCCTCTTAGATCCAACTTGGAAAAAACTTTAGCCCCAACAATCTAGTTAAACAGGTCCGAGATCAGAGGAAGCGGATAAGGGTCACGAATTATGATACTGTTCAGTTCCCTGAAATCCAGACATGATCTTAAAGAACCATCTTTTTTCTTAACAAAGAAAAAACCAGCGGCAACAGGTGACTTCGAGGGTCGTATGTGTCCCTTTCTCAGACTCTCAGAGATATAAGCACGCATAGCGATCCTCTCAGGTTGGGAAAGATTGTATAAACGAGATTTAGGCAGCTTGGCGTCTGGGATGAGATTAATAGGGCAATCGTACTCCCTGTGCGGGGGCAAATCCTGAACTCCACTCTCAGAGAAGACATCCGAAAATTCAGAGAGAAAAGATGGTGCAGTCTTAGTAGCAACCTCAGAAACAGATGTCATGAGGCAATTCTCTCTGCAAAAGTCACTCCAACCATTTATTTGCCTTCGCTTGCCAATCAATGGTGGGGTTATGCTTAGTGAGCCAGGGCAGCCCCAACACCAGAGGGGTAGGTAAACCGCTAAGGACGAAACATGACACATCCTCAACATGAGCATCACTCACAATTAAACGGATATTGTGAACTATGCCCTTTAATGATTTTTGAGAAAGTGGAGCGGAATCGATAGCAAAAACAGGAATATCCTTTCCCAAAGTGCACACCTGGAAACCATGAGCTATTGCGAATTGACTATCAATGAGATTGACCGCTGCTCCACTATCCACAAAAATCTTGCAAAAAATGTTCTTGCTCTCTAGCGCCACCCTAGCCGGCAGGACAAAACGGGAACTACAAGCAAATGGAAAACCTTCAATTTCCGCCTCAACCCTGCCAATAGTAACAGACGGAACATTTTTAAAAGATTTTTTCCTGTTTGTTTCTTTATTACTCCCAGAAAACTGCCTGAATCTCCTAGAGGGACAAATATTTGCCAAATGATTTATACCTCCACAACAAAAACAAACCCTCCCATGCGAGCTGAATCTTCTATTGTCAGAAGCAATCAACCCCAGCTGCATGGGCTCCTGCTCAGAAGGGGCTGACGGCGACTGAGACCCCTGCGCACAGAACGGGACCGCTGCACTGTCCTGGGACTGAGTATGACAGGAAGGGGACATCTCTCCTCTCTCTCTAAGACGCCTGTCAATACGAACAGCCTGAGACATAGCAGAGTCCAAAGAAATAGGCCTCTCATGAAAGGCAAATGCATCTTTCAATCCCTCTGAAAGACCATGGCAAAATTGACTTCGGAGTGCAGCATCATTCCAACCAGTATCAACTGCCCATCTCCGAAATTCTGAGCAGTATATTTCTGCGGATTGTTTACCCTGGCATAATAGACGTAGTTTAGACTCAGCCAGAGCAATACGATCCGGATCATCATATATCTGACCCAGGGCTAAAAAGAATTCATCCACTGAACGGAGAGGCCGTGCCCCCTCCGGCAGCGAAAAGGCCCAGGACTGAGCGTTACCTCTGAGCAGCGATATAATGACCCCCACCCTCCGTTCCTCATCACCAGAGGAGTGGGGAAGAAGGCGAAAATGGAGTTTGCAAGCCTCTCTAAAACGCACAAAATTCTCACTACCCCCGGAGAACGTATCCGGGAGCGAGATCTTAGGCTCAGAACAAACTCCATGAACGCAAGCTGAACCGGTCACTTGAAGCTGAGAAAAAGTCTTACGGAGATCAGCTACCTCCAATGAAAGACCCTGGAAGCGTTCAGCCAAAAGTGAAACCGGATCCATGCTTGAGACGGTTATGGCGGCTTATAATGTCACGGACGGTGTACAGGAAACAAGGCAAAGCAACATGTATAAATGACTCGCTGGATCCAAAAGCTAAGGAACCAAGGGAGACCCCTGCAGGAGACCTGGCACTTTCCCTGGCTGCTCAGCCTATGCAAAGATCCTAATGGTGGAGAGTTGCATATCCACAAACCTTGACTATAAAGCCCTGAGCACCCTACAATAGTGAGGGGACACGACCACCGGCTCCCTACACAAGATACGGAGGGAGTCAGGGTCACCTGGAATCCAGCAAACAGAAAATAAACGATAAAGGTACAACACTTAGCTTTGTAGCAGACAGGAGAACAAGGTCAGCATGCACACACACTCCAGGAAGTAGTATAAGCCGCCCAGAAAAGCCTTCTGGGGAGGAATTTAAAGGGAAGCAATTAGTCCAACACATGACAGCTGAGAGAGGCTAACGAGAGGAGGAGCTGAATACCACAATACAGAAACTCAAGGAGGAGGTTCTGAAAGGCCTCTGTCAGAGCTTCTCAGCTGTCTGGTTGTGACAGTCACGCTGTTAACAATCAACCTGTGAGGTGGCAGGCTGTTGTCCTTCTGCAGTTTGGACAGGGACGCAGTGGCGGTTGGGGAGCGTCGGGATTGGCTGGCAATCCTACTTACACATTGCATGATGTCGCTTAAACTTGGGTATGTGCGTAGGAACTTCAGTAGCACAAGGTTGAGGACATGTGCCATGCAGGGCACGTGTGTTAGACTGCCAGCATTGAGGGCAGCGAGAAGGTTAATGCCATTGTCACAGACAACCATACCTGCCTGGAGCCTTCGGGGTGTCAGCCACTTTAGGTCCAGTGTGTCTCAACTCCCCTAAGCTCACAAGCTGAAGCATGGCCTGGCAGCGGACGTGCCCCACAGTTGCGTAGCTACGGGGACGCTTGCTGGGGGGCTCAGCAGCAGTGGAGACAGTGGTTTGAGAGTGAACAGCAGTTCTCCTCCGGACACCCCGGGGCGGCACCACAAACTGAGATGCCGCCACATCTGATGATCCCTCCCCAGCGCCTCGGAGGGACACCCAATGGGCTGTAAAAATTATGTATCGTCCTTGCCCATGTCTGCTGGTTCAGGCATACATTGTCAGATGCACCCTGTCGCTGACAGCGTGATCCAGCGACAGCGATACATTCTGTACAATTTGCTGGTGTAGGGCAGGGACACCGGTCCTGGAAAAGAAATGGCGTCTGGGGACACGCCATCTGGGTTGGGCCTGCTCCAATGTTGGGCGATAACCCTTGCCAGGAGCCCATTGAGTGAATGCACACGTTGGGGGCATAGGGCGTGGTGCGTTCAAATGCGGCGGCAACTGATGGCTGGCACTGGACGCAGTGGAGGCGATAAAGGAGGGTGCAGAGGAGGCAGAGGTCTGGCTGCCGGTACCAGTACCTTTAGGAGAGGGAGTGGGGGAGTGGAAATGCATTGTTGGAGGGGGGGTTGGGTGGCTGTAAGACAGTGGCAGGAGCTGCTGTCCCCTGCGCACCGCTGCTGGCGCTGCTGCGACCACCCTGCATCT
This sequence comes from Bufo gargarizans, assembly GCF_014858855.1. NCBI lineage: Eukaryota > Metazoa > Chordata > Amphibia > Anura > Bufonidae > Bufo > Bufo gargarizans. The sequence continues at coordinate 138,939,204 of NC_058087.1, read as the reverse complement.
GTTCCCACTCCCGCCAGTGGTTGATTTTAGGTGCTGGCTAAGGGCAGTGGTACCCAGCTGAGCAACAGACCTCCCTCTCCTCACCATGGCATGGCACAGCTGACAGATGGCAATTGTCACATCGTCTGCTGCCAGGGTGAAGTAAGCCCAAACAGGCGACTTACGCACCGACCTCCTGTCAGATGGAGTGGGGCTAGCTTGCGCTTGTTTGGGCGCCACCTCCTGCTGCCATTACCAGTGGAGCCCCTGCCACTGGGCTCCCTGGTGACCTGGCGCACCGTTGGCCTCGGGTGCCTACCTTCCTCATCAGTGCTGCTGTCACCTGACAAAAGGAGGTGGCACCCTCCTCTTCATCCCCTGTAATGTCAGACCCAAGGTTGACCAGTGGTTGACTGAGGGGAACAGCAGATATGGAGCCCTTGACCTGGCTCCGCTGTCCCCTTGCTGACGCCTGGGTCTGACTAGGAGCCGGGGTTCTGTGGCTGAAACCACCCACACCAGTTGGAAGGGATGTCACTGTTCACTTTCTGTTTGAAAAAGACACCTGTGAGTGTTGAAACGCGAGTCACATGAGTAACCAATAAATCCTTTTGAGCAAAGAAAATTGGAGTTTTTCTTTATTGATGACATAAGTCTGGAACCCGCTCCTATCTCCAGAACCACACCCCTGAAATGAACAGAAAGTACCTGCGAATGTGCAGCCACCCTCTGTTCACCGCTATGGGAGTTCTGAAAATGGCCGACTGGTTTGGCTATTTTTGGCAGTCCCATAATGGTGAATGGAGAGATGGTTGGGCATGAATGGTGTGCTCTTTATTCACTGCTGTGGGACTTACCAAAATAGCCCAGCTTGCTTGCTTAGCTATATTTGAAAGTTAAACTCCTATAGCAGTGAATGGAGAGCATGCTGCACATGCACAGTGTTCTCTTCAGGATCCCCTTTCTGGAGATAGGAGCATATCCCTGAGGTGGGACCCACACCTATATTCCGGGATGGGCTTGGCATTTCCCCAAGCAAATTTATGTCTGGGGGCCCTAATCAGGACAGCCAGCTAGGAATCACTATTCCTGGCAGTGGTTCCCTGTCTGTCCACAACTGTATCTGCATCATCAGGATGCAGATACAGTTGGAAACTGTGGCCAGGGCGAATTCTAGCTTTTCTTTTGTTCTGAGGTGAAAACTGAAATTACACCCCCATGCCAAATTCTCAATCCAGCCTATCCCCACCCCAGCCCTACTGCAAAAGGCATATTTGATTTGGACCTTACATACAGCACTCCATATCTCTTACATACAGTGATGTCTCCTCTGATGTAGATGTTCTCTTTCCTCATCTTCTCCATTCAGACCAGACAAACATGACAGCTTTTTTCAGCGATGTCCCCTCTGATGTAAATGTTCTGTGTCCTCATCTTTGCCATGGCGATCTGGTCCGGATGGAGATGTATTTCAGCTGCAACTCATCTCTGCAGAGTTTACCACACAGACATCTTATTTTTCTCACTTTTCGATCATCCCCACTACTCGTGACCGAACATTATTATCTTGCTGCTACCCTAATACTGTGCCCACTGTTCTCCCAAATGCCCCAATACAATACTTACACAATAACAGTGCCATAAAATGCTCCCAAAAGTCACATCAATAGTAATAATTCTCTCCCAGAGTGCCTTCTTTAATAATAGTGCCCCCTACAGTGCCCCCAATAGTGATAATGTTCTCCTTGAGTGCTATGCCCTCCATATTGTGCCCAATAACAATGACCCCACAGTAACCCCAGTAATAACAATGCAGTTATTATGCACCCCCATAGCACCTCCAGTATTTAATCCCCCCGTATTCATATTTGCTCCACTGTAGGGCCCCCAATATGCTTAATGTCCCCAAGCAGTGCACCCTGTATCTATAATTCTGCCTCTCTGTACAGCCCCCATTAGTGACCCTGTATTATTATAATGTCCCCAGAAATGCCCCCACTCTAAAGATATGCCCTCAATGTCTGAGATGGGCAACCTCTCTAAGTGATGGCCTTTCCTTAGAATGAAAAGGTGGCCACGCATGCAAACTTTCGCTATTCACTTCATTACTACTTCCAAAAATAGCCAAGCAGATTTTAAATATGACGGGGAAAGAGACCCATGGAGGTGGCTAAGCTTGTGATAAGTTGGCCACCAGGCAAAAACAAATAACAGAATGGAATGGGGTAGGGACAATCCCCACACCTGAACCGAGAGGATGGTTAATTTAGGGCCATAATAGGTTAACCTGAGCAATGAAGGGAGGAAGAGGGCCAACAGTCAGGAGCATTTTTTCCTATACGCTGCAGGGCCCATTCGGTAGGACCTGCCTGACACAAGAACAATTATACTATAGTCACATGACACTATATGCAGGCGACCGTTGATTGATAATTTCAGGCTTGAGTCAGTCATATCTTAGTAAAGCTATGCTTAAATTATGTACAGTTTAGGTATAAATCTATCTAGCAGAAAAAATGGCATGGTGTTAAATAGGCAGGAAGTGCTCAAACCCATATGCAGTTGGGCATGTGTATACAGGGGAGCAAATCCTGCACTTGTAGCCCATTGCCGATGGCGATCCCCAGCAAATATGCATACAGTGGAGGATGCCCGCAGCGGACCACAAGTACCACAATAGACATCCTACACAAGATAGCAATTATGTGGATGTGATAACCAAAATAACAATATAATAACATTTGCAAAGACAGGTACACTCTGCTGTCTCACTAAACCCTCATACTGATGTTAAAATTGAGAGATTAGCCAACATATCCTACTGTGGAGGACATGTGTGAGCCCGAGCACGGCGCCAAGGTTTCTCAAGTAGCCCGGGACCTAACACTCTCCTACCTGAGCCGTATGGTCAATACCAGGAGCCAGTGGGCAAATTACAGGAGCATGAGGCCGACTCACAAACAGCTCACCTTGTAGCCATGCTTGCAATGGGAGGAGGGATATGGCCCAGGCTTCGCAGGTGCACCTAAATGTAGCCTGTGGATGGAAAACAGGCACATTTTAATTGGAGTTTATACACCTCCAAGCATATCTATATACAAACCAACAAAAAAAAAAAAAACTATCTACACTTATTTTGAAAAGAAAATTTTGAAGACAAACACATTGGTGTCACGGTGGGGAGTGGGGGAAACCCCCCAGAGTACAATGTCAGGTATAAAGGAGAAGCAGCTAGGCCAGGATGCCGGAATCAGGGCGCAGGTCACCTCCAAAAGCGTCCCTAATCCTCACCCTATCTCCTCACCGTATGAGCGGACCTGGATGGGAGAACGGCTCATACCAGGATACCTTTGGCCCTGAGTCGCCCTGATAATCCCTCACATAGGAGCAGGGGAGAGACAACCTGTTCTTCCCAGACACGGATAAACAGGAGTCTCAAATGGCCTAGAAGCAGGGAAAGGAAAAGCCCATATGCATTAACAGAGTCGGCAGGTAAGAACACCAGAAACACACTTACCAGCCGCAGCCACTACGACTGGAACCCGTGCATATGTACAGGTGCCCACACACCAAATAGGACAACTTACAGAAAACACACACACAGGTATCCATTACTCCTGATACTGCCTGGACCCCATGCTGCAAGGAGCACGGCAGCCCCAGGCAGCACTGCATACAGACTTATGGTTCACCCCTCCGGGAAACCAGCCCCCTCACGGAGGTATAACACACAAAGGGAAAACATCTTGCACACATGCAGGGACAAACACCAACAACAGACCAGACATGTAAATACAAACAAGACATACAACAAACCCTGAACATAAACCCACACCAAACATACAAGTGAGGTTGGGTACATAGAGGATACAAGGGAGACAAAGGAATGACATCGCAGATGACATCGATGTCCTACAAGGTGGCCCTCAAGGACTGAGCAGATAGAACACCCTGGACTGGAGCAGAGCTCCAGCACCAACAGCAGCTGAAGTACCACTGACTCCAGCCAGGAAGCCACAGGAGATAAAACCCAAGTGACCACACCCAGTCAGAGAGTTAACCCTTACAGCACCAGACAGAGGGAGGCTGCAACTTAAAGGGGAAGTGCACACACCAGCTAACACGCAACACGTAGCCACCGGCAACAGCATGCGTGGCAACCATGTATTTGCCAAGCATCTCTAAGTTATTAGCATAGCACTTGCAATATAATATACCTTTGTACTTTGCTTTTGGTTTGCAGAGTGCTGTTGCACCATGTTTGTCAGATATCTGCAGCCACAAGCAACGTGCACCTGCACATTGGGATGTGCTGACCCCTCCCCTTTTTTTGTTTCTAGTATTCTGTATAGGAGTTGTGGCTGACTCCTATGGTCGTGCACTCCCTCCCGCCCCTCCCCTGCCTCACAGGCTGATTTTATTTAGACTGAGTACATAGTCTGCTCAGCATGCATGCTGGTATTTGTAGCCCCTGGATTCAATGAAGGCCATTTTGGCTCCACATAGACAAAAATCAAGGTGGCCCAGCATGCATGTGGGACCTGCACTTTCTGGATCCATGGTCGCTGTTATGGCACCCAACAGGTGAGTTTTAGTGTTAGGACCCTTCTTATAGAGGTCGCCTTGACGCCGGCAGAAGGGCTCAAATGATTTTGTACAAAATGTATTTGCCAAGCATCTCTAAGTTATTAGCATAGCACTTGCAATATAATATACCTTTGTACTTTGCTTTTGGTTTGCAGAGTGCTGTTGCACCATGTTTGTCAACCATGTCACAGCGCACACAGCCAAAGCCGAGACACTGGCACCATATGCCTTAACAATATGTGAGTCCCAAAAAACTCCTTTAGGTTACTAATATATATTCCTATAGTATGCAAGCACGACCACTGATGCTGAATTACAAGATGGTCGCAACCCCTGTAAACGAGAAGTGTATAATGTGATGTAAAAATTAATCTAGCCAGCAAAGTAAGCAATATGGACAATCAAAATACATTAGTAAGTGCCTTGTATTTTCTTTCTCTACATGATAAATGCCATTTGCTGAAGTGAGATAACCCCTTTAACAGTCTACAACAACATGGCAGGTAAAGAGCAAGACAATATCAAAATATCACCTTATCTGTGTGACTACAGTAACATTGTTTATGAAAGTTTAATTACCTGAACATGAAATGTAATTTACGGTAATTAAACTGCAAGATAAAAACCTGGCTCCAAATCTACCACTCTAGCACTTAGGCAATTGAATTACCTGGGAAAACATAAAAGGCAAATGTTTAAATAATTATAATCATCAAATAAGGAACAGTTACCTCTTCAGAGGAAAGTCAAAGGCAAGATCTACTTTCAGATCTTTTTCTGGAGTCACGGCCATTAGGAGACTTAGACTGTTTTTGAACTGCTTAAAACCATTGGTGTCTGGCCAAATGCTACAGCTGTAGATGAATGTCTTCCTGAATACATAATATGATGTGCAGTCCAAACTTTGAATAAAACAGTTCTCTCAGCAGACAATCTTAGCAATATCTGAAAGGGAAATTAAAGGGTTCTCTGGGCTCTCCTATATTGATGACCTATCCTCAGGATAAGTCATCAATATCAGATCAGCGGGTGTCCATCAACCAGCACCCCACCGATCAGCTGTATGAGGAGACGCAGTGCGCACGTGCCGTCTCCCGTCTCACTGCTGCTTTGCCATAGACATACAGCAGAGGTGAGCAGGAAGAGAGCCGTCTCCTCATGCAGCTGATCGGTGCTGCGTGTATGACCTCTGCCAATCTGATATTCATGACCTATCCTGAGGATAGGTTATCAATATAGGAAGGCCTGGAGAACCCCTTTAAGGGGAATCTGTCACCTAGATTAAGCCCTATTAACTGCTGTACTATATATAGTACTGCAGATAAGGAGTCTGGATCACTGATTTTTATTCTCATACACTACTCCCTGTTCCCCCATCCCCCTTCTATGCACCCTCAAATCTTCTCTGGATTAAATTGCTAAGACTGCTGAGTTTGCACACATGGAGAGGACATTGTCAACTTAAGCTAGCCGTCCTGACAATGTATTATGTCAGAACTTGGAGGGTCGGACAGATAATTGAGGGTAAATATGAGAATAAAAAGTAGGGGGGTTTAGGGGATATGAGCATATTTAAAAGATTGTAGTTTGTGGCTCTGTGTTTATTTAGGGGGCCTGATCATGAGTATGTTCTGAGGTCTGCACATTTGATTAGGATGGTCAGTTGTGGAGACTGTGGTCTGAATTTCTTTAGGAGATGTGGTCTGGATCTGGGTCTAGGTGGGTAATCTGTAATTTAGTTAGAGGGTAAATTCCAAAGTCTTTATTTGCTTTGGGGGGGGGGGGGGCTGTATTAGTTTAGGTCTCTGGGGTCTGTATTTGTTTAGTGGGATACATGTATTCCTGGGTCTGGATAAATTTTAGAAGTTGTTCATGGGTCTTAATTCTTTTATGTTGCTATAGACTCAGGGAATGCCTGAAGCGAGGTTGCCAAAAATTTCTCAGCAGCTAACTCTGCAGGAAAAGTCGTCATAGCAGTCTGGGCCAGAAGGAGAGGAAAAGGAAATTTTTACAATCAGAAACAAAGTTATCGGTGATTACTGGATAATGTCATGTAGGGACACAGAACTTTGACAAGTGGAATAGTAATGGCCCGTTTTCAAATCTAGCACACAAAGGTGGTGTTGACCATAGGCAGAGTAAGAGGGAGCATCAAGTTTGTGAACAGTCCAGGGCCTATTGTCTACTTATTCTGCCACTTCCTACAAGAAACTGCATTGAAAACAGGCATCATGAATACTGTGTCAATTCACATGGACAGCCTTGGTCCCCATGTTTTCCCTTTAACCATTTATAACTAGCAACTGCTAATAAACAGAAAATTATCTGATCTACAATAACTACCTTTGAATTAATTTTAATCCCATATGTGAAATATGTCCTCCTTAAAAATGGTTGTCCAGTGGATTTTAAATTTAAAAAAAAAAAAGGCTCAGAACAGTATACAAATAGGTAATTCATACCATACTGATGCCCAGGCACTCCAGTTCTTGTGCTTTCTGGTCCCCGACTAGTCTCTGCTCCCCAGTCCCTTTTGACACACAACAAATGACTGCTCAGTAAATCACTGGGTGAGAAGAGATCATGTAGGTATGTATAAAGGACTATAGAACAGAGCACTTTTTGATGTCTCGGATAATTGAGGCGTGTGACGGCTCGGCCATTGATTGGATAAGCAGTGATTTGCAGTGTGTCAAGAAATATTTTGATGCTGAGACCTGTGGGGGACCAGAAAGCAAAATAATAGTGAGCGGTGGGGATCAGTAAAGTAAGCATGACTTGTTTATTTTACACCAATCTGATCCTTTAACAAAATGTTCAATTGCCAGAGAACCCCTTTGAAATGCTAGTTATAGATTATATAGAAATATACTGTATTTATATAGGTATCACCATTGTACTAACAAAAGATTTACATCATTGCTTAAGGTGTATGAGCGTTAGTATGATCTATGAGCGCTCTTGTCTATCCGGGAATAATGATGTGTGTGATCTGCTTAGACAATGTGCTAAAGGGACAAGCATCAATGAGCAGAGTTACTGAACCTCTGGTTTCCTAAACAGCGCTGAGTCACAGTACAGCATGAAATAAACCATTTCAACACTTTGATGCTCAGGGGATGAGTGGGAACCCTCAAGAGGAATGTTACATTTTGGTAACAGGTGTTAATCGATTTGTTATTAAATGAGACCTGGTTTTGTTATGCATAAAGGGCTATGCAACAATGCACTTTGTGATGGTTCAAAGAATCTTTTTGACAATGGGGGGGGGAAGAGCTAAAGTTTCTCATTGAAGAGACAAAGCAGGGTGTTGGAAACCTCTTATTTTTCAGGCGGTTGCTCTCTCAAGCAGGGCGGCGGTGACAGATTTGTTGGCAGACAACAGGGTTAAAGTCCAAATTGATGCAAACCTAGTTATAATTCACTGGGTACTGTGAAGTTCTAGCACCACAAAACAAAAAACCAAACAAAATAAACTCCTGCCCGTCTGGGCTCTAACTAATACAGATTAGTTTCTAGCTCACCTATTGAGCGCAGGTCACACACAGAGACTCCGGCATCTCTAGCCAGCCAGGCAGCCAGATCCCTAGACTTCTTCCAGGCATATCACTCTCAGACTGACAGCCTGGTATGTGCTTTTTTTCCCCCCTAATGATCCCAGCTGGCTACAGCTGAGGATCCCTCAGGTTAGGGGCAAAATCTGATTATTATAGGTTTATAGTGGCTCACCCTTCTGTTTACCAGGTTCGGTGCTCTAACTATGATGTGGTTCACCCCAACCACATAAGGGGTTAACAATAAAGAAATATGTAAATTATAGTGAGCACTCAATATCTGTGGTCATATATCAGGTCTGTTGATATAACTATTTTATTAGAACATGAAATGGTGCATACAATAGATATAGCATAATAAAATATCGTACCTTAAGATTAAAATTAAATAATAAAACAAAATATGGAAAAACACAGTTGGTTATACCGATAGAAAATTGGTCACTTAAGGTTGGTATTGTCTCCTTATAGAGGCTGCAATTTTGTTTTTATAGGTGTTGCAACATTGTACCCAACGTTAAATATCTCAGTTATCAATGGTGTGTCCGTGCATGTAGTTAGCCAGAAGTACTCACTGTTTGGGGTTCGGCTCGTGTGTAACTGTCCGTGGTGGTGTCCCACCGTGGGTCAGTGCACTCACCCAATGTAACGTTTTTGGAGTGTCTTCCGATATTCACGGTCCGCGGTGTTGTTGCGGTAATCCTGCTCCCCAAGAGACCGCTGTGCGTCCCTCGTGTAGCTGGCGTCCTGCTTTTTTGCTGACACTACACGTGATCAGGGCGCCGGGGAGGTCTTTACCCGATGAAAAGTTGTGGGATATCTCCCGATGATCAAAGTCTGCGGTTACGGTAATCCTGCTTCCAGGTGGCCGCTGTGTGTCCCACGTGTGGCTGGCGTCCTGTGCTTTTTGCCGGCACTCCACGTGATCAGGGCGCCGATGAAGTCTCTACCTGTGATTGGTTCAAGACTCCTGTGATGAATTAGGAATATTTTCGATCACCGTCTATGCGGTCGTGTCCGTTATTCCGTGTGCTGATCAGCTCCGATGGGTTAAAGTGTCTAGTCGTCTATAGGGATCCCAACCGCTATACGCGTTTCAAGGTCTCTGACCTCTTCCTCAGTAGCTGGTTATGGGATCCAAAGGTACTTCCTTATATATCCTGGACGGGTTACACCTTGTTTGCTTAATTCGGGATCATTGCAAAATCTGGTTTGGAGTTAGATATTTTGAAATACCTCCTTGTATTTTTAAATAGAGACATTCATCATTATACAATGCTCCTTATACCTCGACATTAAATTGACCAAACTACAATTCATTATAAATTATAAATTATTTCACAATCCTTAATGTATTTAGCATAAATACATATATATTTATAATCAATGCATGTTAAAACTGATAAATTCATACTATAATAATCATGATAAAATTATACCATTGCGCTTCCTCTCTATTAAAATATTTAAAAATATAAAAAAATATAAAGAAATATACATAGTGATATTTTTTCAATTAAAATATTACTTTAAAATATTAATTTAAAATATTAATTTAAAATCAATATATGTGTTCATCTGTGTTTTCTTATTTGTAGTGATGTAAAGGAAGTGGGGGCTCCCAACTAAGGGGAGATCGGGGTGCTGATTTTACCGCTATACCACCGATGTCCCGTCCGCTGAGAGCACCCACCTCTTGATCTACAAAAAGCCAAATATTTCAAAATCTGCGTTAAGACCCTCTGGTAATAAAGTGTTAAAATCATATATACGTCTCGCCTCCTGTCTTGACATATTAGAGATGTGATCACCTCCTCTCCAATGTATATCTATCTTTTCAAATGCCGTAAACTTTAATAGGGAGGGATCCTGGTTGTGGTGATATTTAAAATGCTTAGATAGTGAATGTTTCTCGTATCCTGTTCTAATTTTAGTCATGTGTTCTGCAATTCTGACTTTTAATAGTCTCTTCGTTCGTCCTATATATTGTTTTTTGCAGGGACACTCAATCATGTATAAGACGTTTGCTGTGTTACATGATAAAAATGTATCAATAACATACGAAAAGGAGTTTGATGTGGAGGAAATTAAATTGTTTTTTTTTGGGAATTTCGTGTTTTTACAATTACTACAGGTATTACACCTATAAAATCCCTTTAAGTTAAAATAATTTTTGTAAACATTTTCCTTTTTGTTTTTTACAGTTGGTGCTACTTTAATAGCCAAATTCGGTGCTTTTGTGTAGACTATTTGTGGGCCATTAGTCAAATATGGACCTATTAGTTTATCATTTGTAATATGATGCCAATGGTTTCGGATTATGGCTTCATTGACGATGTAATTTTCATCTGGAGAGGAACGGAGGAAGATCTAAAAACATTCCTAAATTATATAAATCAGAATGATAATAATATAAAATTCAGTTCAAAGACACATAAAGAACAGATAGAGTTTTTGGATCTGACTATTAAGGTGGAGGAGAATAAATTAATTTGTCAAACATACCAAAAAGAGATAGCCAAAAATAGCTATATCCTTTATACAAGCTGCCATCTACCAAGATGGCTGCTTAATATACCTAAGGGGCAATTTAGGAGGCTACGGCGCAATTGTACAAAAGAAGAGGACTATATGAAAGAAGCTATATCCATGAAGGGACAATTCTTGATGAAAAAATATCCTTCACAACAGGTAGAGAAAGCCCTAGTAGAAGTAAAAAATATGGATAGGAAAACCTTCTTTGAAGAAAAAACAAGGACCAGAACAGAAACTGACCCCAAAATGGGGGATCAAATTAGGATTATTTTACCCTATAATGCCCAATATAGGAAGATTGAAGCCATAATCCGAAACCATTGGCATCATATTACAAATGATAAACTAATAGGTCCATATTTGACTAATGGCCCACAAATAGTCTACACAAAAGCACCGAATTTGGCTATTAAAGTAGCACCAACTGTAAAAAACAAAAAGGAAAATGTTTACAAAAATTATTTTAACTTAAAGGGATTTTATAGGTGTAATACCTGTAGTAATTGTAAAAACACGAAATTCCCAAAAAAAACCAATTTAATTTCCTCCACATCAAACTCCTTTTCGTATGTTATTGATACATTTTTATCATGTAACACAGCAAACGTCTTATACATAATTGAGTGTCCCTGCAAAAAACAATATATAGGACGAACGAAGAGACTATTAAAAGTCAGAATTGCAGAACACATGACTAAAATTAGAACAGGATACGAGAAACATTCACTATCTAAGCATTTTAAATATCACCACAACCAGGATCCCTCCCTATTAAAGTTTACGGCATTTGAAAAGATAGATATACATTGGAGAGGAGGTGATCACATCTCTAATATGTCAAGACAGGAGGCGAGACGTATATATGATTTTAACACTTTATTACCAGAGGGTCTTAACGCAGATTTTGAAATATTTGGCTTTTTGTAGATCAAGAGGTGGGTGCTCTCAGCGGACGGGACATCGGTGGTATAGCGGTAAAATCAGCACCCCGATCTCCCCTTAGTTGGGAGCCCCCACTTCCTTTACATCACTACAAATAAGAAAACACAGATGAACACATATATTGATTTTAAATTAATATTTTAAATTAATATTTTAAAGTAAAGTATTTTAAAATGTATATTTCTTTATATTTTTTTATATTTTTAAATATTTTAATAGAGAGGAAGCGCAATGGTATAATTTTATCATGATTATTATAGTATGAATTTATCAGTTTTAACATGCATTGATTATAAATATATATGTATTTATGCTAAATACATTAAGGATTGTGAAATAATTTATAATTTATAATGAATTGTAGTTTGGTCAATTTAATGTCGAGGTATAAGGAGCATTGTATAATGATGAATGTCTCTATTTAAAAATACAAGGAGGTATTTCAAAATATCTAACTCCAAACCAGATTTTGCAATGATCCCGAATTAAGCAAACAAGGTGTAACCCGTCCAGGATATATAAGGAAGTACCTTTGGATCCCATAACCAGCTACTGAGGAAGAGGTCAGAGACCTTGAAACGCGTATAGCGGTTGGGATCCCTATAGACGACTGGACACTTTAACCCATCGGAGCTGATCAGCACACGGAATCACGGACACGACCGCATAGACGGTGATCGAAAATATTCCTAATTCATCACAGGAGTCTTGAACCAATCACAGGTAGAGACTTCATCGGCGCCCTGATCACGTGGAGTGCCGGCAAAAAGCACAGGACGCCAGCCACACGTGGGACACACAGCGGCCACCTGGAAGCAGGATTACCGTAACCGCAGACTTTGATCATCGGGAGATATCCCACAACTTTTCATCGGGTAAAGACCTCCCCGGCGCCCTGATCACGTGTAGTGTCAGCAAAAAAGCAGGACGCCAGCTACACGAGGGACGCACAGCGGTCTCTTGGGGAGCAGGATTACCGCAACAACACCGCGGACCGTGAATATCGGAAGACACTCCAAAAACGTTACATTGGGTGAGTGCACTGACCCACGGTGGGACGCCACCACGGACAGTTACACACGAGCCGAACCCCAAACAGTGAGTACTTCTGGCTAACTACATGCACGGACACACCATTGATAACTGAGATATTTAACGTTGGGTACAATGTTGCAACACCTATAAAAACAAAATTGCAGCCTCTATAAGGAGACAATACCAACCTTAAGTGACCAATTTTCTATCGGTATAACCAACTGTGTTTTTCCATATTTTGTTTTATTATTTAATTTTAATCTTAAGGTACGATATTTTATTATGCTATATCTATTGTATGCACCATTTCATGTTCTAATAAAATAGTTATATCAACAGACCTGATATATGACCACAGATATTGAGTGCTCACTATAATTTACATATTTCTTTAGGGGCAAAATCTGCCATGGAATAGGGGTGGACTGGGGGAGGTCCCACTTCCAAACCTACCTTCCCAGTACAAATAAAATACAGCTCTTGAACAGTTAACAAAACTGTCTCAGCAAGCTATATCTTGCTGAAACCACTTTAGCTTTTCTGGAATTTACTTATCTCACCCATTTGAGGAACCTGGGTGACATATACACACATTCCACGACCTTTCCTTACACTTTATCACAGTACAGGGTGGGCCATTTATATGGATACACCTTAATAAAATGGGAATGGTTGGTGATATTAACTTCCTGTTTGTGGCACATTAGTATATGTGAGGGGGGAAACTTTTCAAGATGGGTGGTGACCATGGCGGCTATTTTGAAGTCGGCCATTTTGAATCCAACTTTAGTTTTTTCAATAGGAAGAGGGTCATGTGACACATCAAACTTATTGGGAATTTCACACACTGATAGCAACACTGCAGGAGAAATGCTAGCACAGGGTTCCAGTATCCGTAGTTTCAGATGCTGCACATCTCGTATCTTCACAGCATATGCTGTGCAGCACCTGAAATTAAGGATACTGGAAGTCTGTGCTAGCATTTCTCCTGCGGTGTTGCTATCAGTGTGTGAAGAGTGGGAGAAGAGGGTTGCATTGACAATCCAACACAATGGGCAGCACATTGAACACATTTTATAAGTGGTCAGAAACTTGTAAATAACTAATGAAAGAATAAAGTTACGTTAAAACCAAGCACACCATTGTTTTTATTGTGACATTTCCAATAAGTTTGATGTGTTACATGACCCTCTTCCTATTGAAAAAACAAAAGTTGGATTCAAAATGGCCGACTTTAAAATGGCCGCCATGGTCACCACCCATCTTGAAAAGTTTCCCCCCTCACATATACTAATGTGCCACAAACAGGAAGTAAATATCACCAACCATTCCCATTTTATTAAGGTGTATCCATATACTGTAAATGGCCCACCCTGTAGATTAACTCATAACAACCAAACCAGATACACTCGTCAGGTCTCTGATTGGTAATTATATTCCAGGAATCAGGAGGTGAAGGCAAGACTGATGCATATGTGGATGTCAAAGCCAATGGTCAGTTAAATGTTACAACCAAGGAGAACACAGGAAGCAGGAATGGTACTGCAAGTGGGCAGTCACTATTTATACAGGGACCTGGACTGTAGGAGAAGCCCCAGGCTGCTATTCTTGGAGTAGGCTGTATTCAGTGGACTGCTAACCAAGAGGCATTGGTGCAAAACAAGCTGAGATCAGGGCAGGCAGAGTTTGTGAAATCCAAAGTCAGCTAGAGGTCAGGGCAGGCAGCTCAGGATTAGTACAGACATCAGGCAGAGGTCAGGCAAAAAGGGTGAAATCGAGAAACAGACAGAAGTCAGTACACGGGAGAGCAAATAAGACAAATAGTGTACCTTTGCAGGTAACTACACAACAAGAACCTCCGACATGCATAATCCAACAGGAAACGTATCTAAAATACTCTGTAGTGGCCAGCCATAGGCTGGGGATGATTTAGGTGCATGCCTTGGCCCTTTAAGAGACAGAGAGAAAGCACCTGCCCTATGGGCAAAAGGAATTTGGTTCAGACATGAAGCAGGCCTCAGCTTGTGTGGAGTGGACAAAGTGGCGCTACCCAGCAGCTGTGCTCATTGGGAAGAATCAGAGGGACGCAGGCGAGAAAGGACCGCTGGGGAACCAGAGCAGGAGGACTAGTGAGTGATCCGGCGACTGTATCCACTGGGGAGACGGAGATGGAAGCAGGTATAGACTGCTGGTTTAACAGTATGGTTGCAACATAAATATCAGATTGTTTTCAAATAAAAACTTTGCCCAAGTGATGTGTTTCCAAACTGGTACCATAAAAAGGGCCAAGCTAGTTCACACAAGCATGCACAAAAAATTGGATATACTGTAAGAAAGATTATGCAGAGAGAATTATTACAAAAGGCATAATTAACCCATGATTATGAAAGGGTTAGCATCCCTCTGATAACACTGCATATTTAAGTAGTACAATTATTTGGGGGGGACTTCACAGGTTAAAAGTAACTCACTTGAGTCAACATAAGATGCTAAAAGACCTGAATTGCAGTTGGGAAATTCAGCCTTCAGGCTCCATTTAATGTCTTTAATAATGCTGAGCAATCTTCTTCCAGCAATTTACAACCGATGACAGGTACAGAACGTACACAGGCCGCACATAATATGATGAGGCCGATACGTGTCTAACCAAAAATAATCAAGGCTTAACCGTAAAAATGGTTGAGTCAATATGAGAAAACACAGTTAACTATCTCACTGCCAAGGCATCTGTTCGTATCAGATTGCATAAGCCAAAAAATATACTTTCACGTGAAAATGAAGATTATCCATATGATCTGACTAGTCATGACTACTGCAGAGCATTATTAGTCTCTACTTGAAGTTTTTAAGCAGGTTATTGGTCAATCAGCTAAATGCTTTGGGTCCGGCTTCTTTAACCACTTCAACCCCCCTAGCTGAAACACGCTTAATGACCAGGCCACTTTTTACACTTCTGCACTACACTACTTTCACCGTTTATTGCTTGGTCATGCAACTTACCACCAAAATGAGTTTTACCTCCTTTTCTTCTCACTAATAGAGCTTTCATTTGGTGGTATTTCATTGCTGCTCACATTTTTACTTTTTTTGCTATTAATCAAAATTTAACGAAATGTTTGCAAAAAAATGACATTTTTCACTTTCAGTTGTAAAATTTTTCAAAAAAAATGACATCCATATATAAATTCTTCCCTAAATGTATTGTTTTACATGTCTTTGATAAAAAAAAATGTTTGGGTAAAAAAAAAAAATGGTTTGGGTAAAAGTTATAGCGTTTACAAACTATGGTACAAAAATGTGAATTTCCGCTTTTTGAAGCAGCTCTCAATTTCTGAGCACCTGTCATGTTTCCTGAGGTTCTACAATACCCAGACAGTAGAAAAAACCCACAAATGACTCCATTTCAGAAAGAAAACACCCTAAGGTATTCACTGATGGGCATAGTGAGTTCATAGAACTTTTTATTTTTTGTCACAAGTTAGCGGAAAATTATGAATTTTTTGTATTTTTTTATTTCCTTACAAAGTCTCATATTCCACTAACTTGTGACAAAAAATAAAAACTTCCATGAACTCACTATGCCCATCATGAAATACCTTGGGGTGTCTTCTTTCCAAAATGGGGTCACTTGTGGGGTAGTTATACTGCCCTGGCATTTTAGGGTCCCAAATGCGTGCAAAGTAGTTTGAAATCAAAATCTGTAAAAAATGGCCGGTGAAATCCGAAAGGTGCTCTTTGGAATGTGGGCCCCTTTGCCCACCTAGGCTGCAAAAAAGTGTCACACATGTGGTATCGCCGTACTCAGGAGAAGTTGGGGAATGTGTTTTGGGGTGTCATTTTACATATACCCATGCTGGGTGAGATAAATATCAACTTTGTATAAAAAAATGGGAAAAGTTGTCTTTTGCCGAGATATTTCTCTCACCCAGCATGGGTATATGTAAAATGACACCCCAAAACACATTACCCAACTTCCCCTGAGTACGGCGATACCACATGTGTGACACTTTTTTGCAGCCTAGGTGGGCAAAGGGGCCCACATTCCAAAGAGCACCTTTCGGATTTCACAGGGCATTTTTTACAGATTTTGATTTCAAACTACTTCTCACGCATTTGGGCCCCTAAAATGCCAGGGCAGTATAACTACCCCACAAGTGACCCCATTTTGGAAAGAAGACACCCCAAGGTATTTCGTGATGAGCATAGTGAGTTCATGGAAGTTTTTATTTTTTGTCACAAGTTAGTGGAATATCAGACTTTGTAAGAAAAAAAAATCATCATTTTCCGCTAACTTGTGACAAAAAATAAAAAATTCTAGGAACTCTCCATGCCCCTCATGGATTACCTTGGGGTGTCTTCTTTCCAAAATGGGGTCACTTGTGGGGTAGTTATACTGCCCTGGCATTTTAGGGGCCCAAATGCGTGAGAAGTAGTTTGAAATCAAAATCTGTAAAAAATGCCCTGTGAAATACGAAAGGTGCTCTTTGGAATGTGGGCCCCTTTGCCCACCTAGGCTGCAAAAAAGTGTCACACATGTGGTATCGCCGTACTCAGGAGAAGTTGGGAAATGTGTTTTGGGGTGTCATATACATATATACATACATATACTGTACCCATGCTGGGTGAGAGAAATATCTCGGCAAAAGACAACTTTTCCAATTTTTTTATACAAAGTTGGCATTTGACCAAGATATTTATCTCACCCAGCATGGGTATATGTAAAATGACACCCCAAAACACATTCCCCAACTTCTCCTGAGTACGGCGATACCACATGTGTGACACTTTTTTGCAGCCTAGATGCGCAAAGGGGCCCAAATTCCTTTTAGGAGGGCATTTTTAGACATTTGGATCCCAGACTTCTTCTCACGCTTTCGGGCCCCTAAAATGCCAGGGCAGTATAAATACCCAACATGTGACCCCATTTTGGAAAGAAGACACCCCAAGGTATTCAATGAGGGGCATGGCGAGTTCATAGAAATTAATTTTTTTTGGCACAAGTTAGCGGAAATTGTTTTTTTTTTTATTTTTTTCTCACAAAGTCTCCCTTTCCGCTAACTTGGGACAAAAATTTCAATCTTTCATGGACTCAATATGCCCCTCACGGAATACCTTGGGGTGTCTTCTTTCCGAAATGGGGTCACATGTGGGGTATTTATACTGCCCTGGCATTTTAGGGGCCCTAAAGCGTGAGAAGAAGTCTGGAATATAAATGTCATAAAATTTTTACGCATTTGGATTCCGTGAGGGGTATGGTGAGTTCATGTGAGATTTTATTTTTTGACACAAGTTAGTGGAATATGAGACTTTGTAAGAAAAAAAAAATGAAAATGAAAAAAAAAAATTCAGCTAACTTGTGCCAAAAAAATGTCTGAATGGAGCCTTACGGGGGGGTGATCAATGACAGGGGGGTGATCAGGGAGTCTATATGGGGTAATCACCCCCCTGTCATTGATCACCCCCCTGTAAGGCTCCATTCAGACGTCCGTATGTGTTTTGCGGATCCACTGTGTCGTGTTTTGCGGATCCACGGTCCGCAAAACACATACGGACGTCTGAATGGAGCCTTACAGGGGGGTGATCAATGACAGGGGGGTGATCAGGGAGTGTATATGGGGTGATCACTCCCCTGTCATTGATCACCCCCCTGTAAGGCTCCATTCAGACGTCCGTATGTGTTTTGCGGATCCGATCCATGGATGCGTGGATCCGTAAAACACATACGGACATCTGAATGGAGCCTTACAGGGGGGTGATCAATGACAGGGGGGTGATCAATGACAGGGGGGTGATCAATGACAGGGGGTGATCAAGGAGTGTATAAGGGGTGATCACCCCCCTGTCATTGATCACCCCCCTGTAAGGCTCCATTCAGACGTCCGTATGTGTTTTGCGGATCCGATCCATGGATGCGTGGATCTGTAAAACACATACGGACGTCTGAATGGAGCCTTACAGGGGGTGATCAATGACAGGGGGTGATCAGGGAATGTATATGGGGTGATTACCCCCCTGTCATTGATCACCCCCCTGTAAGGCTCCATTCAGACGTCCGTATGTGTTTTGGGGATCCGATCCATGGATGCGTGGATCCGTAAAACACATACGGACGTCTGAATGGAGCCTTACAGGGGGTGATCAATGACAGGGGGGTGATCAATGACAGGGGGGTGATCAGGGAGTCTATTTGGGGTGATCAGGGGTTCATAAGGGGTTAATAAGTGACGGGGGGTGTAGGGTAGTGTAATGGTAGTTGGTGCTACTTTACTGAGCTACCTGTGTCCTCTGGTGGTCGATCCAAACAAAAGGGACCACCAGAGGACCAGGTAGCAGGTATATTAGACGCTGTTATCAAAACAGCGTCTAATATACCTGTTAGGGGTTAAAAAAATTGCATCTACAGCCTGCCAGCGAACAATCGCCGCTGGCAGGCTGTAGATCCTGTCTCTTACCTTGCGATCCTGTGAATGCGCGCGACTGCGTGACCACGTTCACAGGAAGTCACGCGTCTCGCGAGATGACGCGTAGACGCGTGACTGTGCGCAAAGCTGCCGCCTCTGGACCGCGATCCTGCGTTAGGCGGTCCGGAGGCGGTTAAGATGCGGCAAAACATAGATGATTGGGCTGGGTCTGCTAGAGCAGGAGATGCTTATGCTCAGTGGCTCTCCAAGTTCACTCAAGGAGGGGAGCCCCGCTTTATGATGTCAGTATGGACAGGGGCTGTGCTGATGACAGCAGGCACTCTCTTTAACAGTTTATGGTGTTCCAAACTGTATTCATAGTATTATGGAAATATTGTCCCCTCAAAGCAATATTCCTAAATTAGAAATGTAGTACCCCAGACCTAGGGGCATCTATAAATGTGCATACTTTTGTATTGTAATATTATGCATTTACTGTAGTGGTCATTAGGGATGAGCGAACCCGAACTGTATAGTTCGGGTTCATACCGAATTTTGGGGTGTTCGTGACATGGACCCGAACCCGAACATTTTAGTAAAATTCCGGGTTCGGGTTCGGTGTTCGGCGCTTTCTTGACGCAAAGCAGCCAATCAATTTTGAAAGGCTGCAAAGCAGCCAATCAACAAGCGTCATACTAGTTGGCCCAAGTAGGCATGTCTGTGATTGGCCAGTGCAGCATGTGACCCAGCCTCTTTTTAAGCTGGAGTCACGTAGCTCCGCACATCAATCTGCTCTGATCAGTGTAGGGATAGGATGCAGCTGCTGCTGTTAGGGCGAGATTAGGCAGTGATTTACTCTTCAAAAACACTTAATGAAGTTATCAATTTACAGCTGTGAATCATTCAACCTCTGCTATTTAATTGCTCACTGTTTTTAGGCTGCCCAGAGCGTTTTTCTGTCACTTTTTTCTGGGGTGATCGGCGGCCATTTTGTGTCTTGTGGTGCGCCAGCACAAGCTGCCACCAAATACATTTAACCATCAATAGTGTGGTTTTTTTTTATATCCTACATCAGGTGCTTGGCTGTGCTTGCTATTTTATTGAGGGGTGAATTACAATTGTCAAAATAGCAGTACCCTAAATCTGGTGTTTCAGCTGTGGCCAGCCAATTGTAATACTGTCTGCTGTCTGGCAAAGGATATACTTTTTTTTCTGGGTTGAAATACAATTCCCAAATTAGCAATTCCCTAAATCAGTGGTTTCTGCTGTATCAGGCCAAGTTTAAATCTGTCCATAAAAGGGTATATTACATTGAAGGTGCGGATAGGGTCATCCTCAATAACTTCACACGCTACCGTGCATTTCCAAGTCTAATTCTGTCCGTAAACGTATACCTGTCACCCAGCGCCTAAATAATAGGCCTAAAATTTATATTCAGCTAAATCTGTGGTTACTGCTGTGGCTGGTAAAGTTATTTAGTGTCCGTCAAAGCACAGTTTTTGTTCTGGGTTGAATTTCAATTCCCAAATTAGCAATTCCATAAATCAGTGGTTTCTGCTGTAGCAGGCCAAGTTTAAATCTATCCATAAAAGGGTATATTAGATTGAAGGTGCTGATAGGGTCATCCTCAATAACTTCACACGCTACCGTGCATTTCCAAGTCTAATTCTGTCCGTAAAAGGGATACCTGTCATCCAGGGCCTAAATGCTAGGCCTACAATTCATATTCAGCTAAATCTGTGGTTACTGCTGTGCCTGTAATAGTGTAATACGGTACCTAAATAGATAGCAAGATAGTGTTAGGTGCCTGTAAAAAAAGGCCTGAATTTGAATTCAATACATTGGGCCAAATAATTTTTTTCTTATTGTGGTGAACGGTAACAATAAGGAAAACATCTAGTAAGGGACGCGGACATGGTCATGGTGGTGTTAGTGGACCCTCTGGTGCTGGCTAAATATCTGACAATGGCCTGTTCCAGTGGTGGGTGACGTGAAGCCTGATTCTCTGCTATGACATGAAGCCTGATTCTCTGCTATGACATGAAGCCTGATTCTCTGCTATGACATGAAGCCTGATTCTCTGCAATGGGACCTCTCTTCTCTGTCTGGGTGCCAGGGCCTAAATATCTGACAGTGGCCTGTTCCAGTGGTGGGTGACATGAAGCCTGATTCTCTGCAATGTGACCTCTCTCCTCTGTCTGGGTGCCGGGGCCTAAATATCTGACAATGGCCTGTTCCAGTGGTGGGTGACGTGAAGCCTGATTCTCTGCTATGACATGAAGCCTGATTCTCTGCAATGGGACCTCTCTCCTCTGTCTGGGTGCCGGGGCCTAAATATATGACAGTGGCCTGTTCCAGTGGTGGGTGACGTGAAGCCTGATTCTCTGCTATGACATGAAGCCTGATTCTCTGCTATGGGACCTCTCTCCTCTGTCTGGGTGCCAGGGCCTAAATATCTGACAGTGGCCTCTTCCAGTGGTGGGTGATGTGAAGCCTGATTCTCTGCTATGACATGAAGCCTGATTCTCTGCTATGACATGATGCCTGATTCTCTGCTATGGGACCTCTATCCTCTGTTTGGGTGCCGGGGCCTAAATATCTGACAGTGGCCTGTTCCAGTGGTGGATGACATGAAGCCTGATTCTCTGCAATGGGACCTCTCTCCTCTGTCTGGGTGCTGGGGCCTAAATTTCTGACAGTGGCCTGTTCCAGTGGTGGGTGACATGAAGCCTGATTCTCTGCAATGGGACCTCTCTCCTCTGTCTGGGTGCCGGGGCCTAAATATATGACAGTGGCCTGTTCCAGTGGTGGGTGACGTGAAGCCTGATTCTCTGCTATGACATGAAGCCTGATTCTCTGCTATGGGACCTCTCTCCTCTGTCTGGGTGCCATGGCCTAAATATCTGACAGTGGCCTCTTCCAGTGGTGGGTGATGTGAAGCCTGATTCTCTGCTATGACATGAAGCCTGATTCTCTGCTATGACATGATGCCTGATTCTCTGCTATGGGACCTATATCCTCTGTTTGGGTGCCGGGGCCTAAATATCTGACAGTGGCCTGTTCCAGTGGTGGGTGACATGAAGCCTGATTCTCTGCAATGGGACCTCTCTCCTCTGTCTGGGTGCTGGGGCCTAAATTTCTGACAGTGGCCTGTTCCAATGGTGGGTGACATGAAGCCTGATTCTCTGCAATGGGACCTCTCTCCTCTGTCTGGGTGCCGGGGCCTAAATATCTGACAATGGCCTGTTCCAGTGGTGAGTGACGTGAAGCCTGATTCTCTGCTATGACATGAAGCCTGATTCTCTGCTATGACATGAAGCCTGATTCTCTGCTATGGGACCTCTCTCCTCTGTCTTGGTGCCGGGGCCTAAATATCTGACAGTGGCCTGTTCCAGTGGTGGGTGACATGAAGCCTGATTCTCTGCAATGGGACCTCTCTCCTCTGTCTGGGTGCCGGGGCCTAAATATATGACAGTGGCCTGTTCCAGTGGTGGGTGACGTGAAGCCTGATTCTCTGCTATGACATGAAGCCTGATTCTCTGCTATGGGACCTCTCTCCTCTGTCTGGGTGCCAGGGCCTAAATATCTGACAGTGGCCTCTTCCAGTGGTGGGTGATGTGAAGCCTGATTCTCTGCTATGACATGAAGCCTGATTCTCTGCTATGACATGATGCCTGATTCTCTGCTATGACATGATGCCTGATTCTCTGCTATGGGACCTCTATCCTCTGTTTGGGTGCCGGGGCCTAAATATCTGACAGTGGCCTGTTCCAGTGGTGGGTGACATGAAGCCTGATTCTCTGCAATGGGACCTCTCTCCTCTGTCTGGGTGCTGGGGCCTAAATTTCTGACAGTGGCCTGTTCCAGTGGTGGGTGACATGAAGCCTGATTCTCTGCAATGGGACCTCTCTCCTCTGTCTGGGTGCCAGGGCCTAAATATCTGACAATGGCCTGTTCCAGTGGTGAGTGACGTGAAGCCTGATTCTCTGCTATGACATGAAGCCTGATTCTCTGCTATGGGACCTCTCTCCTCTGTCTTGGTGCCGGGGCCTAAATATCTGACAGTGGCCTGTTCCAGTGGTGGGTGACATGAAGCCTGATTCTCTGCAATGGGACCTCCCTCCTCTGTCTGGGTGCAAGGGCCTAAATATCTGATAATGGCCTGTTCCAGTGGTGGGTGACGTGAAGCCTGATTCTCTGCTATGACATGAAGCCTGATTCTCTGCTATGACATGAAGCCTGATTCTCTGCTATGGGACCTCTCTCCTCTGTCTGGGTGCCGGGCCCTAAATATCTGACAATGGCCTGTTCCAGTGGTGGGTTACGTGAAGCCTGATTCTCTGCTATGACATGAAGCCTGATTCTCTGCAATGGGACCTCTCTCCTCTGTCTGGGTGCCGGGGCCTAAATATCTGACAGTGGCCTGTTCCAGTGGTGGGTGACATGAAGCCTGATTCTCTGCTATGGGACCTCTCTCCAATTGATATTGGTTAATTTTTATTTATTTTATTTTTATTTTTATTCATTTCCCTATCCACATTTGTTTGCAGGGGATTTACCTACATTTTGCTGCCTTTTGCAGCCCTCTAGCCCTTTCCTGGGCTGTTTTACAGCCTTTTTAGCTGTAAAAAGGTTCGGGTTCGGGTCGAGTTCAGATCCCGAACCCGAACATTTCCGGGAAGTTCGGCCGAACTTCTCGAACCCGAACATCCAGGTGTTCGCTCAACTCTAGTGGTCATGTGTTCCAGCAGGGGAGATATTTCACAATGGTTGGCAGGAACAGGTATAACCACCCTGTTCCTTACTCTCTTGGCAAGAGTGGGTTGGTCCTGCTTCCTGCCAGGAGTTCCTGAGTAGACAGAGCAGTAAGAGGAAGCACAAGTGAGGAGAGCTTCTACTTCTGGGAACCAGATCTTAGACTCCTGTGAGGCCCATACCCAGAGATATCTTCAAAACTCGAGAATATATCTTCACGAAAGCATTAGTACGACAAGACTGCAGAGTGATCAGCGAAATACAGATTTACAGACACTGCTGCAAGGTGAGGGACTACAGTTTAGACACCCATCACCTAAATCACCACTAGGCCAGACTTAAATCAAACTTATATCGCAGTGGGACACAATTGCCTGCTAGTGCCTATCATAGCATTCCAATGGCATTGGGATACCTGCTAGTGCCAACAAATTGCCATCCAGCCAGCTAACATACCTCCTCATCTGGTGCCAGAAAATCTGCATGTTGTATTTTATACTGCTGGATGTGCCACAAGTTATATTTCTATAAATATAAGAGACTGTTATACTTTTACTTCTGGCCTGATTCTTCGAACTACCTTTCCACTGCACCGATCCGAAGGGAGCAATGACCTGAGGAAGTACACCGCGACACAACACCTCATCAGCGCCACTACCACTCTGATCCTTTTCACTCAGATGCCACGATCATGTATGAACGCAGCATGTGAGGGGTAAAATGATGGGGGGCGGCGCTATCGCAGCTCCATATCAATGCACCCACTACTTATAAAAAAATGCGCTTCGCGACGAAGCAATTTTTTTTTTACATTCAGCTGAATCGAACTTTTGAAAAATGTTCTCATCTATATTGGCATCCCTGCTAATAGGGTATTTCTGATCAGAGCCCATCCATCTGACTTTGGATTACACACACACAAACGCCATCTATCATGTCCATATACCCTAGCAGGACATATGGAAAGGGATTGTTTTAAAGAGACAGCCCTTTCAAAAGTTATTCATAGCAGTATTCCCATCTGGGACAATCATGTCGTATCGATAGGATTTGCCATAAATGTCTGCTTGCTGCAGATCCCACCTCTGGACACACTCCTATACTAACAGCGAGGCGCCAACGTAAATGGAGAGCAAGCCACGCAAGTGCTGGCTTATATATATTTGAAAGTCCACGGGTGTGGATTGCTCTCCATTTCCTGCTACTTATTGAGCCTTTAGAACTTTTTGGGGATAATTTGAAAGGAATGTGTCTGAATTTTTTTTTCTGCCAGTTAAAACCGGATAGTAACGCATATCCTTTTTTCCAGACTGTATTTATTTTTAGATTTTTTAATTCAATTTCCTGAACAAGAATATGGGGGCTGCCATCTTGCCTAAGTTGTTCTTAACATTATTTAGACTGCATTTAGACAGAATGGACAGGAGGGGCAGAGGTCATCAGGAGGTAGATAAGCTTTGACGATCGCCTATTGTGAATGGTGGATTCTGTGTTATCTGTTGATATAGGTGATATCTGCCTTTTTAATCCTGCCTGTGATGATGAACAGATAATTACAGTTAATTACAGATAATTACAAAAATTGCTGGATCCTATGGCTTTTGTTTAAATATACTGTAGATATTGACATGGAAAAATTCTAAATAAATACCAAAAATTCTTTAAAAATATGTTTAACATAAAAACGTGATTTAAACAATAGGTCATTTTCTGATGATACATTCCCTTTAAGCATGGCTATAAACAGAGATACAGGAGGGTTATTTACACCTTTCAAATGAACAACACGCCTAGATGCTGCATTCAACCAACTTACGGACTCAGCCAAGAATACAGCAGTGTCATAAGAAGCCAAGAAGTTCTGTTTCCACCCACATGAGCTGATTCATCTTGGGTGACACAACAAATCATGCCCTGATCTGTATTGAATGCAAATTTTTTTAAATTTTATTTAAAAAATTAAATATTACTTTTGTTTAATTTTTTCATTGTCATGTTGCTGTGTGAGGGCTTGTTTTTAGCAAGATGAGTTATATTTTTTTTAGTTACACAGTCTTGTAGTATATGTAACCTACTTAAAAAGTTTTATTAACTACCTCTAGGACGCATTGGGGAAAAAAGCAATTCAACCATTTCTATCTTAAATTTTTTCCCTTTCCCATGCAGCTTAAAGGGGTTTTCCGAAACGTTTATACTTATAACGTATCCTTTGGATAGCTCTTCAGTATCTGATCGGGACCCCTGCCACTTAGCTGTTTGAGAAGGCACCGGGGCTTGCAGTAGCACCACGGCCTTCTCTCATCTCACTAAACACATTGCCATACACTGTATAGAGGCTATGCTTGGTATCACAGATTAGCCTCATTCACTTCATGTGGCTGATGAGCATAATGTCACTTGGCCTGGGCCAAGCTGCGAGAAGGCCGTGGTGGTACTGTGAGCGCTGGTGCCTTCTCAAAGAACTGATCGGCAGGTGTCCCAGGTGTCGGACCCTCACCAATCAGATACTGATAACCTGTATATCTATAGGCATCTCCCTTCTCTGAGAATTAGATGCAGTGCTTTGCTGGGGCCTATGCCAGTCTATGTGGCTTTCCTGAGCATGTGCTGTTAGGTAGAGGTTGCCGATGATACGGCGCATGCATCGAGCTACTTGGTCTTGCCCTCTACTTTCCCGGGTACATTAAGTAAAGCAGACATTGTTAGTAAATGTATCATAGATATTTTTTTAGGATAGTTTACATCTGTTTTCAGCTTCTCAATCCTGAACATGTCCACCTATGTCTAATATGGGAAGCTATGCAGTTTTCTGGTCTGGGTTGAAGATCCATGCTTACCTTTAGCAGGTACTGTCCTTTAAGGGGTAATCCCATCCCAGACAATGCAGGTATATCACTAGTATATGCCCCCATTTTCTGATAAGTGCGGGTCGCAACTCTGGGACCCCCAACAATCTCATAAACTGAGCCAGCAAAGTGAAGGAGGGTGAAAAATTTGCAAAATAAGCTTAAATGTGAGACACTGTTCTACCCCCCAGAAACCAAGGAGAGAGTGCTTCCTGGTTAACCGATACTGGATAAATGACTGAAAAAGATGCTGTGCCAAAAACTGATTTAACAATGGCTGTATTTCCCTAAGAGGAGTGATCACATCTGAGGGGACCCATGAATAGGAAAGCAGATTCGTTATTTAAAAAGAAACGTATTATACTTTGCGATGAGTAAGAGGGTTGTCTAGTGAAGAGATCATACAGAAAAAAACTTCACACCTAACTAAAACTCTTCAGGTCTTTGACACCAGACATATGGGTGTGCAGTGTGAGGGATTAGCTCTATCTCCAGAGTCTCAGTCACAATATTCTCGCTGACAACCGTGCTGAATGTCCAAACAGTGCATTTATTTTGATACCAGCAAACACGATACAAAATGAAAACCTTCCCGTCTGGGCTATACCTAAACATATAACATGATCTCTGACTCACCTATACAGAGCGCTGTTCACACATAGAACATAAATGCAGCTTTCTCCAGCCATACAGTCCAGCAGTTTCCAGGCTGTGACCCTTCAACAAGTTCTGGGGGACTGTGGCCCATTAGACCTCCCGACTCTGTCCTTGTGACCCTTGTTCCCATGCGTCAAGGAGTCCCCCAAAGTTCCGGCTACCACCTAGCTCCGTGGTTCCTCAGCCTTGCCCTGCTAAGACCACACTAACAGAGCCTCACCAGGCCTCTGTCTATACATTCCCCACTAACTGACACCCTGGGAGGATCTTTATCCCAGTCTGATTATCGCAGACCTATCCTATCTGGTCCAAGGGAACACCCGTGCTGGAAGGGTGTGGATTGGCAGATCCCACTTCCAATCCTATCTGCTAATCCAACTAAAATAAGGGCCCAGACTACACCAACAAGAACCTTGTCACAGCAACCTGCATGCTGCTGAGACTGTTACCTCCCATATTTTAGCTATACCACCCAGCTGAGGTATTTGAGTGGGATATACACCTCTTCCCGCACTGTCCACCTTATCACACTTATCACAGCGGATAAAGGTCAGAATGAAAAATATATCTTCTGTATGGTCCAGGACTCTATCAGACACTTGGGTCTCCTCATCAATAAGAGACGTCTATGCAGTATGCACTAGTGTTTAGAAAATTCTTTCCAAATGCCTTTTTCCCTAATGCAAACAAGAATCCAGTTGTTCTTCATATCCTCTTTAGAGAAAGGTTCCTAGTAAACAGAAAATTCTAAATAGAGACTTTTCCATCAGTCGTGGCGTTTGGAGAAGAATTTTTTTCTGGGGAAAATACATCTCAAAGATATCTACCTGCACCTCCCAATATAACCTAGACACAGGAACTTTCCCATGGTCATTTTACATAAAACATTCAGATATTCTTCATCTGCAATCCACTTGACTGCCCTTCATCATTTTATCTGCTCCAAGATCACAGTGATTCTAACACGCCCCTTAGGATGCAAGGTGAGACTTACATACCTTGATGATTGGCAGGTAAAGGCAGCCTCCTAACAACAGCTTCTAACGGATCTACGCACAACCATGCAGCTGTTACACGGTAATAATTCCCTGATCAATTACAATAATATGCAAAATAACCATGGAGCCCCAGTTATGGGTCTTCAACACAGTGAAAGCCAGATATTCCTCAAAGGAAGGAAAACTGAGCAAAGGGGTGTTCCCATTACAGAGATCACTAAATCCACCATATTAAGTGGCCCCTATGTCAAGATCCCGCTCTTTTACAAGCTTTAAGGATGTGATGGGGAAGACCTAAGCCAGTTATCCATCCACCGACAGCTGTTTTGGGGTGTTGCCCCTCATCAGTGTGGAGTAGAATTCTGGCTAACCGGGAGCAATGCCTTGGAGACTACTCAAACAAAACAATAGCTGGCCTTAGGGAGACCAGCTACAAAAAACACTGTGGAGCCTCATTTACAAGTCTCAACACAGCAATCCAAAGTGCAAAGCTCCCTGGGAAACAATATGCAAAATAACAATGGAGCCCCAGTTATGGGTCTTCAACACAGTGAAAGCCAGATATCCCTCAAAGGAAGGAAAACCGAGCAAAGGGGTGTCCCCATTACATAGATCACCAAATCCACCATATTAAGTGACCCCCATGTCAAGATCCTGCTCTTTTACAAGCTTTAAGGGTGTGGCAGAGAAGACCTAAGCCAGTTATCCATGACACTGACAGCTGATTCAGGGTGTTGCCCCTCATCAGTGTGGAGTAGGATTCTGGCTAACCAGGAGCAATGCCTTGGAGACTACTCAAACAAAACAATAGCTGGCCTTAGGGAGACCAGCTACAGAAAACACTGTGGAGCCTCATTTAAGAGTCTCAACACGGCAATCCAAAGTGCAAAGCTCCCTGGGAAACAGTAATATGCTAAATAACCGTGGAGCCCCAGTTATGGGTCTTCAACACAGTGATAGCCAGATATCCCTCAAAGGAAGGAAAACCGGATCTATGCACAACCATGCAGCTGTTACACGGTAATAACTCCCTCATCAATGACAAGGAGCCATAGCTAGTCCCAACTCAGGAGCAGAATTACCTGATTTCAGCAAAAAGTCTCATCAGCTAATAATAAATTAGTTTTCAGAGAGTAAAGACAAAATCCTGAGGAAAATGAGTCCCCTCTTTCCTCACTCCAAAGTAGAAACATAGAAACATAGAAACATAGAATGTGTCGGCAGATAAGAACCATTTGGCCCATCTAGTCTGCCCAATATACTCAATACTATCAGTAGCCCCGGGCCCTATCTCATATATGAAGGATGGCCTTATGCCTATCCCATGCATGCTTAAACTCCTTCACTGTATTTGCAGCTACCACTTCTGCAGGAAGGCTATTCCATGCATCCACTACTCCTGATATTACTTTTAAACCTTTGCCCCTCTAATTTAAAACTATGTCCTCTTGTAGCAGTTTTTCTTCTTTTAAATATTCTCTCCTCTTTTACCTTGTTGATTCCCTTTATGTATTTAAAAGTTTCTATCATATCCCCTCTGTCTCGTCTTTCTTCCAAGATATACATGTTAAGGTCCAAGCTACGACATTAAAGTTTCAGATCTCCTATCAGTCGATGTAATATTAAGGGTCATATCTCATGTCCACCTCCTACAAGACAGCATACACCCCTTGAAACAGATATCACAATAAACTAGATAAGGGCCTGGATGTATCCATCAACTCACCAAGAGCTGAAGTGGTGGCTACTTGACAAATTTATGATTCCCTATCTACTCTACAAGGTGTATTAGTGAACTACAGCGTTTTTCATACAGGGCACCTTATCTTAGAGCTTTAGGATCCACAAGGTCTAAGCAGGAGCAATAGCACACCCATAATGTCAGAAAGACTGTCTTCACATATATCCAAAGGACAGATACTTTCAGAAATTCTGAGGCCCTGTTTTTTTTTTTTTTCAGAATTAGGGACCCAAATAAGGGCCAGAGAGCAAGTAATGCCACTAGCTGGTGGATTAGATGATCTATTGAGAACCACTATGGAATTAACTAGTCACCTTTTCACGTAAGAGTGCACATTTCTTTCTCAACTGCCATCTCCTGGACTGAACTGGGGTAC
Organism: Bufo gargarizans; assembly: GCF_014858855.1. Classification (NCBI taxonomy): domain Eukaryota; kingdom Metazoa; phylum Chordata; class Amphibia; order Anura; family Bufonidae; genus Bufo; species Bufo gargarizans. The sequence goes on along the minus strand of NC_058087.1, from coordinate 138,908,798 downwards.
ATACCACGAACAAATTTGCAATGTTGCCACATGGTCAACATCTTCACCTTTAATAAGAAATTACAGACTAGACTTTCTCACTGAATAGGGCTAAACATTTACCATTGAATATTTGAAAGTAGTCTTCTCTCCACCAACTTGAACATTACTTTCTAGGTCCCATTCATGACTGTGCTGCCATAAGACATACAGGAAAATTAATTTACCTGAAATTTTCATTTCCTGTAGTCCATAAGCAGCACAACTTTCCCTCCCTTTTATACATTTTATATTGCTCTATAAAATTACCCTGGTTCCTTTTTCCTGCTCAACTTTCTAGGGTCTATGGTGATTGGTTAATTAATTGATCATTAATGCATATTAACCTGTCTTTGTCTAGTTGTACCTAGGAGGCTTTAACTTATTCATGATTGTGCTGCCTATGGACTACAGGAAATGAAAACTTCATGTAAGTAACTTAATGTAAATACATTTTTGCTATTTAACCTGACTGTCCATCACTTTATAGGTTTATAGTTCTTTAGTTAGACCACCAAGTGTATGCTTTTCAGTCTGTCCATGTACTGAACTTTTGCCTTTTTACCAGCTTGGTTTCTCTGCAGCCTGTCCTGACCTCGGATTAGTTTATTGTATTCAAATGAACCATGAGCCTGCTCCTTTTTGACTACAAGTATTGCCTTCACACTTATGTCTCCGACCCCTCTGGATCTGCTGCCAACTATACTGGGACTATTCTAGGAGGTAGCGGCCTGGTTGATTCCCTGTAGCGAAGGCCAGATGCCTGTACAGGGGTTAAATGGTGTATACCAGGGGACTGCCAGGACAGCACCCTTAGGTTTAGCCCAAAACCAAACCGGTTAGATGGCACAGTGGATCCATGCTCACTGTTCATTACAATTATATATATAAGCTAAATTGTATTAGAAAATTCTAATTTACTATGATATTGATTAATAAAAAATGTATAGACTAATATACTATACCTGTAACCTAACACCAAATCATTTACAGTAGCTTTTCTGTATCCTAGTATTGTACTGCCCTTGTAAGCTACATGTAATGGGACAGATAAAGATTCATATCAATAGAAGAAAGTGCAATTACTGGTGCAGCCTCACGTGCCTAATATTTCTCCTTTTGGTGGATCTTTTTATTCTGTAACAATTGATATGCATCCGCAGGACCAGTGGGCCCCCATGTAGAGATCACAATAGAGGATTTATACAGCAAATTGACGGTAAGTATTCACATGTTACATTTGTGTGATTTTTTATTTTATTTTTTGTCGTACATTGTCCCCAGTTTCTACTGTTCTACTGAGAAACATTCTGGAAGCAATTTCCGAACAAAGGAATCCTAAGGTTGTTTTCAGAACACGAACACTTAGTGAAGATTACAGTTATTACACTGTCAGTACCACAAGTAATGCCTGTAATTATATCAGCAAGAAGTATCAATCAATGATGTGGATTTATGATTATTGTTGGTTATTATAGAATTTATAATTGGATAGGTTTTTTATTAATGTCAGGAGAAAAAATGACAATTGCATTTTTATCAGCCTCACCATTAAATTGTCATATTTCTTAGACTAACTGGCCTTCTCTCCATAGAACTTGTTGCAAATAATACCATTGACCAAATTTTTGTTTGTTTGCCAGTGTAATGGACTTGGGCCACCCCCTGGTTGGTTAATGAGTTGGAATTTTATCAGAGCTAAAGACAGGGGTGCACCTAGCCTTACTGCTGCCTGAGGCAAAAACTGAAACAGCGCCCCCCCATGCCAATTTCTTTAGCTAAATCCTTTGCCACTATTGTGGAGTTAAAAAGTTGCATATTATGGCACATGCCATATTTGCTCCATAATGTGCGGCTTTTTGTGCTTCTTGCCATACTTTCTAAAAGGGGCATGGCTTAGTGGGAAGGAAACGGCTTAGCACAGCCCACCAGATTTATTCTAACTTATCTATATTTTGAATATAGGATTGGCACTCATATATGGAAAAAACACTATTTATTATTTGATCAACTATTTAGTAGTTCAATAAATCACTTCTTTAAAGGGTTTCTACCACTTTGATTTCACATAATTAGGTGTCAGACACTAGCGATCCGCTAGTGTCTGCTCTGCCAAACTATCCTGCTATAATAGCTTTTGGGGCAGCCGTTTACCTAAAAAAAGAACTTATATTGATATGTAAATGCACCCTCTAGGTGCTATGGGGGCGTCATTAGCACCTAGAGGATCGGTCTACCTTCTCAAGATGCCGCCGCCCAGCGCCTCCCTCCAGCCCGCCCATCTGCTTCAGAATGCATCAAACGGACGACTTCACGCGCATGCGCCGTGCGCGGCTGTATTCGGCGCATGCGCAGTGAATGTCCGACCGCTTCCCTGCTCAGACATCTCCACTGCGCCTGCGCCGATGGAGCACTATGACGTCATCGGTGCAGGCGCAGTGGAGATGTCTGAGCAGGGAAGCGGTCGGACATTCACTGCGCATGCGCCAAATACAGCCGCGCACGGCGCATGCGCGTGAAGTCGTCCGTTTGATGCATTCTGAAGCAGATGGGCGGGCTGGAGGGAGGCGCTGGGCGGCGGCATCTTGAGAAGGTAGACCGATCCTCTAGGTGCTAATGACGCCCCCATAGCACCTAGAGGGTGCATTTACAAATCAATATAAGTTCTTTTTTTAGGTAAACGGCTGCCCCAAAAGCTATTATAGCAGGATAGTTTGGCAGAGCAGACACTAGCGGATCGCTAGTGTCTGACACCTAATTATGTGAAATCAAAGTGGTAGAAACCCTTTAAAGATAATGTAACATACATGGAAAAAAAAAATATATACAGTCCGCTGACAAATACAATATGAATAAAATACAAAATGAATAAAAAGTGTTCATCAAAATACCAATACAAATATTATCAATAAAAATGAAAAATAATAAATAGTAAAATAAACATAAAAATGAAGTGGGACAGGGACTGATGGTACCAAATCGTCTCTCCTGCGTTTCTTGGTGTAGACCAATGTTATCCTGGTTGCTAGATATATACTGGTATGTTGGGGAGACAATAGTATAATCAGTCTCTGTCTTCTTGCATGGTAATCTTCCTAATATATTAAACCTTGTAAAATATTCCTGTATATATTGCGACAATCGCACCGTTTGTATTGATAAGTCGCTATATTATTGACAGTGTTCAATGTCAAAGAGGTTATGTCCAAAATTGGATACTGTTTGATTAATATCTTGAATGACAGGTATCCCAGTCTGCAGATACTTTATATAGTACCACACTGCACAATCAATGTTCTTTGTAAAAAGTTGCTACTGATGCTGTAGTAGCTAGACACAGTTTCCGGTAGTTATAATGTTAATGTTTAATTGCCGGCAAACACAATTCCTGGTGGGTAGGTAGTAATAGTTTTTCTCATTCACTTCACCTTTTTATATCATAATAATTCGCATCATGATATTCTACCCATAAGTGTGGGCTTACCTCCGCCTGTACCGCTGTTTGGTAATACTTATTACCGATCTTTCCTCGGCTTGTATGCCGGCGTCCCGGCTACAGCGCTGTTGGCGTCCCTCGTGTACCTCGTCACGTGATGGTTCTGTGCGAGGGTTACGGGTCTTTACTTCCAGGTGCTGGCGGGGTGACGTATTGGAATCCTTCGTTGTGAAATAAAGGAATATTTGTCTTTATTACAGTGCTCTGTATTTCATATTAAAATCTGGGGTATCTGTCCAAAATTCACGCCAAACGCGTTTCGGGGAGCACTTTCCCCTTCCTCAGTGGCATCCTATATACTTTATAGGGTCTTACTCTCCCTGGTCTGAACCGCGGCTCCTCTTCAGATGTCTCACTCCCATCTTCCCGGCCTGTGCTGCGCTGTCCTGACCCCATACAGCATCAGGGCGCAGTGCTTGCACTATGACCTGATGCTGCACACAGTCATGTGACAGTCCAGCGCAGGCCGGGAAGATGGGAGCGCGACAGCTGAAGAGGAGCTGCGGCACAGGACAGGTAAGATGATTTTTTATTTTAGTCTGATGGGGGTACTGATGGGCTATTCTGAGGTCTGGGGGTACTGGTGGGCTAATCTGAGGTCTGATTGGGGGTACTGATGGGCTAATCTGGGGTCTGATGGGATAATCTGAGGTTTGATGGGGGTCTGATGGGCTAATCTAAGGTCTGATGGGCTAATCTGAGGTCTGGGGGTACTGATGGGCTAATCTGAGGTCTGATTGGGGGTACTGATGGGCTAATTTGGGGTCTGATGGGATAATCTGAGGCCTGATAGGGGTCTGATGGGGTGCGTCTTACAAAGTGAAAAATACGGTAAGTTTCGCTCTCTTGGAACAGCTTCTGGGCAGGGCTTGCATAGGCTGAGATAAATACAATCCTTGCGTGACTGTTGACAACTATCCTAATCAAAGCTCAATAAAATACTGCATATGTCCTTTCTGTAGTCACTCTGTTTCTTTAATTATTTGTCTGACACTTAGGGCTCATGCGCACAACCATATGTACTTTGCACTCTGCAAACAATGGATCTGCAAAAAATACGGATGACGTCCGTGTGCATTCTGTATTTTGCAGAAAGAAATAGCTGTCCCCTAATAGAACAGTACTATCCTTGTCCGTAATGCAAACAACAATAGGACATGTTCCATTTATTTATTTTTTTGAAATGGAAATACTGAGATACAGAAACGGAATGCACATGGAGTAACCATTGAAAAGAATGGTTTTGCATAAGGTCCGCAAAAAAAACGGAACAGACACGGAAAGAAAATACATTTGTGTGCATGAGCCCTTAGAGGTCATTTACCAGCAAAAAGACACCCTTGAAAATTTGAGGTGTATAAATACTATTTTAGCGCTGGTCAAACTTTCATCTATTTAATAAAATATCTGTTTGTTTTATTACAATTGCTCTGATTATTCATAATGTAAGAGAGCTAATTGTCAGGATTTTAGAGCTTGTCCTCTTGTTTAATAATGTACCGAGTTCATCTTGGTGCTAATGAAATTCATGACTGATTTTTTTTCTCTTTTAATGCATAAATGTATTACTTTGGGGGGAGGGGTGGATTCTCCTGTTGACTAAAAGAGGTGCCCAGTGGAGAAAACCTTTGGATCCTGTCCACACGAATGCCTCTGTGTACCCAATCCTCCGGCAAACCATCAATCTCACATGCGAAAAAATGAGAGGTCAACGATTTGTGATAAATGCATTTTCATTAAAGCGAAATGAACATTTGACTGAATGAAGAAGTCATTTACTGCGGCGTATTTAAAGATTAAACATCTCACGGAGGGAGAGTCCCCAACCTTCTTTTGTTCTTTATTCTGTAAGAGCCAAAAAACTTGAAATGTATCAAGGTTAAAGTGACGATCAGCACTGGTCTTTACCATCCCATGCACGGTGATATGTGACATCACCACGCCAGCCGGATTGATGACGTCATCTCGGGCTGCACGAGATTTCGCACCAGATCTTCAAGCAAGATGGCGGCGGGCAGCTCGTCGTGAGCAAATGGGGCAGATAAGTATGATCTTTTTTTTTTTCATTTTATACCATGTTATGTATATCAGAAGCCACGATCATGGATGAACTGCAGGTGCCTTGGCCCAGGAGGAGCTGGAGTGGAGGATGAGAGTGGTAGTGGCTCTGACTGCCAATAATCTGTCATGGTGGCTTTCATGACACAGTTGCTACCTAGGGTAAGCTGATTGAAAAGAGACGGCAACGTGTCTTCCCTCAGGGCACACCCTGACTACGGGGCCCCTGCCTGATGGTAGCTGGGGTGCCCATGATGTTAGGTGCTTGTATGTGGGCATTTACAATGGCTGGTGTAGGAGTCAGAAAACCAGGCCAAATGGTGCAGAATAAATGTCTCTTTTACTTAAGTGCATAATGGGAATTGTAGTATATCCAACAACAATGAAGCACAGTTCCATCTATACACAGTGCAAATCCTTTCCCCAGATAGCTGGGAGTTATAGCACTCTTTTTTGCACTATTTTGCTAATGTCTCTCTAAGTAGAGTCTGTGGCAGGCAATAGTACTTTGGTAATAATGGCTACATAGCCTATAATGTTCATTGCGGGATACAGTGTTTTGAAGACATGTCTGGCCAGAATATGTCAAAGTGTGAAGGGTGTATTAATGGTGTGCCTCACAGCAGCAAAATGTGCAATACATGTAGTACAGGTAGTAAAGGTAGAGAACAGTGTAGTAAAGGTAGGGAACAGTATAATACATGTAGTACAGGTAGAGATCAGTACAGTACATGTAGTAAAGGTAGAAAACAGTGTAGTAAAGGTAGGGAACAGTATAATACATGTAGTACAGGTAGAGGTCAGTACAGTACATGTAGTAAAGGTAGAGAACAGTATAATATATGTAGTAAAGGTAGAGAACAGTGTAGTAAAGGTAGGGAACAGTATAATACATGTAGTACAGGTAGAGGTCAGTACAGTACATGTAGTAAAGGTAGAGAACAGTACAGTACATGGAGTACAGGTAGAGATCAGTACAGTACATGTAGTAAAGGTAGAGAACAGTGTAGTAAAGGTAGGGAACAGTATAATACATGTAGTACAGGTAGAGGTCAGTACAGTACATGTAGTAAAGGTAGAGAACAGTACAGTACATGTAGTACAGGTAGAGATCAGTACAGTACATGGAGTACAGGTAGAGAACAGTGTAGTAAAGGTAGGGAACAGTATAATATATGTAGTACAGGTAGAGATCAGCACATGTAGTAAAGGTAGAGAACAGTGTAGTAAAGGTAGGGAACAGTATAATACATGTAGTACAGGTAGAGATCAGTACATGTAGTAAAGGTAGAGATCAGTACAGTACATGTAGTACAGGTAGAGATCAGTACAGTACATGGAGTAAAGGTAGGGAACAGTATAATATATGTAGTACAGGTAGAGATCAGTACATGTAGTAAAGGTAGAGATCAGTACAGTACATGTAGTACAGGTAGAGATTAAATGGAGTAAAGGTAGGGAACAGTATAGTACATGTAGTACAGGTAGATATCAGTACAGTACATGGAGTAAAGGTAGGTAACAGTATAGTACATGTAGTACAGGAAGAGATCAGTACAGTACATGGAGTAAGGGTAGAGAACAGTGTAGTAAAGGTAGGGAACAGTATAATATATGTAGTACAGGTAGAGATCAGTACAATACATGTAGTACAGGTAGAGATCAGTACAGTACATGGAGTAAAGGTAGGGAACAGTATAGTACATGTAGTACAGGTAGAGATCAGTACAGTACATGGAGTAAGGGTAAAGAACAGTGTAGTAAAGATAGGGAACAGTATAATATATGTAGTACAGGTAGAGATCAGTACAATACATGTAGTACAGGTAGAGATCAGTACAGTACATGGAGTAAGGGTAGAGAACAGTGTAGTAAAGGTAGGGAACAGTATAATATATGTAGTACAGGTAGAGATCAGTACAATACATGTAGTACAGGAAGAGATCAGTACAGTACATGGAGTAAGGGTAGAGAACAGTGTAGTAAAGGTAGGGAACAGTATAATATATGTAGTACAGGTAGAGATCAGTACAATACATGTAGTACAGGTAGAGATCAGTACAGTACATGGAGTAAAGGTAGGGAACAGTATAATATATGTAGTACAGGTAGAGATCAGTACAATACATGTAGTACAGGTAGAGATCAGTATAATATATGTAGTACAGGTAGAGATTAGTACAATACATGTAGTACAGGTAGAGATCAGTACAGTACATGTAGTACAGGTAGAGATCAGTATAATATATGTAGTACAGGTAGAGATCAGTACAATACATGGAGTACAGGTAGAGATCAGTACAGTACATGTAGTACAGGTAGAGATCAGTATAATATATGTAGTACAGGTAGAGATCAGTACAATACATGTAGTACAGGAAGAGATCAGTACAGTACATGGAGTAAGGGTAGAGAACAGTGTAGTAAAGGTAGGGAACAGTATAATATATGTAGTACAGGTAGAGATCAGTACAATACATGTAGTACAGGTAGAGATCAGTACAGTACATGGAGTAAAGGTAGGGAACAGTATAATATATGTAGTACAGGTAGAGATCAGTACAATACATGTAGTACAGGTAGAGATCAGTATAATATATGTAGTACAGGTAGAGATTAGTACAATACATGTAGTACAGGTAGAGATCAGTACAGTACATGTAGTACAGGTAGAGATCAGTATAATATATGGAGTACAGGTAGAGATCAGTACAATACATGGAGTACAGGTAGAGAACAGTGTAGTAAAGGTAGGGAACAGTATAATATATGTAGTACAGGTAGAGATCAGTACAGTACATGGAGTAAGGGTAGAGAACAGTGTAGTAAAGGTAGGGATTCGGGAACAGTATAATATATGTAGTACAGGTAGAGATCAGTACAATACATGTAGTACAGGTAGAGATCAGTACAGTACATGGAGTAAAGGTAGGGAACAGTATAGTACATGTAGTACAGGTAGAGATCAGTACAGTACATGGAGTAAGGGTAAAGAACAGTGTAGTAAAGGTAGGGAACAGTATAATATATGTAGTACAGGTAGAGATCAGTACAATACATGTAGTACAGGTAGAGATCAGTATAATATATGTAGTACAGGTAGAGATCAGTACAATACATGTAGTACAGGTAGAGATCAGTACAGTACATGTAGTACAGGTAGAGATCAGTATAATATATGTAGTACAGGTAGAGATCTGTACAGTACATGGAGTACAGGTAGAGAACAGTATAGTAAAGGTAGGGAACAGTATAATATATGTAGTACAGGTAGAGATCAGTACAATACATGTAGTAAATGTAGAGAACAGTGTAGTAAAGGTAGGGAACAGTATAATACATGTAGTACAGGTAGAGATCAGTACATGTAGTAAAGGTAGAGATCAGTACAGTACATGTAGTACAGGTAGAGATTAATACAGTACATGGAGTAAAGGTAGGGAACAGTATAGTACATGTAGTACAGGTAGAGATCAGTACAGTATATGGAGTAAAGGTAGGGAACAGTATAGTACATGTAGTACAGGTAGAGATCAGTACAGTACATGGAGTAAGGGTAGAGAACAGTGTAGTAAAGGTAGGGAACAGTATAATATATGTAGTACAGGTAGAGATCAGTACAATACATGTAGTACAGGTAGAGATCAGTACAGTACATGTAGTACAGGTAGAGATCAGTACAATACATGTAGTACAGGTAGAGATCAGTACATTACATGTAGTGCAGGTAGAGAACAGTGTAGTAAAGGTAGGGAACAGTAAAATATATGTAGTACAGGTAGAGATCAGTACAGTACAGGTAGAGATCAGTACAGTACATGTAATACAGGTAGAAAACAGCACAGTACATGTAGTACAGGTAGAGAACAGTGTAGTAAAGGTACAGAACAGTACAATATATGTAGTACAGGTAGAGATCAGTACAATACATGTAGTACAGGTAGAGATCAGTACAATACATGTAGTACAGGTAGAGATCAGTACAGTACATGTAGTACAGGTAGAGAACAGTGTAGTAAAGGTACAGAACAGTACAATATATGTAGTACAGGTAGGGGACAGTACATCTAATACAGGTAGAAAACAGCACAGTACATGTAGTACAGGTAGAGATCAGTACAGTACAGGTAGAGATCAGTACAGTACATGTACAATAGGTAAAGAACAGTAAAACAGCTAGGGGGCAGTACAACACATGTAGTACAGGTAGAGAACAGTACATGTAGTACTGGTGGGGGGAACTACAGTATAGTATATGCAGTACATGTGGAGGGCAGTACAGTATATGTAGTATAGGTAGACAGCAGTACAGTACAGTACAGTATTTAGGTACAATTAGAGAGCAATACAGTATATTTAGTACAGATTAAGGATCAATTCACACGTCCGTAGTGTATTGCGGATCCGCAATACACCCGGCCGGCACCCCCATAGAACTTCCCATTCTTGTCCGCAATTTTTGGTATGGGTCCTCCCCATCTTTATTTACACCTCTAAGTATTAGAAAAATGTGAAAACCAGACACTTGGTGGTTCATTTATTAAGGTTGGCATTTTCCACGCCGGACTTAAGTATCTCTGTACTCCTACATAACTTTGGCGCTCCCTTGCTAATGTAGATTTAAGCCATTTTGTACGCTACAAACTGGCGTAGAAAATGACGAATCAGTTGGGTCTGCCAGCCCGTCTAATGTCACGGCCAATAATTAGCGTTAAAACCACTGATAATACTAGAGTGTCCGGTAAATGTATTTATGTTTGGTAACTCACACACTTTAGGTGGGCAATTGACCCCAGTTTTATTGTAATACAGTCAACAAAATTGAGTTTTTTAATTCCCCTGGACAGTTGGAATTTAGTTACCCTTGTGATTTTGCTCTTGATAAGCTGAAGCAGATTGACTTTTGTTACTCTTATTATGTCACGTTAAAGGAATGTCACAATTTTTGTTAGTTCCCTTATGGAATGGAAAGACGTCTGATGAAACTTTGTGCTGGATCATAAGACCACTGTCCAGCTATTCATTCACTGTTGATGATAAGCTATTTTAGTACCCGGCCTAGACCACCAAGGAAAATAGCAAGAATTACTTTCCTACCCTAGACCACCAGGGAGGTAAGTATTAACCTCTACACTACACATCAGAAAACCTTATACAGTTACTGTATGGGGCATTATTTTTTACTACATGGCAATTGTCACGACAGCACTCTGTGCCCCCCACAATCCGGCTAAGCGGGGTGGGCACTCACTCTGCATCACCCACCTAGCTTCTGCCTGATGCCGGTCTCCAGCCTCCTGTGACCTATGCTGAAGGCTGCAGCCTGACTGCTAGGTCCCTTTCTGCATGTGTATTTGTGTCTATTCATTGAATCTCTTCCTGCAGCACTGCAATGGTAAATTCCCCTTTTTGCTCTGTGTTTAGCTGTTTGACTAATGTGCTAATAAACTCAACTATATATACTTTGTTGTTTGTTCCATCCCTTCCTAAGTAATAAATTGCTTTTGGTTTCTTCTGCTTGCTAGGTTGCTAGGCCGTGCAAAAGAGCTATAATCCATTTTTCTGTCTGTGTATTGACTTCTGCCTGTGTAAGCCATGTACCGGGGTGGGCTCCCCAGTATACAGCGAAGTCACGAACGAGGAAAGCAACTCTGACACCCTCTTTTGCAAAAACTGAATTTTACTAGCACATGATAATAAACACAACCACAAATGCTGAGAACATAAAATACATTTACATAAACCCAGGCTGAGACCCCTGTGTTGCACAGCACGGAGCCCTCTGATGGATTCCAGCGGATATTTAGCGGTAATTTACCTACTGGCGGACACAACTAAAACTGCCTCGTTGTATCTATTATTACCCTGAAAAAAACATGAACAATTGGTTGGGTGCTTAGTGCGAGCTGGCCTGCGGTGCAACACAACAGTTCACAATCTTACCGTGCTCTATATTATTCCCCCTAGTCTGGTAGTACGTGCCTGATTATTTCTCCTGAGCACAAAGCTGAACTGGATAGAGTTCGTGGGGGTGTTTATCAGCTCCCAAATGTGCAATGTCCCTTTTAGTAATGGAGTCCTTGTAGTACCAGTAGCAACTCTTTAGACCTGACACAAAGCAGAGACCCTAACTAGATAACTACAGGCCTGGTCTAAGTCTCTAGGCACGATCTTACCGACCCGGGTCTGCTCTTTATCCACTGATGTCTCTGAACTGAACAACCAGTCTCTCCAGCAAACATGTGGTCCCACAGGGTATGCAGCTTGTTCCTTAGCTCTTGTCAGCCTTCCTGGAAGCAATTCTCCTTTGACTGGACAGGATCTGGGTCTTGTACAACGATCAGCTCCACTCAGCTGCAGCTGTGGTCACTGAGGGGGTCCTCTTTCTCCTGGGTCCATTAGCTTCTCTGCTCACACACAGTTCCTCAGCTCACTCCTAAGATGGCTGCCGCTCTCCTTCTCTATGCACTGAAAACCACACCTTTCATGAATATGGAAATGTATATGCAGTCAGTCATCTGTGCCTAGGAAACAGCAGCATCTTGTGGCCAAACAGCAGAACGTCAGTCCAGAACACGTAAACAGTGTTCAAACAATGGGAGCTGTTTCTCAATCTCACACCTGTTTCCTGGATCCTGACTCTCTGCTGCCTGGCCAGTACCTGTTCACCATAATGACCAAAAGTTGCCTGCCCTGACCTCTTAACGGATTTGCAAATGCTCTGCCTGCCTTGACCTCTGCCTGTTACCTGAACATGTGTATTACCCGATCTCTTGGTGCTTGGGACTGGTGTCTCTTGCCCCAGTGAGTCAACAGACAACTCTTTCGTGACTGATTCAAGAGGTTAGCGACCTGGTGGGTGCCCTGCAGTGAAGTCCAGATCACTGTATAGAGGTTAAAGGCTGAAAACCAGGGGATCATTAGGATAACACCCTCAGTACTAGCCCAAAGTCAAACCAGTTGGTTTGCACAGTGGGTCTACTGTCCGTAATAGCAATAATCTTTGGTCAATGAAATTAAAGGCATATCAGTCTTTACATTAAAAACAAATTACATTTTTTTTTTTGCTCAAATGCATCTAAATTAAAAGTTAATGCGACTTTGCAAACAATTAAAAAATTTAAGATTTATTGCTATGGTATGTACCTTTAGCTCCTATGAAGACCTATATGCAGGTTCGTACTGCATATAGGTCTGCTCCTATACTAAATATATACTTAGTATCTTAGCAAAACACAGTGAACAGATGGGAAACAAGATTAAAAACAAGGATCAGACTGCAAAAAGTTTGTTTGAGGTCTGCTACCATGGAAACACCTAAGTCTGCATAGCATCTGTGGACAAAAAATGATTTTTAATCATTTTGCATTAAATATGCATTAGAACCATTAAAACATAAATGTTGATACAGTTTTTAAGAAAACCTTGTTAATAATAGGAAGGGCTACACACAGCCTGATGGAAATACATTACAGGTTGAATTTCCCATTACCATGCACACATAAGACACATTTAGAATGTCTGATTTTGCAGGCGTATGTATATTTAATCAAATTAGACAATTATTAATTTTACCATGTGCTCTCCCCATATATGAGGCATATTTAAAGAGGTTCTCTCACTTCAGTAAGTGGCATTTATCATGTAGAGAAAGTAAATACAAAGCACTTACTAATGTATTGCGATTGTCCATATTGTCTCCTTTGCTGGCTGGATTAATTTTTCCATCACATTATCAACTGCTCATTTCCATGGTCACGACTTGTCTTGAGTGAATAGAGCTTCAGATCAGAGATCCGAAGTCGATTTATTCAAACACTGTCTCCGTACAGCATTAAAATGTATTGCCTCCGTGTAGGCAAAATTTGTCTCGTCCAAAGTCGCGCGAGACTTCGGTGAATAAATTCGGTCATCACATCTGTGTTTTTAAACACATTTTAAAATAGCAATCCAAAGTTAGGTTTGGTACCAGTTGGTACCTCGGTACCAAACCCGACTTCGGATTGCTATTTTAAAATGTTTTTAAAGACGCAGATGGGATTACTGAATTAATTCACGGAAGTCTTGCGCGACTTGGAGGAGACACATTTTTCCTACAAGGAGGCAATACATTTTAATGCTGTATGCATTTTAATGCTGACAGCTTTAAAAACAAAGTGTTTGAGCGAATCGAACTTCGGATCAGAGATCCGAAGTTCAATTCGTTCAACACTAGTTATGACCACCCTGCAATCCAGCAGCAATGGTCGTGCTTGAAAATTATAGGAAAAAGCACCAGGCTATGTGCTCTCCCACGGTCCCGGCCACCAGAGAAGATGTTGCTTTTTCCTATAGTGTAGAAGCATGGCCACCAATGCTGGATTGCATGGTGGTTGTAACCATGGAAACGAGAAGTGTAAAGTATAATGTGACGGAAAAATGAATCAAGCCAGCAAAGAAAGCAATATGGACAGTGGTGTACACACAATCCATGGGGCCCCGATGTGAAATTGATCCATGGGGCCCCCTACCCATTGCCCCCCCCAAACCTGACTCCACCGCCCCCCCCCACTACCTCCCCTACAAGTGGCGTAACTATAGTGTTATGGGCCACAGTGCAAACTTTGGATTGGCCCCCCCCCCATTTTTACAAAGAAGCAGCAAATTTTCTTACTATGGGCTCTTTCCGTGCAGCTAATCCGCTGCGTGAATGAGTGCCAAGCCCCATTTTGGACAGCAGAGTCACGGAGAAGTAACATGATTGACTGTGTTCTTTTTACTGCAAAATCACGGTGACAACTTTATGTCTCTGTGATTTTGTAGTAAAAAGATCACAGAGAGGCACGGAGCATTATCAATCATGTTAATGCTCCGTGTTTCTGCTGTCCGAAACAGGGCTTGGCTCTCTTTCCTGCACGGGATCCGCTCGTGTTAAAGAGCCCTAAGCCCAATGCATGGCTACACTCACCCAGTCCTAATAAAATCTGGTCCTACCTCATTCAGGGTGTCGCTGGCATCGGCGTGATGTCCGCTGGATCCAGAACAAGGTCCCTGTGGTGAGAAAAAAAGAATAATCACATAAGAAAGAGATAGTGACTGCCCTTGTGAAATCACCAGCAGGGGGCGCTGTGCTGGCCTGTAAGACTGAGCCATGCCAATGTATAGCAGGGTAATATAGGACATTTCCTCTAAGTGCAACCACACAGTACTAATGCCCACCTTGTGGCCCCTCACAGTTGTTATGCCCACCTTTGTTCTTGTCACAGTAGTTATGCCCAGGTATGTGCCCCCTCACAGTAATTATGCCAAAAATGTGTCAACTTACAGTAGTTATGCCCGGATATGTGCATCCCTCACAGTAGTAATGCCAGATTATGTGTCCCCTCAAAGTAGTAATGCCCAGTTATGTGCCCCCTCACAGTAGTAATGCCAAATATGTGTCCCCTCACAGTAGTAATGCCCAGATTATGTGCCCCTCACAGTAGTAATGCCAAGATATGTGCCCCCTCACAGTAGTAATGCCAGATTATGTGTCCCCTCACAGTAGTAATGCCAGATTATGTGCCCCTCACAGTAGTTATGCCAGATTATGTGCCTCTCACAGTATTTATGCCCAGTTATGTGCCGCCTCAAAGTAGCTATGTCCAGATATGTGCCCCCTCAGAGTGGTTATGCCAGATTATGTGTCCCCTCACAGTAGTAATGCCAGATTATGTGCCCCTTCACAGTATTTATGCCCGGTTATGTGCCCCCTCAACAGATTATGTGCCCCTTCAGAGTATTTATGGCCGGTTATGTGCCGCCTCAAAGTAGATATGCCCAGATATGTGCCCCCTCAGAGTGGTTATGCCAGATTATGTGTCCCCTCACAGTAGTAATGCCAGATTATGTGCCCCTTCACAGTATTTATGCCCGGTTATGTGCCCCCTCAACAGATTATGTGCCCCTTTACAGTATTTATGCCCGGTTATGTGCCCCCTCAAAGTAGATATGCCCAGATATGTGCCCCTCACAGTGGTTATGCCAGATTACGTTCCCCCTCACAGTAGTTATGCCTTCATATGTGCCCCCCTCACAGTAGTTATGCCAGATTAGGTGCCCCTCAGTAGAGATGCCCACTTTTGTGCCCCCTCACTCTAGTTGTGCCCATTACCCCCCCCCCCTTACTCCCAGTCTCCAGCGTTATAAAAAATAAAACTTACCTTCTTCCCCGATCACAGGTTCCCACACTCATCGCGCTGCTGGCTGTGCTGTAGGCAGATTCCCGGGCTTTCAGCTCTCCTCCCACAGCCAGCAGTGCGATGTGGGGCCAGCAGGGGGAGCTCCTGAGCTCTGAAGATCAGTGAAGCAGGGAGCAGAGAGGTTTCCCTGCTTCACTATGAAAACAAACTGCCTGGCCGGGTGTGTGTGAGTGAGTGTGCGCTCCCCCCCTCTCCCCCCCATATTATACATGTAATGGAGGCATGGAGCGCTCTGATGGGGCCCAAAATTGCCACTGTACTTCATGCCGGGCCCCATCAGAGCGCTCCATTACATGTGAGTACAGCAGGGCCCCGGCCAGTGGCCTGAGGGGGTTCCACAGGCGGCCGGGCCCCCTGGAGTGCCAGCCCCCGTCTCAACTGCGACCCCTGTATGTACGCCAGCCAGTGAATATGGACAGTCACAATACATTAGTAAGTGCCTTGTATTACCTTTCTCCACATGAAAAATGCCACTTGCTGAACTGAGAGAAAACCCTTTAACATACAGTATTCTGAAGCAATAGAGATGTTCCTTATCCATACAGCTACTTTATTAATAAGATCCGCAGTGTCACAAGAACGATTACTAATACCTGTCAGATATAAAATGCAACAACTTTCATTCTGCGGCCAAAACTTTTTTTTTTTACTTTGAATGAATTTAATTATCAGACTTGCTTCAGCTCACCTTAAAGTGTCCTGATTCTTAATCAGAATATATGGGTTATATCACAGCAGGCTAACAGGGGTTTTATCTGGTCCATTAGGCCAAATCATGTTTTCTCCTGACCTTTCTGGCAGGTATTCATCTCTCTGTCATCTCTCTCTTCTTTAGTGAGGGAACAATTTAGATTAAACATGGAATACTTTCCATTTCTATCATTTCTCTTCATCGTCTTTGGTGGCTTTTTCTCAGCAATTTGATTGGGCAAAGACCATAATGGCATTCTATTAAGATGATGTGGCCTGTCATTAACACAGCCAGAATACATGCAGTGAGTCATTCGGCAAGCATAAAAGGCACGAAAACCATCGAGTTTCTAAACACTATATTAACAAAAGGTTTAGGGATTGTTTGGAGAATAAAGACAATGTAAAATATGGGGGCTATTTTAACTAGCTATGTATAACTTTCCTTAAACTAACCTTTACGCGGGTTGCCCACTTTGAAAAATGTTAGAAGAATTCCCTTGTGATAAGCTGATCACATGTTGTTCCAGAGCTGCAAGTGCTCAGTTTCCCTGCAGTGCCACCAGAGGAAGAATGAAGTATTACACTCTGGTCACTACTTGTATTTATTACTTTCTAGACGTTAAGCCTGTTACAATAACGGGCGCTAGAACAGTAGTGCATAAACATTAGTAGGAACAGACTATATTAAATGGCAAGGGAACTTGACCACTATGACTGGTGGCTGAGACGTGTCTGTGGCTGGTGGCCGAGACTGGCGGCTGTGGCTGAGACTGCTGGCACTGACTGGTGACTGGTGGCTGTGGCTGCTGGCCAAGACTGGTGGCTATTTTTTGGGATGTAAGGTGATAAAAAATGGCTTTTTTGGCACATTTTATTTTTTTATTTTTTTACAGCGTTCACCAGTAGGGTTGGATCACATACTATTTTTATAGAGCAGGTTGTTACAGACACAGCGATGCTTAATATGTGCATTTATTTAATTTTAGTTTAGTTTACACAATAAGAGAATTTTTGAAAAAAATATCATGTTTTTGTGTTTCCATTTTCTGAAAGCCATTTTTTTTATTTTTTGGGCGATTGTCTCAGGTAGAGTCTCATTTTTGCAGGATGAGATGAGGGTTTGAATGGTACCATTATGGGGCATATATGACTTTTTGATTGCTTGATATTACACTTTTTGTGATGTAAGGTGATAAAAAATAATTTTTTGGGCACATTTTTTATTTTGGATCACATGCTATTTTTATAGATCATGTCATTACGGACATGACGATACCTAATATGTATATTTTCTAACTTTATTTTGTTCAATAAAAGCATGTTTGAAAAAAAATCGTTTTTGTGTCTTCCTTTTTCAGAAATCCATATTTTTTTTATTTTTGGGATGGGGCTTATGTAGGGGCTCATTTTTTGTGGGATGAGGTGCTAATTTTGGATACATATTACTTTTTTTATCACTTTTTACCATTTTTTGTGTAGTGCGTGGGCAAAATTGCCATTCCATCATAGTTTTTCTGTATTTTTTTATGGTGTTCACCATGCGGTAAAAGTAAGATGATCCTTTTATAGATCAGGTCCATACGGACGCGGCGATAACTAACATGCTAAGTGTTTTAAATTTTTTACATTTTTAACCAATTATGTGTGCATAAAGGAATTTTTTTTTTTACTTTTTTTAGTTTTCTTTTACTTTTTTGGGACCCAGACCCACTTGGTTCTTGAAGACCCAGTGGGTCTGATGGCTTACAATACACTGCAGTACACTATATAGTTTACTGCAGTGCATTGAACTCACACTAAGCCTGATCATGCTTAGATATACCACAGCAAGCCGGATGCCACAGCGCAGCAGCCCTATGGGGGAGAGAGCTCCCTCCCTCAGTTTACCCTTCAAGCATCGGGCCGCTGCCACAGCAGAGCATGGTAGGGCATGGTGCATCCCAATGGTTAATAAGTCCAGATAGTCAGGGTCTGCAGTAAAGCAGTGTGCTTCTTTACTTGAGGAACTCCAGTGCAAAATAATACAGGTGAGGCATAGGGCTGGCTTGTCCAGTCTCCTCCCTGGCAGAAGAAGGGTTTGATGCTGAGGAAAGGCCTGAGCCAGCTGTCCTGTATCTCTCTCTTCAGAAGGCTTGCACAGAAGGCGCAAGTAATACATTACAAAATCACAACCTTCGTAAATGATTATTTTACAGGATGTTGACACAAACCAGAAAACCCTTTTAAGACCTTAATTGAACATGTATTCCCAAAAAATTGACAACACCTACCATAATATACATACCTTGTCTTGGCCCTTATGGATTGGGTCAGCTGACACATGATTTTTGTTTAAGAACTAAATCACTTTAAGTTTTTGGTTAATATTGTCACGTGTATAATGTAAGCTGTGACATGTGACAAATGTGTCACATGTCAGATCCAAATGGAGACTGATGGACTCCATTAAATGATGCAGCACCTCAAGGTTCCTTTGAGGTTCCTGTCATTTTGATGGCAAAAATAGCATTGCATCCTGCAGTACTCTTGTGGTCAAAAGTAAGAGAAATCCCAACGTAACTCCTGACAGAATCTAAATGCATCTGTGAACTGAGAACCAAACTTGTGCTTAGAAGGGAAATATTTTATAAATCAAACCAATTCATTTATACAGCCATCTCATAAGTTGGATATGACATCAATATCAGATAGGTGAGGACAGTGTTGGACTGGGATGCCTAGGGCCCACCAGTAAAATTTATTTTGGGGGCCCACTGTACAGCGACATGCAAATATTACCTGCCCACACAGAGGCAGACAGCAACAAGATGCTACAAGATGAATGATTATGGGGATCTCTGAAACAACTTCCAAAGGTGGGTCCCAAGGAAGAGAAGATACTGGCTGGCCTGCCTCTATTCCTAGAGGCTATCTTAACCTTCTGGATTGGAGCCCACCCTTCTCATTGGCCACCAGGGGATTCCACTGTTGCCCTGTGGGCCAGTCCGAGCCTGGGTGAGGGTCCCACCTCTAGGACCCACTCCTATCTCTAGAATGGGGCCTCCAAACTGAAGTAATGCACACCGCGCATTGTCCGTGTGCTCTCCATTCACTGCTTTGGCACCACGCTTGGCAATTTTAGGAAGTCCCACAGTGGTGAATGAATAGTGCTCCGCACATTCACCTCTCCATTCACTACTATGGGACTGCTGAAATTAGCTAAACTAGCGCCCGGCTATTTTATGACCTCCCATAGCGGTGACTAGAGGGTGGCTGCGCTTGCGCGGTGTGCTTTCCTTCACTTCTTTCTGGAGTCGCGAGCAGTTCACAGAGGAGGAACTAGCACCTATCTTATATAAATGGCATATCCTAGCCATATGTACCATCCATGTCTAAGATGGGAATACCCCTTTAATATTATACATTCCGTTTACGTCTTAGGTTTTAAACCATTGTGTAAAATAACAATGTGAACTCTGCACGTGAGATTGCATTTAGCATTGATTCGGATTAGCTCTCTCTGCTGGGTGTTTCAGTAGGTTACAGGTGTCTAAATCTTCTACCAGAAGCTCAGAAGAACATTATTATAATTGAGATTCATCTTAAATACACCGCACTTTATCCGTTATGTCGTTTAAAGAGCACAACAACAATTATTGCCGGGAAACAATTACCTCTCAATGTGTTCTTTCACAAATCCAGTGATAATTAGGGAGCCGTAGTACGAGGTGTGACCACGTCTTTTGTCTGGAGAAACATACCATGTCTCCTAAAACTCCTAGGTACCATGGCAACACACAGTATATTATGTCTGCAATCTAATTTAGTAAATATAATAGCCTGGGGTGAGTTCTGCTCCCGCTTCTTGTTATCCATCACAAAGGTTTACACTGTGCATTGTGAACGCCGCGAAAGAACATTTAGCCGTGTTCTTTAAATGATGTCCTCGCTTATCATACAGTCAGAGCACCAAGGTATGTGGAGAGGATCTGTTTCGGCGTGCGAGCTTCATCCGTAACTTTTTTGTTCTATGTAATACCTCAGGGGGTGCACACTAGAGATGAGCGAGAGCGAAGTATTGGAAGCTTCGGTTCGGCTGCTTCGCCAAATTTTACAAAAAAAATTGCTTTGTGACCATCTAGGCTACTTTCACACTTGCGTTGTTTATGTCGGTATTGGGATCCGGCAGAGGATCTCAATACCAGAATTAAATGGATCCGTTTAGATTTTGCACATCAGGATTAATCCGTTCCATTAGGATGCGGTTGTGTGAAATCAGAACGGAAAAAAACGGATCACTAAATACATTGAAAGTCAATGGGGTGACAGATCCGGTTTTTTAGGCTCCTAAAAAAATGGATCCCTCACTATTGATTTACATTGTTTTCCGTTTTTATGAACGGACACAAAACCGCAGCTTGCAGCAAAACAGAAAACAGAATGCTGCCAGAGCGGAAGAATTCCTGATGCGTCCTGAACAGATCTCTTTCCATTCAGAATGCATGGGGACAAAACGGAACAATTTTTTTCCGGTATTGAGATACTGTGCAGGAGCTCAATGCCGGAAAACAACAACGCAAGTGTGAAAGTAGCCTTCCTTCGAAGCGAGTTTCTTTGTAAGTAGTGGATTCAATCACAGGGGGCGGTGATTGTGCCGCTCCCCATCATTGTACCCCTCAGTTACCGTGTTCATAGCTGATCGCGGCACCTGACATTAATATTACAGTGTAAAATAAAATTTTCTAAAATTATAAAATCATACTTACCTCATCCATTTGATTGCGAAGAGCCAGCCGCCACCATCTTGATTAAAGATCCAGCAGGAAATCTCGGGCAGCCCGTGATGACATCATTACGTCGGCCAGCGTGGTGACATCATACATCACCGTGCACGAGATTTTGCTGCTGGCTTTTCGCGCTGAAACGGATGAGGTATGATGGATGATTTTTTTATTAATTTTTTTACCGCCATTCAAGCAAAATCGATTCATTACCATGAAGCACAAGGAAATTCAGCTTTGCAGCAAATCAAATTTTTACTGGAATTCGGATCGAATTCCACTTCATTAAGTTCGATTCACTCAACACTAGTGCACACCATATCTGGGGATTAGCTTGCAGAACTCTTGCTCCCTGAATAATACTGGAAATGCTAGGAGAACGCTTCTCCCTTCCAGATAATTTGCCCCACTTTCTGGTCCAAATGTAGGGATAAGTAGTTAAAACAGGGTGACATAGACAGCTGAGTGCCCCCGAATAATATATGGGCCCCTTGATATCCAGTCACAGAGTATCCTCCTTATCATAGTCCATGTAATCCAAAATATGTCATAGCCACTGAGTTATTCAATAAAATGAATCTGTACAGCGCCTCCTGCTGGTTTTTTTTCTTATTATTTCTCTGTCCTGCTCACCGAGATGGCCGCACATGCTCAGTTTCATCTTTCAACGGCCTCCTAAGTTGTGATAGGGAGGGAGCACCAGCAGAATGGACACGCCCCTGAACTGAGGCAGAAAGACACTCCCCTTGTGCTGCCAGCTTGATATAAATCTAACAGAGCAATGTATGAGGAGATCTCTGGATCCATGTGAGGTACAGGGCTGGTTCTAGCTTTGGTAGAAAGAGATTGTCATGTATTATATGATGTCTGATTTTTTTTTTTTTTTACATGTCATGGGATAACCCCTTTAAATTCTATGTAATTGGCAGTGGGAAGTTGCTCATTGCTTTTAAGGTGGCAAAGGGCCCCTTTACCTGTTGGGCCCCTGCACGGGATGCGCATATAATATGTCCGTCTCTGAGTTAAAATTAAGCAGACAGGTCTCAGTTTTGCCAATTCTATGTGCATGGTGCATACAGGGGAATGGAGACCAAGAAGTCTGTGACGGGCAACTTCTGCAGAGCAGGAACAGATGTCGGAGGACGGGGTGATGTTTCTGCAACTTCTTTTGTACACAGGGCCATACACAGATATAATAGAGCTCCATAAAAAAACTTAGATTGGGGCCTCCTTCCCCACCCAGTTTCCCCGTACGAGTGCATTAATCACTTCCAGGAAACACAGAATGAAAAGAGCAGCACCCCAGATCTCTGAAAGATTATTTTTTTTATTTAAACAGAAGAAATTTAACGATTTTTTTTTTTTTTATAATCATAAGTCTCCTTTAAACTCACCCACTTTATCTGACATCTATGTTGTAAAACGTGGAACAGGTGCTTCAAAAAATAGAACTCATTCTGAACACCCTGTTTCTCAATGTAGTTACAACAGACAACTGGCATAAGTACATTGAGAAATCTCCCCCATAGAGAGCTACATTACTGCTTCCCTTCAGATATTTCAAAACTGGCTACCTGCAGCCACCACCAGGGGGAGCTCAGTGGGCAGGAAATTATACAGTTACCATTGACTGCAGTGGAACCTGTAATAATCTCTTTGCACTAATCTCCCCCTAGTGGTGACTGCATGAAAATGCAGTGTTTCATGTCGGAAAGAGTAGAAAGAGTTCAGCGAAAGCCCTCTCTTTCCCCATAGGCCCTTTAGCAGTTGCATGGTCTGCCTCTATTGAAGTTAAGCCACTGCTGGTAGATCCCAGTAACATGCAGCCATTCTGTTATTTCGTGTGATGTTAACAACCTATTGTGTAAGGGATTGTTCACACAGTGTATTTTTGCGCTGACAGCAGCAACAAAATTTTGCCGAGATCCCGCTGGCCGCGTTCTTTCTGCCTCTCATTCATTTCAATGGGATGTAGCACAGAAGCTCACAATGGTTTAAAAAAAAAACAGACATGTACCTTCTCAGTGTGGCTACGGCTGTAAACCGCCACTCAGAGATCGTCAGCTCTGCCTCCCAAAAAGAATTGGTGGGATTTCAGGTTTTCATCAGAATTTTAGCCCAGCTGTCTACACCAAAATTCAGCAGAAAAATATGGCGTGTGAACAGATTACCTTTACATTGATTCCCATAGCAGCCAATCAGATTCCACCTTTCATTTTCCAAAGGAGCTGTGAAAAATGAATGGAATCTGACCAGTTCTGCTTTCCACCAGTTTGATAAATGACCCCAGTGGTTTTTGCCATAGAAAGATCATAGAAAAATCAGTGGACTTCACCCTCTCCATTGCAAAAGGTGAAATCCACAGAAGATAACTGTATCTTAAATTGACACGCTGCAGATTTCAAACTGCAGCACGGGTCAATTTACTCGGTTTTTGTACGTAGCATGTGGATAAGAATTCACAAATTCTCATCCACTTTGCTGGTACTGTAAAAATCTGCAGCTAATCAGTCATTAGTGTTGGGCGAGCACCAAAGTGCTTGTGTGCTCGAGTATTACACTTCATGATGCTCGGGGGTTCTACCCCTGCTCTCAAGAGGGGAGGGTGTCAGGACTTTAGTTCGGCTTAGGAGTCCCTGCTCTGACTCCATATATAGCTATATCTATATATAGAGTCAGTGCTTGGGGACACACCAGTGTATTTAAATCTAATTTCTGAAAATTTTCTGCCGGTATTTGAACTCCCAATGTTGTACATTAGAGGCAAGGACCTTATCCACTCAGCTATAAAGCTGAATGCTAAACTGTGTCAGGAAAAACCTCATAGTAGTTTCTGTTGTAGTGAGTATTCCTATTCAGCAGAAGACTTATTTTATATTTCTGTGCAGGTTACATGTAGCTCTATAGTGTAGTGGAACATCCTTCCCTCTAATGTACAAGGTTGGGAGTTCAAATCCCGGCAGAAACGTTTCAGAAATAGATGCTACATTACATTTAAATACACTGACTTGAGCATGCTCACCCAACACTATCAGTCATGTGTGAACCTAGCCTTTCTGCTGCCTGAGGCAAAAACTGACACGGTGCCCCCCGACCAATATTAATTTCTTAACCTAACCCCTTTGCCACAATGAAAGCGCTCATTGCCCATGGCCCTTCCACTGCCCCTCTCTTGCCCCTACCTGGTGCTGCCTCAGGCAATCGCCTCACCTGGCCTCCTTGGTGGTGCACCCCTGAACCCAGCCTTAGAAGATGCATACCCTAAAAATCCACCTCCTGTAGTTACTGAAGATTTATCCATGCAGCGTCACAGTTTTCTCCCTTTTTTAAAGGTCTAATTTTATAATATTTACAATGAAGATTTTGCTAGCATTTTATTATTTTGTATATCAGATCATTTTTATTGAGTTTTTATAACATACAAAAATGACAGTAACAACCCCGTGCCAAACATTTGATCATTTTGTTAGTTTCAGTTCTCACAGGAACATTTCTCATCTTTTATCACAAAAAAAACCATTCTGCCAAACTAGAGAACATCTCTGTATGTCCAACGACTGGTCGGTAACTGTGGACTATAGTAGGTATTGTGCTCTTCAATAATCTGTGGGGTGGAAGATGAAGGACGACCAATGACTTTATATGTTGGCCGGCAAGATGAAAAAGTCGATCTGCACCTGCGATCCTACTTTCATGTCAGCTAATCTGACGGAGAGAAATCACAAATCTGTTAGAGCAGAAACATCAATTCTAAGAAGTCAATCATACACCGTGCTGCAGCACAACAGATGGGTCTGGTCTACGTACACTGTGCTGAAGACAAGATATCTCTAGGCAGAAGTTCAACATTTACTATTAACGTTTCCCTATTTACCATATATATATCTGCCACGTAGTGCTCAATAACGACCAGACATAATATTCATCATAATGACAGGTGAAAATAATGTAAAGCCATTTGATATTTTCAAATACCAATCTCCAGGGCTGACAAAGACCAATGAACATAAATCTCACCTGCTCCTTTAGGCCTCGTTGTGCCATGTTGCCTCGCCTGTGATTCCTTAATGCGGATCTGCAGGGGATCTGTAGGTTGGAGATTTTCTTCTCTATAAGCAATCAGAGACATACACAAATCTCATAGGGCCTCATAGCAAAACTAAGTATTTGACCCCCTGCCATACCCAGTTTCCACTATGCATGCGTTACTCCCAAGCAAAGCAGAATATGCAGTACCCCAGTGGAAAGGGGTATCTGCAATTGTTTGTTAATGTACTGTACTGTAATGTTATACACTGCTATGTAATGTGACACACTCCCAGGCAACACAGAATGTGCAGTATTCCAGTGGAAAGGGGTATCTGCGATTGTTTTTTAATGTACTGTAATGTTACATTATACACTGCTATGTAATGTGGCACACTCAGTATGTTTAAGCATAAGGCGGGCATAGCCCAGCTCTTTCTGGACAGAGAGAGAGGCAGCAAGGTAACCCAGTTTAAAGTGTTCCAGACCCTGCTGCTGCAAAGGGAACACAAGTTAAGACACCCTATGCATCCCAGACTAGAGGAAACTACAGTTACGGTTGCCAGATTGTAGTTGTTAGCCAGAGATCCCAATAATGCCTCATTCACACGTCAGTGTTTTGGTCAGTGATTTCCATCAGTGATTGTGAGCTAAAACCAGGTGCGGCTCTAAACACAGAACAGGTGCAGATTTTTCCATTATACCTTATGTCTGTATAGGCTCCAATCCTGGTTTTGGCTCACAATCACTGATAAAAAATTACTGACTAAAACACTGACGTGTAAATGAGGCTTAACAGGGACTTTAGCATGAGTAGGAGTAACTAGAGCGTCGCTGCTTCAACAAACTGCCTAGCTCATGGGAGGAATGTTCACTATGTGCAGAAAATTGTTGGAAGTATTACAACTCCTATTGTGCACACAGTAAAGAAAGACTTTTGTTAAGTTAAATCTGGACTGGTCTCTGACTCACTTAGCACCACATGCTGGCCATTCCATTTTTATTACTTGCCCTGCCTTGCACCCAAATGGACATTAACACCATGGGCAACCCCAAAGTACCATCAGGCAGGGAGCTCACAGCTACAAGGAGTGCCCGAGGGAATAAAGGGTGCCCCTTCTTTAATGCACCTACTGAGCCTGAGGAAGTACACAGTGACACATCATCATCAGGGCCACTACCACCCAATCTTCTGCTCTGGCTCCTCAGAGACTTGCTGCAAATGCAAAGTGCAACGACCCAGATTTCTGATGAATTTACTTTTTTTTATTAAGCAGACAAAAATGTTTATTAAAAAATTGTAATAAAAAAAGTCAGACCTGACCTCACCCATTTTATCTGACTTCTATGCCAGTAAAGTATAACAAATGGGTCATAAGGCTGATATTCTGAACACCATATTTCTCAATGTATTCACAAACAATTGGTATAAATACATTGCTTCCCATATATTACAAAGCTCGCTGCCTGGAGCTCAGTGCATAAGGCTTGAGGCTGCCACACCAATGCACTTCTATGTGGGATGGGAATCTCCCTTAGGCTGCAATGGTAAATCAATGCAGTACCTGGGAAAAGCAATCAGATGATCACATGTTTAAGTCCCCTAGGGGGACTTTAAAAAAGTGAAAAATAGGTGTAAATTTTTTTTAAAAAATATAAAACTATATGAAAAACTATATAAAAAACTATATGAAAATTCATATCACACCAATTTCCCTGTATTAAAAATACAAATAAATAAACAATAAAAAAAGTAAAGATAATTTGCAATGCTCCCTCCCAAAACAACCTGTATTATTAAAATAGAAATCTATTTATATAGTACAGTCAACACTGTAAGGAAAAAATATATAAATGGCTTCACCTTGCAAAAAGAACTGAATAAAAAGTGATCAAAAAACCATATGTACTCCAAAATCAATATCAGTATCAATACACACTACAGGTTGCCCCACAAAAAATGAGCTCTCACACGGGTCTGCAGACATAACTATAAAAGTTATAGGGGTCAGAACATGGTGATGCAAAGAAAATACATTTTAATTAATTTTGCCAAAGTTTTTATATTTTTTTAAGTATTAAAACAAGAATTGCTGTAATCATACTGACCAGGAGAATGAAGGTACCAAATCTGTTTTACCGCATAAGGAACACCATAAAAATAAAAGCCATAAAACTGTTTAAGGAATTGCGATTTATTTTTTTCCAATTGCACGCCATTTGTTTGTTTTTTCCTAGCTTTCCACTACATTGTATGCAATATAAGACTACTTTCACACTAGCATTAATATTTTCTGGTATTGAGATCCGTCATAGAGTCTCCATACATGAAAAAAATGCTTCCGTTTTGTCCCCATTCATTGTCAATGGGGACAAAACGTAACTGAGCAGAACGGAATGCTCCAAAATGCATTCCGTTACGTTCTCATACCGGAAAGCAAACCGCAGCAAGCAACGGTTTTTTTCCCGTCATGGGATGCGGAGCAAGACGGATCTGTCATGACCCACAATGCAAGTCAATGGGGGCGGATCCGTTTTCTCTGACACAATAGAAAACAGATCCGTCCCCCATTGACTTTCAATGGAGTTCATAACAGATCCGCCTTGGCTATGTTAAAGATAATACAACCTGGATCTGTTCAGAACGGATGCAGATGGTTGTATTATCAGTAACGGAAGCGTTTTTGCAAAAACACTAGTGTAAAAGTAGACTAAAATGGTGCAACTTGCCCCACAAAAAAAAAGGCCCTCATATGGCTTTGTGAATGGAAAAATAAAAATGTTATGGCTCTGGAAAGGTTAGGAGTAAAAAAATGAAAACACAAAAACAGAAAATGTCAAAGTCCTGAAGGGGTTAAAAAAACTATGTTTTAAAATGTCACATTAAAATCTATAGTACAATAATCAAACTATCATGGTAAAGCACCACATAGCTATGGCGGTATCACTAACAGTAGGGCGTTGTTTCTGTCACAAGATAAATGAGATGCCTAAAAGTCTGCCCCCCTTAGATATTACACTAATAGCCCCCTAAATGTACACCCTCATAGTTATCTCCCAGACTCATCTCATCTGGCTATCATTCCACAATCATCAGTAAGAAACATAGGGATCCAATAGAAAAGGCGATAATAAAGAATATGTTTGTCGCTATTACGGCTAAACGGCCATGTGTCACGTACGGTGACCAGACGTGCAGTAGTACATAACACGAAATAAATAATTCACCGCAGTCAATTGTCAATCGCGTTGCAGAATTACATCCGGTCTGTTCCGTGTGACATTAGCAATTAAGACAGATGAGCTAATATAAAGATCCACTCTGACTGAATCAATACAAGCTGTGGCTTAAATTTATATAGATTCCGATTAGCTTGACCTGAGCCAGGGGTTTACACAGATCTCATAGGACCCCATAGCAAAACTTAGCATGGGCCCCCTGCACCTGGTATCCCAGCGTACGAGCGTCAATCACTCCCAGGCAATATAGAACATGCTCATTTTTTCATCAAGTGGAAGAAATTTAAATTAAATACAAATTGTAATAAAAAATAAAAAAAGTTGCCCCACCCACTTTATCCGACTTTTATGTCTGAAAAAGCGGAACAGGTGCGTCCCATATATATGGCGCTTATTCTGAACACCATATTTCTCTCAACATATTACCAGAAAAATTGTTAAAATACAATTATAAATCTCCTGCTTCTCTTCTATTACAAAGCTGGTAGCCTGCAGCCACCACTAGGGGTGTTTTTAGTGTATATTGGGTTTAACCCCTTAGTGACCAGCCTGTTTTTGGCCTTACTGACCAAGCGTTTTTTTTCATCTTTGCGTTAAAAGAGCTACAACTTTTTCATTTTTCCGTCTATATAACTGTGTGGGGACTTTTTGTTTTGCAGGAAAAGTTGTAGTTTTTAATGGCAACTTTCTGATTAACTTTTATTAAGGCTGGCTTCACACGGGCGTTGCAGATTGGGGCCGGATGCGTTCAGAGTGCGTTCAGCGAAACTGCACTATTTTGCAAGCAAGTTCAGTCAGTTTTGTCTGCGATTCCGTTCAGTTGTTCAGTTTTTTCCGCGCAGGTGCAATGCGTTTTGATGCGTTTTTCACGCGCATGATAAAAAACTGAATGTTTACAAACATCTCTTAGCAACTATCAGTGAAAAACGCATCGCACCTGTAACGGACCGTTTCAGCAGACAAGGGGTTAAAATCCGTTTAGGCGATATGCCCCTGTCTGAGGGACAGGCACATCTACTGCAGAACACCAACCTCCCGAACTGGATACAAAATAGCACTCCAAACTGGAACCTTGCGAATAGCTGCTGGCAGACGAACAGGAAAAGCGTACAGTCAGCTTACACTCCTGGCAATCAGTCTCTAACAACATACAGGGAATCCCCCCAATAACGAGACAAGGCTCCGTCTTGAGGGTCAGCAGTGGTCTCACGTGCTGGCACACCCAGCCTGGTTTTTATTACAGTTGTTGCAAATACAGGTCCGCCCACAGGGTTTTGAAATAGAACCAATCAGTAATTTACAACACATATAATGTAAATACAGCAACCAATCGTTCACGCCCCCAGAGGAACAGAAGGGAGACTGCGACACAGGACTGATACAACACATCCCCACAATGCATCATGGTTTCCTCCTCTCTGTCCCGGAGACAACCGAAGGCAATCCAATTATCCCACTGCTGCCACCAATGTAACGGACCGTTTCAGCAGACAAGGGGTTAAAATCCGTTTAGGCGATATGCCCCTGTCTGAGGGACAGGCACATCTACTGCAGAACACCAACCTCCCGAACTGGATACAAAATAGCACTCCAAACTGGAACCTTGCGAATAGCTGCTGGCAGACGAACAGGAAAAGCGTACAGTCAGCTTACACTCCTGGCAATCAGTCTCTAACAGCATACAGGGAATCCCCCCAATAACGAGACAAGGCTCCGTCTTGAGGGTCAGCAGTGGTCTCACGTGCTGGCACACCCAGCCTGGTTTTTATTACAGTTGTTGCAAATACAGGTCCGCCCACAGGGTTTTGAAATACAACCAATCAGTAATTTACAACACATACAATGTAAATACAGCAACCAATCGTTCACGCCCCCAGAGGAACAGAAGGGAGACTGCGACACAGGACAGATACAACACATCCCCACAATGCATCATGGTTTCCTCCTCTCTGTCCCGGAGACAAACGAAGGCAATCCAATTATCTCTCAGGACAAAGGGAGACCACCACTACACATGTGG
This sequence comes from Bufo gargarizans, assembly GCF_014858855.1. Classification (NCBI taxonomy): domain Eukaryota; kingdom Metazoa; phylum Chordata; class Amphibia; order Anura; family Bufonidae; genus Bufo; species Bufo gargarizans. The sequence continues at coordinate 138,878,267 of NC_058087.1, read as the reverse complement.
AGACAACAGGACAGACATCACCATTTAAACACACAATGTCACACCCCCACAGCAAACACAGACATTTTACATATCCCCAGATAGCTCAAGTCTGAGTGCATATCATTAGGTGAATGGCACTCAGAATACACGAATACAATACTATTAGCTATCTGGGTACCCTCACATAACATACAATTTAACCGAACGCATAATAACATAAAATACAATTCTACAGACAGATTTAAGCTGTGCGGCCGGTCTGTCTTCTCCTTTAAAGTTACTATGGGCCCATAATCCTGAGGCAAGAGGCTTTTAAACAGCCCTTTCCAAAACCCAGTGGCGAGGTTGGTTTTGCCACACATCTCCCCCCCCCCCCAGGGAAGACTAACCAGATACCTGACCTCACGCCGGTCGGTACCTGAGTTAGTCTGGCAGCCCACCCACGACCCAATACTGGACCTGTTGAATCTTAGGGCCTGGCTCTGTTCTGTATGTCCCCAGCTGTTGAGTGGGCATCTGCTACTCCTTGCTTTGTGGTTCTCCAGCTTGGAGCTGTAGGTACTTGGTGGGCAGAGGCCGACTGTGCTCTGCCCAGATGCCAGCTCTTCCGCTGGGGATGCCTGTGGGAAGTCAGTCTCTGGACAAGAGGATAGGGGAGGGCAGAGGCCAACTGCGCTCTGCCCTGATGCCAGCTCTTCCGCTGGGAAGGGATCAGTGGGTACTGCAGGCTCATCCCCTGCCCCCAGAACTCGGTTGGGAAGTAGCTGGGAAGGGGAGGGCTCGCTTACCTCCTCCTCCAGGTATCCCTGCGGAGATGGCTGGAGATCTGGTTGTTTGAGGGGGAGACCGACTGTCTCCTCTTTGGCTAAACAGCCCTGTTGCTGGGGGACAGGACCGACTGTCCCTACCCCCTGTGCTGTGAGTGCAGAGACCACGGTCCCATCTGCACAGTTGTGGGGCTTACTGTCTCCCCCTGGTGCGTTAAGCTGCCGCTGGGGAGAGGGGGTAACGAGCTCCTCTCCCATACATACTTCCAGCCGCTGGGGAGGGCGACCGACCACCTCCGCTCCCAATACAGTGTCCTGCTGCTGGGGACACTCTGCCGCTGGGGGACAGGACCGACTGTCTCTGCCCCCTGTAACTCCGCCTGCCGCTGGGGAATGGAGACTGGGCTCCCAATTCCCTGTACATCACACGGCCGCTGGGGAATGGAGACTGGGCTCCCAATTCTCAAAAAATCATGCTGCTGCTGGGGGGCAGGAACAACTACCTCTGCCCCCTGTAACTCAGCCTGCCGCTGGGGAATGGAGACTAGGCTCCCAATTCCCTGCAGGACCGGTGGAGTTACAGGGGGCAGAGACAGTCGGTCCTGTCCGGTCCGTTACAGCACCCGCACTTGCTTGCGGATGCAATGCGTTTTTCACCAAGCCCCATTCACTTTTATGGGGCCAGGGCTGTGTGAAAAATGCTGAATATAGAACATGCTGCGATTTTCACGCAACGCAGAACTGATGCGTGAAAAACAACGCTCATGTACACAGCCCCATTGTAATGAATGGGTCAGGATTCAGTGCGGGTGCTGTGCATTCACGTCACGCATTGAACCCGCGCGGGAAAACTCGCTCGTGTGAAAGGGACCTAACTCTTTCTGGGAGGGAGATAGGAAAAAGAGCAATTCTGCCACTGCGTTTTTACGTTCTAAATTTTACAGCGTTAATTTTTCGACTATAAATAACATAATATCTTTATTCTCTGGGTCAGTACGATTACTGTGATATCAAATACATAGTTTTTTTATGTTTTACAACTTTTTTGCAATAAAACCCCTTTTTTTTGCATCGCTGCTCCCCAAGACCCAAAACTTTTTTCTTTTTCTTTTTATGGAGTTGTATAAGGTCTTTATTTTTTGCGGGACGACGCTTATTTTTCATTGGTATCATTTTGGAGTAAATTACGCTTTTTGATTGCTTGTTATTCCTTTTTTTTTTGGTGGCAACCATGAATAAATTGGGAGTTCTGTCTTTTTTTTTTTTTTTTACAGCGTTTACAGTAGGGAATAATTTACGTTATATCTATGTCGTTTGGGTTGTTACCATATGGGAAGATTTTTTTTGCAATCTTTCTTTTTCATTGAAATTTTTTTTAATAAATAATTTTTTTACCACTTAATAGTCTCACAAGGGGACTATAACAGACAGTAATTTGATTGCTTTTAAAAGACCCCAAACAGCCTTCACACACATCGGCAACCCCGCGATCGCATTTGCGGGGTGCCGATGAGAGACAGAGGGAGTCCGCTCCCTCTTTCAGCACTTTAGATGCTGCGGGCGCCATTGCCTGTGGCATGTAAAGTGTTAAACAGCCCGGATCAGCACTCCTGCCGGTCCGGGCTGTTAGAGCAGGGCCGCGGCTCTCACGTGAGAGCTGGGCCCCGCTGCATGGTGGATCCGTGCAGCATTTAAGGCCCCTTAGTGACCACCGTAAAAACACATATAGGTGGTCACTAAGGGGTTAAAGGGCATCTGTCAGCAGATTTTAAACCTATGACACTGGCTGACCTGTTACATGTGCACTTGGCAGCTGAAGGCATCTGTGTTGGTCCCATGTTCATATGTGTCCGCATTGCTGAGAAAAATGATGTTTTAATATATGCAAATGAGCCTCTAGGAGCAACGGGGGCGTTGTCATTACACCTAGAGGCTCTGCTCTCTCTGTCACTGCCACGCCCTCTCTGCTTTGATTGACAGGACCAGGCAGTGAAAACATCATAATTCCTGGTCCTGTCTATCAAAGTGCAGAGGGTGTGTAAGTTGCAGAGAGAGCAGAGCCTCTAGGTGTAACGGCAACGCCTCCATTGCTCCTAGAGGCTCATTTACATATATTAAAACATAATTTTTTTCAGCAATGCGGGTACATATGAACATGGGACCAACATGTGCCTACAAGTTAGATTTTGTTTTGTCTTCCATGAGTGGAACTTCATATACATTACTGGTGGATTGTTAAAGTGACCTATGGCAGGTCTTTAATAAGCTGTTGGAGAGTAAGGGGCCCATATTGTGCGGTCTTCTGCTGTCTGCGTCCACGTCACAACCAGAATATATTACAGACTGGAAAAGAATCACAGAATCCCACAAAGTATTTAAAAACTGTAATGTGTGAGTGGGAATTTATTCTTCTTTCGCATTATCACTGAAGGTCCTGAACTCTTCTCTAGGTTTCTTTCACCGGAAAAAGATTGATGAGTCGCTCCCTTTAATTCCTGCTCAGCAGTCATCACACAAGACAAGGCTTTTGGTACGGATCACGGGGTGACTTTTCCAGCATTCTACAATCAGGCAGATCTTGAATGGAATATGGAGTAATTGAAAGCATAAAACAGATGCACGATGCTCAACCTCCCAGCGATAATGCAAGTAGTTTTCTAAAGTATGTCACTTGGCAATCATGTTTCTACAATTCCCAGACAGAATTCAGAACAGAAGTAATTAACACGGAAGACGGAAACAGCGGGGAAAAAAAAAATCACCAAACAAAACATCGATATGAATAATCATGCGAGCTTGAATCAATTAAAATAATTAAAGATTACCATGACAAGGTAATCCTGGATACAGATATTAACCTCTCATGAATATTTACTTCCAGCCTTGTGTTAAAGGAACCTATTATATTACATTATGTATTAGATGATATTCCTGCAGTTTACATTCTAACCTGAAAAACCTGAAACTAAATGCTGTTTAGCTAAAAGGTTTGTTTGCTTTTTACAATCACTTTTTGTAAAAGAGTCCCCTGAAAATATGTTGATCATAGGTTCTCCCTGCTGGGACTCCCAGTGATCAGATGCAATCTGTAGAACACCGCAGCAGGTATTCCGTTTCCCTGCACTGCCACCTCAGGGGAAATAAAATATTGCAGGATGCCTAGTGAAATCAATTGGGTGTTGATATGTTGCATGCATATACTGGGTCCTCCAGGGTGGGGGAGCCTCTTTGTATCTGCTCTCTGCACATGGAAAATAATGAAGACCTCAGTCGAGGGACCATACTAACTCAGAAAGCTTTAATAAGGTATTTGAAAATAGGTTATCTCCTGCCTTTTGCCACAAGTTCAGCGCTGCTTCCCAATACTAATCTTAAGTAATTTTTTGGAGGGGTGTGGCAGCCCTTCCTAGTTGATGTCCCAGTGCTCTGTGTAACTGTTGTGTTTTGTTATATGTTGGTTTTTGTGGCTGTTTCCCTGGAGTATTGTATGGCGTATTATGTTACTCTGTTCAGGACTGAAGAAGGGGAACTGTTTGGCCCCATCCAGTGGCATAACTAGAAATGACTGGGCCCCAAAGTACATTTTTGGACACCCCCCCTCTCCCAGAAACTTTTTCACAACCCCCTTTTCAGGTGCAAACCTCACTCCTGTGGCTAGTCAAGATTGCTGTTTGTTAGACAAGGCCCCTCAGCCGCTCCATCCGTTTCCTACAGTGTCAATGTCATTGTATAATACTGTTGAGGGGGCTCTGATAATAAAATCTTATTAGTCTTCATCCTGGGTGGGCCCCTTCTGAGTTTTGGCCCCAAAGTAGCCACTTCCCCTGCTTCCCCTGTAGCTACGTCCCCGTCCTCATCGTTGTGCCTGTGGGAGGGTTTGGGGGCTTTGACAGAGAAGCACATGGCAGAGTTGCCAAGCTTTCCATTGAGCAGCACTTCAGACAATAAGAGGGGGGAGCGTCCTGCCTTTGCATATGCAGTGAGAAGTGTGCAAGCTATGGCAAAAAGAGGCTGTGATGATTAGACAACCAATAGATCCTAGGACGAGGGACTACGATACTAATCAGACCATGCCGCTGTCACCGACTAAAAATTTGCTATCTGTGAGTGTCTACAGTGGCCCCTGCTAAGCAGTAATCCACTGCAAGGTGTTAAAGTAATGTCTATATGCACCTTGTATCTCGAAGATTGTGTATGGGAAGGAGGGAGTTAATCGGACATCCAGCCCCTTAGAAACTAGTAACTAGGTGGTGGTTGGTCAGCCCACTTTCTCTGAGGAGGCAGTTGAGTCCTGTGTGCAGGCTGAGAGCAGAGCTAAGCAGGAAACTACTGTGCCTTAAACTAAGAGCAATCAGCGAAGAAGCAGCATTTATACCAATGATAGTTCAGTGGCCTCTTCAGGAGAGTCCTGAGTACCTGTCATAGAAGGCAACACTGGAATTTTGGCTATAGACTTCCCTGCATTTTGGTTAGGGCTATAAACTTCAGGGCCCTTACCATACCAAATAATACAGACTGGCCATATCTTTGCAAGACCGCAAACCGCTGAAGATACTGTGGAAAAATATTGACAGAGTGTGAGAGGAAGATTTTACTCCTTGGCTGAGCGAGGAGATTGCATCAATTATCTGTAAAAGGGACTCAGAGGGGAACTTTATGCAACTCAAAGCCCCCTATAACACCTGTGCAACGTGTATGAAAAGACCTGTGGGACCACCACTGTTGTGATGAGAAATGAGTAATACTTTGTTGATTCAATTGTCTTTAATAAATTCCAGGTAGTTACTGTAGATGTACAGCCTGAAATATTCTTCACAATAACAGTCTTTAAATTGCCAGATATACGTCTGAGCTTCATACTCCTTTCTGCAGTAAGTCATCGCTGTCTCTCCAATCTTCTAATTTCAACTGCATCACAAGCGATAGTCCTTGGTCACTTATAGCCTTGACCACTGGCCACCTCTGATGTTTCTAACCCCACCCACAGGCTAACATAACTCCACCCACTACAATGGAGCTGACCATCTTCTAGCTATGGCCCCAAGTAAACACAAACTGCAGAAATAAGGTCGCACAGCAGCACTCTATAGTACTAACTGGTAGTTCATAACTATTTCCTACCTGTTTAACAATATAACAGACATATATAACGCCATGTATTACTTTATATTTAATAGTATAACCTTACATTTCGAAACTGTGCATTAGAAAGTTGCCACCATTGCCTATTTTCTTGGCTATAACATCGGCCTCATAATTTCCTCACATTTCAGGGAACCCTGCCTTGCACCTCAGAATCCATCACTATCAAGGGCACCCCTCCTAACATCAGGCAGGAGAGCCCCAGAACCAGGGTGTGCCCCAAAAGGAACAAAAGATGTGCCCTTCCCATCAGTGCATGGCCTAGGGGGGCGTCAGAGTAACTACTATCTCCATTATTTGCCACAACTACTCCTCTCTCCTGGGTTCCTTGCATGTCCACCCTTGCTATTGGTGGACAACTTGGCTGTTGCTGAAGTGTAAGGGTGCAGCCCCATGGTCAAGTTTCCTGATTCAGTTTTGAAAGCCAAAACCATGAGTGAATTCAAAAAAGGGACGTTTTATCTGTCCTTTGTACTTTCTCTCCTCTTATGATTCATTACTGATTTTGTCTTTCAAAACTGTATCCATAAACCTGCTGGTGTGACCATACTCTAACATTTTTAAGCATTTGAACCTTCCAGGGGAGAAGTTCATTCATTTATCATCAAGACATTGTGTTCATGAGCAAAGTACCTTGATTGAGCTTATTTAGTGCAACTAAATCTGGTTTCCCATCTACAGTAGGTCACAACCTTACATTTTCCACCAATACAAATAGTCCCTTTTCCACAATATCTACTTCAATCAATTGGACATAGGTCAAACAGCAAACCTACATACACAGACACCACTACTAATTGTAATATAAATGTCACCTTTATTAAATATGCATGATTCAAACACATTCAAAAGCAGTGACCAAACACACAAAACACAGCACAGGGAGGAATGATAGGAAATACTAATACATATACTATATACTATAACAATGAATAAAGTGCATGTGCTTTTACAGGTATCATATACGCAGACTAACAATTAGTGCATTTAAGGTGATACAGTGCCTAATGCAAGCCTTAACCTGGCAGGACAGACCCCATCATCATGGGTTTCATTCCCTTCGACAGGGGGTACTGACTGAGCTAACATGAGCTAACATGTCTCTCCTAGTGATGAGCGGCAGGGGTCATATTCGAATTTGCAATATTTTGCGAATATTTTTTAGAATATTCGTTGATTATTCGAAAATTCACGATTTTTTTACTGAAAAAAATTGCCAAGGTAATGATTGTGTAATATGAGGATTTTCGGATTCGGATTTTTATTGCGAATTTTTCAACTTACAACTATTAGACAAAGAAGATTATAGCACTATATTAGCTAAATTGCGCTATATTTGATTTTTTTTTAATATTCGCTATATTGCTATAACTTCGTTTTTTCCAATATTCGTAATATTCTAAAACAAGAATATATAGCAATATAACGAATATTCTAAAAAAACGAATATAGAGCAATTTAGCTAATATAGTGCTATAATCTTCTTTGTCTAATAGTTTGTCTAAAAGTAATTTTTTTCTCATCTGAAGTTCAGATTGGAAAAAAATGACAACTATAAAAAATACGATTATAGCATTAATTAGCTAAATTGCTCTATATTAGTTTTTTTCGAATATTCGCTATATTGCTATAACTTCGTTTTTTCAAATATTCATAATATTCTAAAACAAGAATATATAGCAATATATAGCGAATATTCGAAAAAACAAATATAGAGCAAAATTCGCAAACACTACTACTCCTAAAGTCAAGTATATTGCAGCCTTCTTATTGACCTACAAGCTAGAAGCAGGGAGGGATCATGTGTACTGATTTAAAAAAAAAAAAAATCAAATAAAAAAAAAAAATAGGAAAAGAAAATTTGAATATTCGAAATTACAAATATATATTACTATATTCGAAATATTCACGAATTTTCGAAGTACCTATATTCGCGATAAAAATTAGAAATTCGAATATTCGTGATGAACACTAGTCTCTCCTATATACTCCTATAAATGAATGTTAATGCCAGATGAAGGGTCCGATTTGGACCTGAATGCATGTAGACCAGGTAGTGGGTCTCGCCAGTCCTTGTATGTATCTGCATTCTAATAGTAGCCACTCTTGATAATTGGGAGGAAATCTAAATAGGTGGCCCTCTTTTAAGACTCTCTTACAGAAAGAGATCACCCCTTTAGTAATATGCCCTAACAGAGTGTATGGAAAGGAGTTATCTAGATGGGAAAACCCAATGAAAGCATACGTTCACCACTGAGCACCATTACACAGTTCACATGTAATTATCATCTACATAAATTGTTATTCATCCTTCTCTGGTTATGTGTTACAGCATGTGTAATAGCTCAGTCTCATCTACAAGTGCAATTACAGCCCTTATACCAAAGACGGAATAGTAGTAGAAAAAGCTATCTCTTCCAGAATTCAATGCACCATTATATGAACTCAGCTAAGATATTAGAGGAATATCTGTAGGCATATATTTAAATGCAGAAGTGCAAGATAAGGAAAGGAAAGTTTTCAATGTTGTTACTTTTCATTTACTTAAAGGCAATAGATATCTTTCCACTGATTTTTTTTTATTTTTATTCATTTGCTTTCTAAATGCAAAATCAAGCAATGTTCTAACTAGTCTTCATTCTTCTGCAGAGTATGTGTAAGTCCTTCACCAAGTTGCTGGTGCTGGTGAATCTGACACAAATCCATCAGAGCTCTACTCCTTTTTCTGACCCTCTATTCTCTCAGTGTTAGAGATAGCAGCAAGGAATATGGTTTTACCCAGCAGATGTATGTGGAGATGAGGGATAATACCCCATATTTCACACAGGTTGTAGATAGGGAGCAGTGGCATACAGTCAATGGAGGCAGACTGCACAGTTGCAATAGGACCCACAGGGTTGAAGTGCCCAGCAGGGCTGAAGATCCATGACTCCTCCTACACTCTTCTTTGTGGAGTCACAGTTCAGCACCTCCCAAGCCTACTATCAGCTTGGCTCTAAGGACACCATGCTCTTTCTATGGAGTCCCAGAGTTGGCAACTCACAAGGAGGGTGATGGGCCTTCAGCATTATGATAGTGCTTGAGGATTCCCCTATAGACTTAACTTTACTAATTTTTTCCAGATTGTCTCCGCCAACTCCTATACCCAAGACCTGTTGTATGGGAGGCAGAAACCTTATCAGTTAACTGTAGTCAATGGAAGGAGTTTCCCTGACTAAAAACCTCTTTAGTATTCTTCCCATGCATAAGTACAATTGAATTAGTAATTGAAAAATATATAATGGCGCAAAATAAACACGTATGTGTGTATGTATGTATATATATAGAGAGAGGGAGAGAGAAAGAGAGAGATATAATATTTTTTTTTGTGTCAAATGGGTCCTTAGGCCTCTTTCACACTTGCGTTGTCCGGATCCGGCGTGTACTCCACTTGCCGGAATTACATGCCGGAAAAACGCAAGTGTACTGAAAGCATTTGAAGACGGATCCGTCTTCAAAATGCTTTCAGTGTTACTATGGCACCCAGGACGCTATTAAAATCCTGGTTGCCATAGTAGGAGCGGGGAGCGGGGGATCGGTATACTTACCATCCGTGCGGCTCCCGGGGCGCTCCAGAGTGACGTCAGAGCGCCCCATGCGCATGGATGAAGTGCCATGCGATCACGTCATCCATGCGCCTGGGGCGCCCTGACGTCACTCTGGAGCGCCCCGGGAGCCGCACGGATGGTAAGCATGCTGCTCCCCCGCTCCCCGCTACACTTTACCATGGCTGCCGGGACTTTAGCGTCCCGGCAGCCATGGTAACCACTCTAAAAAAGCTAAACGTCGTATCCGGCAAGGCGCCGAAACGACGTTTAGCTTAAGGCCGGATCCGGATCAATGCCTTACAATGGGCATTCATTCCGGATCCGGCCTTGCGGCAAGTCTTCCGTTTTTTTGGCCTGAGCAAAAAGCGCAGCATGCTGCGGTATTTTCTCCGGCCAAAAAACGTTCCGTTCCGGAACTGAAGACATCCTGATGCATCCTGAACGGATTTCACTCCATTTCAGAATGCATTAGGATAATCCTGATCAGGATTCTTCCGGCATAGAGCCCCGACGACGGAACTCTATGCCGGAAGAGAAGAACGCAAGTGTGAAAGAGCCCTTAGTCATCAAAAATTTAACATAGTAAAGCAAATCAGAAAATAATGCAGCCTATGGTGAATCTAGACAAGGAGCTGTCCGCTATTACAGGTGCTGAAGTTAAAAAGGCAGCAACAAAGCTTGGGTTTAATAGTAAAACTCTTTTCTAGCTGTGTTGACCTCTACCCATTAAAACATTGAAATAAATGGGCTAAAACAAGAAACATAGACTACTGGAGCTGGAACATATCAAAACTTCATTGTAATATAGCAAGTTATTGATATAAAAAAAAAAATTGCGGTGAGGAGGCACAGACCCGGAAGCCCACAGAAACACACAGTAGCCCTTTCGTCAGCTTCCGAGTCCATGCTTCCATGGTGCAAAAGAAAGAACATGTCCTACCTCTTGCTGCATCTTGCGGAGTGCACACGCCCGATGCCTGTGTTTTGCGGACCTGTGGCTTGCCGTCCTCAACACGGGAACGGCGGCCCCACAGTCAGGCGACTGTAGCCTTTTGGAGAAAAAAAGAAAAGTAAGTGTATCTGTCCCAACTAGAGATTTATGATCTGATCATTATTTGTTCATGTCTTACTCCTGGTAGCAGAGGCATTACAACCATATAACTTTAAGTATGTCACTAGATCTGTCAAGAGTGAGGCATCTCACAACTTTTTCTCACATGGTCCCAAGAATAGGTCATCAATATCAGATGGTTGGAAGTCTAAGTCTCAGAACCCTCGCCAATCTGCTATTTGAGAGGCTGCAGCGCTTCAGTAAGTAAGCACTGTTCCCTGCACCTAGGCCGGTGACGTCACGCTTATTGGTGACATGGTCTATGTGCAGCTCAGTTCCAGCACTGTGCTTGGTATGTGGCAAAGAGGTCACAGCAATCGTCCAAGTGCTGAGGCTCCTTCAAACTGTTGATTGTGATTGGCGGGGGTGCTGAAAGTCAGAACCCCACCAATCTGATATTGATGAGCTATCCTGAGGTTATTGATATTGTACTCTTAGAAAACCCTGGTATAACACCTGGAAAAGCTAAAAAAAAAAAAAACTCCAGTCAGTTACCCTTATATTTCACAGTTGGTTACTGATTGCTTGGATTCTGTTGAAGACTTTGGACTAATCTTAAATCATCTTGTTTCAGAGAAGTATTGATTCCAGGCACCAGCATAAGGCCAGCATCACTGTAAACTGGAAGATATATGGTACATCCAGGAATTCAACAGCAGAGTCTATGATGCTGAAGCTGTGGTGACAACTGACTTTCAGGAAATAATAGTGAAAGCACTGAAAAGCCGAAATGAGTAAAATTGGTCTTGTAAATTGTGTTACTGTGATCTACAATAAAGCAATGTCTTACTCCAGTGTTATATTTCTTACTTTGCTTATATGAAAAGAGCATCATAAATCTGAAAAATGTGTTCTAGATGATCATTACCTGCTTCTGTCTCTTCCATTCTTCAAACAATGCACCCACAGAAACCTTTCATATCAGAGCATAATAGCTAAACTCTACTCCTAGAACTCTAGGTACAATGATCTTACCAACAGTGTATTTCTCCAACACATCTGAAATTAAGGAATTTTTCAAATAAACGTTTAAAAACCTCCTGTATACACAGCTCCCATACATACCTATGTGTCTCCGTGGTTACAGACTACAAACAAACCCTGTGTCGTCTGATCCTATGATGTCCTCTATCCCTTCTACTTGCTAACAGGTAGTAGAAGAAGGGGCAGGCAGAAGAGAGTCATACATGTCTCTGCAGGATCATATTACACAGGGTTCATAAAAGGGGTATTTCCATGTTAGACATTTATGTCAAATTCACAGCATATGTTCAGCAAGCCCTGGAGGAGCCAGTGCAGAGGATAGGATTGGTAATAGCCCTAATGAGATGTTGTTCTGTCACAGTGTCCTATCTCAGGCCGTCGCTCCCTGGGGTCCAGTGCAGTAAAAAATGGTGACTATGAAAGGAACCAGGTAGAGATTGTAGAACAAAGAACATCTTTCTTTACTGAGTGCAAAAAACAGATAGCAGTACATTCATCAGCAGGTCATACTAAGTGCAAGTCTCTCCTCCCAGATAATAGGGTATGGTGGATGGCAATGTGGGCGAGATGACACTTAGAAATTTGCTAGCTGACCTTATGTCTCTCTGGATTCCCTTCCCTACAGGTTTACTCTGGCATCTATAGCTGTAGGCATTCACTATATGATGCAAGCTATTAGCTGTGCCTCTCCTGAATTGCAGTGATGGTGTCTTAACGTGTTTCCCACCAACTTGCAGTGGAATCTTGATAGCTGATTGCTTGATCACTCTGCTGATTCTAATACACATAGTTTACAAATCTTCCACGGCCTAGAATCCTGTAGTCTCTCTAGAGCAATGATGTCCTCCTACATGAGCTGCCTCTGTGGTCCACATAGCCCAGAGGAGAGTGAGATGGATCACATGCTCTCTCACTCCTCATTTTCCTCTCTAAACTGCTCTAACTAGCTCTGCCCATCTCTTGGCAGGAAGTAGGACCAGCCCGCTCCTACTAAGAGAGGAGGAATAAGATGGTTAGTCAAACAGTGCCAACTGTGCCCCATCTGCTGGTGTACAAGGTGTATAGCATGACATTGCATTACAAACCATTTCAGTTGCAATATTAGTACCCCCAGGTCTGGGGTACCGTATATGCCCTAAATGTCGGATAGATTTGGATCCCACCACTGGGTCCACACCTATCTCTAGAACAAGGTGACCCTTCCATAATGACTAGTGTTGCGAGCGCTGTGAATGGAAAAGTGATTGCACATGCAGGGCTCTCCATTTACCCACCTCTCCATTCACAGTGGTCACAGCACAATTTGAGATAAGGTTTTTGGGACGGGGAGGCTAGAGATAGGTGTGGGTCCCAGAAGTGGGACTTGCATCTATCAGACATTTATTTTGGGACATCCTGTAAATATTCCATAACTGTGTACCACTAGAATTTTGACCTGCTAGTTATACCTTATATGTACAACCATATATTGGGTCCACATCCGTTCCACATTTTTGTGGCTTGCACGTGGACTTCTATGGGACCTCAAAAAATACGAACAGCATGGATGTCATCCATGTGCTTTCCGCATCCATGAAGCTGTTCCGTAAATTCTAAAACATGTCTTATTCTTGTCTGTTTTGCAGCCAAGAATAGACATTTTTACTAGGGTTGAGTGAAGTGCACTCCGTACAGCATTCAAATGTATGGGCTCTGCCGAGGTGAAATTCGTTATCTCCAAAGTCTTGCAAGACTTCAATGAATAACTTTGGACTTCAATTTTTCAACTTGAAAACAATTTTAAAACTGGGATCGGATGTTGGCTTCGGTAGCTACTGGTAACTTCAAATCCCAGTTTAAAAATTGTTTTCAAGTTAAATAATCAATGTCTGAAGTTAGTCAACGAAGTCTTGCGCGACTTCAGAGACAACGAATTTTACCTGGGTGGAGCCCATACATTTGAATGCTGTACGGAGTGCACTTCACTCAACCCTAGTAAAAATGTCTATTCTTGGCTGCAAAACGGACAAGAATAGGACATGTTTTATAATTTATGGAACAGCTTCATGGATGTGGAAAGCACACGGATGACATCCATGCTGTCTGTATTTTTTTAGGTTTCATAGAAATGAGTATATCAATGTGCAAGCCACAAAAAATGTGGAACGGATATGGACCCAATATATGGTTGTACATATATGGTATAACTAGCAGGTCAAAAATAAAGCATCCTACATCTGTTAATATCAGGAGAAGCCTGCGTGTTTATGCTTCAATTCATGCCGTACAGCATTCAAATGAAGTTTTGACCGAAGTGTTCAGATCTATGATCCATAGCTTGCTTCGCTCAACATACATTTTTATAATAGGGCCCCAGAAAATGCAGGATGCACGTGTCCGGGATTTGTATTTCTCGGATCCGCAGTTGGCAACAGCCACGTGCATGAGCTTTTATTATAATGTGACATGAATAAATGTTTCTGTCTGTGCATTGTTTGAGACATATAAGGCAATAAAAAAGGTCCTGGGATCACATTTATTTTGTCAAGCTCTATTAGAAGAGATATGGCTTCATGTGGCAGAAGTAACTTGACAGGTGGTTTATTTTAGACCAAGAAAATAGAAAATGTCAAGCTTCAGAAGGCTTTTTACTTGGTTTAATCTGCTGTGGCCAGAAACTATGATAAGTGGCAACAGAAGGACCATGTTTCTGCTGTGATCAATACTCTCTAATGTATTTGTAGCCAAGGGGGTTCACACTGGAAGGTAAGAATGTACTCAACGTATAAACTAAGAAACTTTTCTTAACAACCAGTGAATTCAGATGAAATACTGGTCCAACACAACTGCCACTCACAAGGCAGACACATTGAATGTTAGAGGTTTCCCCAGTTTCATGATATTGATGAGCTATCCTCAGGGTAGGTCATCAATATCAGATAAGTGGGGGCCTGACTCCCGGCCCCTCGCCAATCAGCTTTTTGAAGCACTGTGTCCTCTTCAAGGCTTACTTGTATGCTATCTAGATTGTAGTAGAGGAGGTGCAGTGTAATTATAGCGGGTGGTGCTGCAGGTTTATTTCCCTCCATGGCGCATATGGTGGTGCTGCCACTAAATATGGTGGATCTGTAATGGGGACACCCCTTTGCTCGGTTTTCCTTCCTTTGAAGGATATCTGGCTCCATGGTTTTTTTTTTGCATAAGGTGGTACAAGTCAGAGAAAGTATGCTATATGTGGGGCAAAATGTACTGTGTAGTGTGTGCCATTTAACAATTATCATTAATGCGCCCCATAGTGCAGCATATCTGGTGCCCTCCATTCCTCGGCTCTGGTCCTCTACATGACCAAAATGGCTGCCACCATCTTAGACATCCCCTGCAGACTGCTGTAAAAAAAAAAGGCTAAAACCCTCGCTGGTCCATCCATCCAGCCATAGCAATATGCCATCAATGTTTCTGATGAGACAGCCCCTTTAAGATTATTTTTATAACAGGGCAATTATTATTAAAATAATTAAAATATTATTAAAAAAATGTAGGTGGCGTTATTTTACATATCACTATCTATTTGATATTGCCCTTCAACAGCGGTTTCACAAAGGGCATGTCTGTTCTATAAAACATCATCTTTGAGATCACTGAAGAGATCTATATTTCACATTCCCCTATTCCTCGCAGTTTCATGCAAGACCAGTGAGTGGCTGCTTTATACTGTGCTAGGAGCTTTGATATATTACTATAATTACTGCATACATTGAAACTCAATACCCTACTTAATTCTTTGGTGTTGCACACAGCAATGTTTCACTCACCAAATTGTAACATTGATGGAAATCAGATGAAACTTATTAGATTTTAGATATATCATTATTTGTGTTTGCTATGGCATTTTGTAGCCCTTCAGCAAAAAATATTGAAATTTGGAGAGAAATTCTCTAAAAAATTAATGTCAAAAAGATTCAAGAATACAATATTACTTTGCAGAACTCTTAAATATGAAGCAATATTCAAAAGAACCAAGTTATTTCATTTCTACAACCCAAAGTGCTGGGTGTGTTGTAGACAGCTGTATGTATTTTTCGATGACGAGTTGCACCCTTGCAAATTCACTGCCACGGCGGACATGCACTCAGACTCACAGAAAAACCACCAACCAGGCTCTAGGCGAGAGGCAGGGGAAGGGTCACCTCCTAGCTAATCCCTGACCTCTCTCCCTGCACTGCTCAGCCCACATTCAGACCTTGGTGGTAGGTATGATGTGTCCCCGTGCCTGGGCTGAAACACCCTAGATTCTCTGAGATGGTTAAGAGGGGTAATAGGAGCAGCCTGCTCGCACAGAACCTGGATGGGAGAGATGACACAAAAACAACCAAGACAGCAAACAACAAAACTTGAAACCACACTTATCTTTCTGAGCTGGAACAGACAACCTTCCTTCCTAGCTTCCAAGACCAAAGTGATTCCTATAATCCGCTCAGAGCACTGGGATGGAGTGCTATTTAAACTAATGACCCCACCCAGTGCACCTGATAGGAGGCGGATCCAGCACGGCTCCAAAACAAAAACACTAAACTCGTGCTGCTATTCGGGCCGACCTCCGCACATAGTCAGAGCAGGGCATGACATTCACCGTCCCCTGTGAAAACCAGATTGCAGGTACCAAATCTCTGAAACAGTTATCTGAATTCTTGACATTACTATTCAGAGGCCCATTTCAGTGTTTCTCAAGGAAACTGAAAGTCTTAAAGATGGGCCACATCATTTAAAGGGGTGGACCACGTTGACTTGTTAGAAAGGTCTCTTGACATTAAACTGATTACAGTAACTCTTCAAGGATATTGACTTACTACGATGGAAGATCACATTCCGTCAGCTGCCAGACCTACTACAAAATACCCTTACTTCAAAATAACACTCTGACACAAACTTCTTGGTATAAATGGCCGTGGCAGCTCGTTTATTAAACAACAAATTCTTCATCAACTTTCTTTTAATGATCATAATAATGAACACATAAACACATAAATAAAATGCAATAACTTCCAACATATTGCGAAAGGATCCTAGAAGGCAACCCAAGCAAGCTGCGTTCTTCACTCCCATCTCCACTTGACTCTCCACCTTACCCTTGGCCGCAGTCACGGACCCAAAGGTACCAAATCCTCCAACATTACATCTCCATCCACCCCTGTGGGCATTTTAGCCCAAACAGGAGTCCCAGCCATCAGCTTAACGAACCTCATGAGATGCACGCTCCAACGTGTCATGCACCTCTTAAACATTGTATTGCCTTCCAGGAACCTCCATTAACCTGCCCCATTAACCAACCCTTACTTTCACTGAAACAAAATTAATAACCAAATCATGGGTAACTCACCGAATATCCCCGGACACTGCTGCAGATCCCACCCCCACCTTGGGTTATAAACAGCCCACGAATTATAACCCCCACCCCCTTTTTTAACCCTACATACACCAATCCTGAAAATCCACTTAACCCTTTCCTGCTTACATACTTCCCCCTAAGTCAAGCTACACTCCGCTACTGTCTGCGCCCCGCTCCGTTGCTCTACTTCTGAACATCCTTACAGATTTAGCAGCTGTACAGAGACCATGCAGCTGCAGGAGTGGGGAGCCAGCTGTGACAAGCTCCTCATAGAGAAGGCAGGGCTGTTTTTTTTTCTAGTATCCCTGCCTTTTCTATTGTTGTAAACACAATGCTCAATGAACGAAATATAGTAGCTGGCACTCTCTAGAATCAGGGTCACATATTAATAGTTATAATATACAGTGTGAATAATAAGGACAAATGAAACTAAATTAGCAAAATTAGATATATTTCTATTATCACACAAAGCAAAAACAAGTAATAACCTATAGATAAAAAATGTATGCAAATAATACAATAGTTGGGATAGATAATAAATAGTGATCACAATGCTAATAATTAAAATATAAGTAGTGATAAAAGGTAGTAAAATCAGGTGTCTAATAATCTGCAAAGAGATGGTGGTGATGAGATAAGTCAATATTGTTCGTATGGCCCTTCGAATGATACAGATTCGATTATTATAATATTCGGTTGCAACCTTGTATCTTTCGGATTGTAGCTGGTCCGAATTTATACGGTTGGTCTCAGGTACAAGCAGATGGAAAACAGATAGATAATCGTAATGAGTAAAACACAGAAAACCCTCCTGTTGAAGTCGTATCAGAGGGAGTCTGTAAAAGAACTTACGTGCGGGTAGGTATTCCTGGGTAGCTGTGCCTATCCCAACTATTGTATTATTTGCATTCATTTTTATCTATGGGTTATTACTTGTTTTTGCTTTGTGTGATAATAGAAATATATCTAGTTTTGCTAATTTAGTTTCATCTGTCCTTATTATTCACACTGTATATTATAACTATTAATATGTGACTCTGAATCTAGAGAGTGCCTGCTACCATATTTATTTTTAATATTTTTCTATTACTGACTGGGTGAGTCACAGCCGTTGCACCTCAGACCACTGTTATATAACGGTGGAGCCGTCCAACAACCAGACTTTAGCAAGGCTCAATGAGCGTCATGTATACAGATCAGGAATTTGCAATGCCACTTCCGTTCCTGTCCTAGCAATTACTGCATGTGATCGCACAAGCTGGTAAGGTCTGCAGTGAGGTCAAAAGCCTTGCAAAAGCTTAGATGCCGTATTCCCTTGTAACTGCGACTTATATGCCAGATCAAGCCTACCAGAAATCTGTAATAAGCAAAAAAAAAAATAATGCAATGTTAAAATGTCCCTCAAAGGTCTTGTATGAACTTATTGGGGC
This sequence comes from Bufo gargarizans, assembly GCF_014858855.1. Classification (NCBI taxonomy): domain Eukaryota; kingdom Metazoa; phylum Chordata; class Amphibia; order Anura; family Bufonidae; genus Bufo; species Bufo gargarizans. The sequence continues at coordinate 138,859,899 of NC_058087.1, read as the reverse complement.
ACAAAGTGTACAATAAAAATATTTAAAAATATAAATAAAGGATAAAAAATTAAATTAAAATAAACATCACCACTAGCCCACAATATTACTTTTAGCCCTGCCCCCGGTGACCATAAACTATATATCCGTATATCAAATTGACCATAACAGAAAGTGGATTATCCACCATGTACACGTGTTGCCTCTAAAGTTAACGATGGGAGATACATTAAACATTTTTCTCTGAACTATAGTGACGCCATATCTTACAGAACTGGACATACTGTTTTTGCTTTTACAATGCCTGTTTAAGGCTACTTTCACACTTGAGCTAGGAGGGTCCAGCAGGGGAACAGCCTGCCGGATCCTTACTAACGCTAGCCCCAGTGTGCCGCCGGAAGTCCGCTCCGGCCCCATTGACTGCATGCTGCAGTGTTAGGCTAGGGATACACCACGACATGTGTTGCGCTACAATAAGTCGCACGACACATAGGGCACAACTACACTGCAACATGTGTCGTGCGACATTGATGTCGCACCAATGACGCACAACAATTTCATAATGATAGTCTATGGTGTTGCACTGCGACATGCGACATGCTGCGACTACGACGCGTCAGTCGCAGAAAAATCCATCTTGGATGGATTTTTGCTACTGTCATGTTGCAGTATGTCGCAGTGCGACACTATAGACTATCATTATAAATATTTCACACAACATAAACCTTAGTCTTATCTCAGCATGTTTGCCATGCTGTGGCCGGACCCCCTTCCCGTCCCCATTATAGTGAATGGGGCCAGAGCGGACTTCCAGCGGAACACTTGGGGTATCATTAGTATGGGACAGCAAGCCAGACCCTTCTAGCGCAAGTGTGAAAGTAGCCTAAGGTTGTTTGTGAGTCAGTTTTAAAGAGGACCTGTCACCGCTCCTGACATGCCTGTTTTAATATCGTCATGCATTCCCCATGTAATAACAATTCTTGAGCATCTATTTTTATGGCTCTATGTTGTGCCATTCCTTTAGTATTTCTACTAGAAGTTATGAATGAATTGCTAGCAGTCTGCAGTAAGAGTACAGAGGGGAGGTAACCAGTTGGGGGTGTGTACCTGCACAGACTCACTCTATCCAATCAGTGTTGTCATTTTCAGACTGTGCAGGTACACCCCCCCCCCCCCCCCCCCCAACTGGTTACCTCCCCTCTGTACTCTTACTGCAGACTGCTAGCAATTCATTCATAACTTCTAGTAGAAATAATAAAGGAACGGCACAACATAGAGACATAAGAAAAGATGCTCCAGAATAGTTATTACATGGGTGGGTAATGCATGACACTATTAAAACAAACATGTCAGGAATAGTGAAGCCTGGCTTTGCCTTGTGTGCCTGCACCAAACCTATTAAGTGGTGCACCTTAATAATATTTGTTGCAGTTGACATGAAAAGTTGCCATGCCTTACGATTTTTTTAAGTCACAAAACGTACATATTTGCTTTCATTAATGACTGCCTAAGTGTGTGTATAGGTATGATCTAGTACTTAGAGGGGTTTTCTAAAATAAATAAAAAATTGGGTCAAGTGGGGAAAAATGCCATAAAATAATAAACGACCCAGTGGCGTAACTAGAACTGACTGGGCCCCATAGCTAATTTTTGAATAGGGTCCCCCTTGGTACCCTTAACGCAGACCTCAGACCAGACCCCCCAAAAAAATTCACCTCTCTTCTCCTCCTATGGGTGCCTCCGTTCGCACAACACAGTGTCTAGGCACGTGCTACACTGTGACCTAACGTCACACTCCATCATAGTTTGCTACTAGGCACACTACATCTCATCCTAAAGGCGTGCACTGCCAAGACTTAGGGCAGCGCTGGTGCCTGGAGAAGAAGAACAGGGAGCAGTGAGTAAGACCAGTGCTAGGACTCCCTGTTCAATGCGCCCTGAAAATAAATCCATTTGTCCTCCTCCTGTGCCCCTTTTCTGAAGAAGCCGCTTTCTCCACTTCTATCATAGCTACATCCCTGAAAAGACCCATTGCCTGATAAATCACCTGTCATACCAGTATCTCACCACTCCAGTACTCCAGTTTATGTTCATTGTGTTGCCGTGCCTGACTACCCACTGCACTGCACTGAGCACTGCAGCCAAAAAAAGGGTTGTACCAGAGTGGTGGCATTGGAATAATGAGTTATATATCAAGTGAGTAATGGGTCTTCTTCTTATTTCATGGCATTTCCCCTTGACCTAAATTTTTCTGATCTGCTGTCCCCCTGACCATTGCATCTCCTACCTGATCTTGCACCAATGGGAACATCACCACTATTCCCTATTAATCTATGCAGCCCATTGGTGCAAATCTGGCTATATACCAGTAAAGAAATCTTCTCTATCACAATACAGAGATTGCATATCTTATTTATTCTTCAGGGCCAATCATAAGCTGAAAAAACTACAAAGTCAAGACAGGCTAGCTCCATTTTCTCTATGTATTTACTCTAGTCGGATTGCATGCTGGGTATAAATATATGGTTAACTACTTGGTAAATCATCAGAATTTATCTGTAGTGCATATTAATTTAGATATTTATTACTGGAGCTTTCAGCAGTTTGCTTAGTGTGTTATACAAACACGCTTTCTCAGGGGTATAGTATACAGAAAACAATATGCCTGCCAACATGGTATGAAAATGAGACATGATCGTAATACATTTTTATTACTCTTTCAATTGTCAGTCTTAATATGAGATGCATTTCATGCGGTTTTCTACCCACAACATGGAAGAAGCAATTTGTAAAATAGGTTGCATCAATACAATTCACATATTAAACGTCATGCTCTCTCTATGCAGAGCTCTAAGTGCTCTGCTTGACCAAACCCATGCATGGCCTCCATGCAATTCTACATCACCCCTGCAGCAGCCAGAGGTAAGGGTACGGCCACACGGTCAGGTTTCCGGATGCAGTTATGGAAGCCAAAACAATGAAAGAGGAGAAGTCATATCTGTCCTGTATAATCTCTCTCCTTTTATGATCCACTCCTGATTTTGGTTTCCAAAACCACATCCAGAAACCTGACCTTATCACTAACTCCACCAAGTGATAAGAACTCATTGCTCGGGATTTTAAAAGGTGAATCTTTGCCGAACAGCAGACCACTGCACCGGCGTTATTACAGAAAGTGGTTGTCTTTGTGAGAAGACCCATAACATATCATTAATATATTCTGATGAGTGGAGGTCTGACCTCTCAGAGACCAGATGATCTGGGGAACGGCTATTCCCTGTAAAGTGACTGGACAGAACTGTAGAAGTTGCCTTCAAAACAGGTCACTTGGAGTCTCCCCTTACAGGGAAAGTTTTAAAAGAGGACCATAGGGGTTATCAACAGTATTACCTCAATAATGAAGAAGTGAAGGCATATCCTAGAGATGCCATCAGGCCATACAGTTTGAAAATACATTAAGGGTGACTTGATAAATGGCAGACTAGCAAATGTTCTGATTTTATAAATGGTCATTGAAAAGTATGACCTTTTCTCCTACAGATAGAACCTATCCAGGAACACACACCGGCTATGTGACCAATGACCATTATGTCACTGACCTCGGAAGAGGCCGAGGTGTCCATGGCCTCTTTAAACAACTGATCGGCATGGGGCTTGGAACATTTTTAAAAAGAGCTTAGATGAATTATTTAAGGAAATTACATTAATGCTTATAAAAATGTGTAGAAATCTGGGTCTCACTCCCCTTCTTCTAAAATTTACATCCCCACCTATCCCTTGGTTGAACTTGATGGACTTATGTCTTTTTTCAACCGTATTAACTATTAACTATGAGTAGGACCCTCACTGATCAGATATTGATGACCTATCCTGAGAAAAGATCATCAGTATTCTAAAACCCCTTTAAAAAAATGACTTGTTATTCTTTTTTGTGAGCTTCTAAAGCAATTTTATTGTATTTTGAGTGCAATGTCCCTTTTCACCTAAAATTACCCGGATAACATGAACATTTATCCACACAGATTTTCCAGTATTGACAATGTAGTTCCATAATAAGAAAATTAATAATTGATACGTAATATATTATTAAAAAGAGGTTGTATTCTTTTTAAATTAATTTGATTTCCACGGGCATGGGAATATTCTATTAATTACAGACATAAATTTCTGAGTAGCAAGGAACAGATGAGTGGGGGATGGTGGCATGAAAATTCATTATCAACACTTGAACCTAGTTGTTCTCCAACTGGTGCAGAGGTGGCTTCTTTCCTGCCTCTCTTCTGACAAGCACACACGCGCTCTTCTCCCCCACTGATGTTCACATCCACTGCACAGAACTGCTCGCTCATCCACAATTCACAATATAAATCGGTCTTCCTAAGGACAGCTCAGCTCTTTCCTTCCGAGTGTGAAGCATGCAGCTCGCAGCGGCACCACTGCACTTTCTCCTAATTATTTCACTGAGCAGCAGGTGGAGGGAGTCCTGGAATACAGGGATGCTCTGAAGGACAAAGCCGCCTGCTGGATACACAGCTCTCTTAAGAGGGGCACCAGCATCTTTCTGATTCTTTCACTTATGCTTTGAAAGAGCAGAATCCAAGAAACCTTGAAAAAGCAAGTAAATGGAGCACAATCATATCTACAACAGCTCTCTCCTGTCTCACAAGTATGGCTGTGGATTGGGATATGTACCTGTTATCTACTACAGCCTCTTGCTTTGTCTAGGATTACCAGGTAAGGGCACATTTTATATTTGAATTATATATATAAAAAAAAATAAAAAATTCTCCGCCTGCTCTGGTGTGTATGGTTCAGACAGAGCTATAATAACTGTGTAACGGTGATAGATACCGTAATATCTGCAAGGAACATCTGCATCTACAGGAGGTTTCAAAATACACAAAAGACATCATAAATGAGATTGTATCCCTAAGCTGTATTTTTAGTAGATGCATCAATATTGTCAAGGTACCATTCTCGGACAAGTGATTACATGTATTAATATTATTCGAATTTTCTTCTTTTTGGATACCAAAGATTCTTTTAACTGACCCTCAAATAAGGTTTTTCAACCATCTTCAACTCAACTCAAGAACAAGGGGGATCCCATTCCCTGCTTTCAGTGAAGAGCAAATTATACATGCACGGTTACATCTCCATTGAAAAGAATTGAAGTGTGGGGAGGCCAACTTAGTTGCCAGATCTTTACACTGTTGACTGACCCCACCGATCCGAGGTCATAAAAGTTTTTCACAATCTGGATCCTCAAAAATAGCCAGTTTGCCTTAGTCTGTACTTGACTAATGTTAATTTTCACTGATATGGTTTTGACCCCAGTGCCAACCCTGGAGGACAATATTATTTAGAGCTGCCATCAGGTGGGATGCTATATGCAGAGGGCCCAAGAGCCACATGTGGTTCCCGAGCTACTGGTTGGGTGGAGAACCACTTCTTAAGAGCTTTGTTTGTACATAATGAGCATAGCAATCTACCAATTGTAGATATAATTGTAGATTGTAACTAAATACACAGTTGAGTCCCATAATTATGACCACTTTCTACTTTTGACGTAGGTAGTGTGTAGCTCATAATGAAGTCATGTGTCGTGAGCTAGGTTGCTGGCTATATAAGGTGTGCAATAGGCGGTCTGCACACATATTCTTCGTAGCTTTCACAGGTAAAAGGGGTGATTAACAGCATTGCAATAAGGAATGGTTATTGGCATTCAGGCCAAGGTGACAGTATTTTTGAAACTGTGCAGTTGTGAACTGTTCATGTGCTGCTGTGGAGAAGGTGCATCATGAGTGGACAAATTGCACCATTGAGTGACATGGAGACTCCGGAGCACATGTGCCATTGATGTGAGAGGTGAACATCAGCTATGCAGGTGCATGATGGCGGACTGACACACTACAGTGTGTCTAAAATAACTGTTCTTCGAACCATACTGCATATGGAGATGGTCACTGCACTTTTGCTAACGAAGCTGCATTAGCAGAAAATGCTTAAATTTTCATGGCAGTATCAGAATTGGTCCTTCGCTGATTGATAAAGGGTTGTCTTCTCTGGTGAGTCACGTTTTCTGCTTCATTAAATAGATGGACTTTGGTGTATCAGGTGAGAGACATCAGAGAACAAATGAGAACCCTGCGACCATTGCTGGAAGAACACAAGCTGATGGTGGCAGCGTTATGGTCTGGGGAAGTTTTTTGGGGGGATTCTCTGGGCCCACTCATCAATGTGAAAGATACTCTCAGCCGATTTGGGTATGAATCCATCCTTGCAGATAACGTACACCCATACATGCTAATTGTCTTCCCTGGGGTGGATAGGATCTTCCAGCAAGACAATGCAAAATGTCACATGGCTAGAAATGTCTGACTTTGGTTGGAAGAGCATGACCAAGACTTCCAAGTACTACCCTGGCCTCCTAATTCCCCAGAATTAAACCCAACTGAGCATCTGTGGAACCACCTTAATCCCCGTCATATTCATTCTATTGATCCTCCTCCACGCACCTTCCAGCAACTGCAGTCAGCATGGCTCCAGATAAATATGACAACCTACCAGGACCTTATTGAGTCACTCCCAGCCCTCATAGCTGCAGTCCTGCACACAGCAGTTAGGATATTAGCTGGTGGTCATAATAATGTGACTCAAATGTATATATATATGTATATATATATATATATATATATATATATATTACGTCTAAGAAAAGAATGAAACCAGAAAATCTAAAAGCTGAGCTGTTGATATCATGGTTTGCCTTAATATGCTAATGTAATAGTGGGTTAAATGATTTTTTCTTACAACCATGACGTGAAGATTAAAATTCAAGCCCCACATTTTACTCTGTTCAATTTTCTGCTTCCTTGCTCTGTAAGAGATTATGGAGATGAATCAGGAGAACGGGAACCTTGATATGTAGATATGTAGAGATCCTATAGAGAAGTAATTTAAGCAGTCTCATGAAGAATCCACAGCGAGCATGCCCTTGATTACCTTCTTCTTGTTCATATTTTACAGTATATTGATAATTTTACACACAATGTCCATCCCTATGTCAGTGATCTGTTAGCGATAGATTGTTTAAAGATTTAGCCAGTTAACCCCCAAATCTTGAAGAAATTAGATGAACCATCACAGGTCATTGAGGACTATCACAAGTTTTCACCTTGGTTTCCTTGAATGTCCCCTTGTTTTAAGGTTCGCATGTGTAAAATGATTGACTAGAGAACCAGGTCAACTTATGCAATGTAATTACCTTTGTGATTCACAGCCAGCTCGGGGCTGTTCTACCTTCATCCCCTGTTTCAAGGAATGAGAGCTCTTCTTCTCTGGTCTTCAGGTGGGATGACATAAAAGCTTCATGCACAGAGTGTAGTGTGGTTAAGATAGACGATTGACTATATGCATATTAAAAACAGTTGTCCAACCTTCTCTATGCTGGGAAGGAATTCTTTTTAGTGGAGTCTACAGTGGTAGATGATATCATCTGGATGATATCAATGTATGTAAAATGTCTGGTTGGTTGGACTTTGACTCTCAAGCTAAGCATCTGCTATGAACAATCCCATGTGTTGGTTTCCCTATTTCCATCAAGTTAATGTTAGCACAAATATAAGCACTCCTTACTAGTGTTGGGCGCGAATATTCGAATCATGAATATCGTCACTTTGAGAATTCGCGAATATTTAGACTATAGTGATATATATTCGTAATTTTGAATATTCTAGATTATTTTTTTTCACCACTAACCTCCATTCTTGCTTGTGGGCCACTGAGAAGGCTGCAATGTCTTTGTCTGAGCTTAGCAACATACCTAGCAACAAATAGGAAAGTTGCCTACCCCTTACTATATAAGGACCTCCCCAGCAGCCATTTTCTACAGTTTTTTTAAAGTTCTGAAAGAGACAGCAGTGCCATTGCTGTGCTCTGTGCTTTCCACACTACATCAGATAGATAGTTAGATAGCTTATATATATAAATATAGATAGTTAGTGGGAGATAGTCAGTGTAGGTTAGATAGTGATATAGTGTAGCTGTTGCAGTGCAGGGTGTTAGGTAGTGTGATAGGAATTACTGTTTCTCTGCTGTCCATACATACATGCTACATAGTGCTGTGAGTCCATAACAATACTTAGTATTCAAAAATAAACGTAGTTTGAGCAGCTCTCACCTGCCTAGGATTCCCACTTTGAGGCACGGAACCGCTCCCGCGCCCGGACTGGGAGCAAGTAGTGATAAATGCAGAAAAAGGGAAGTTGTCCAACCTGTCTTCGTGGTAATCCAAAAAGCACCTTATTGAATATCAAATGTTAAAAAACATCCAGGTACAGGTAGCATATGTCTACGCGTTTCGGGCAGAAAACAATTTAGCCCTTACTCATGACTCAGTCATGAGTAAGGGCTAAATTGTTTTCTGCCTGAAACGCGTAGACATATGCTACCTGTACCTGGATGTTTTTTAACATTTGATATTCAATAAAGTGCTTTTTGGATTACAACAAAGACAGGCTGGACAGCTTGTAAAATGTAGCAAAAGTGACCCACGCCTGTATTTTGCGCGCATTAGGCTACTTCCACACTCGCGTTTTGGCTTTCCGTTTGTGAGATCCGTTCAGGGATCTCACAAGCGGCCCAAGACGGATCAGTTTGCATTCTAATGCATTGTGTAAATGTATAGCTTGTGGCTCCTGGTAGTCATATGTTGTTGTTTTTTGGCTCTTTGTGTCTGTAAGGTTGGCCACCCCTGCACTATAGCAATAGAAGCAAACATAACATAAGGATTAAGCCCTCATTTTAAGGCCTCATGCACATGGCCGTTGTTTTGGTCCGCATCCGAGCCGCCGGATGCAGACATATTCACTTCAATGGGCCCGCAAAAGATGCGGACAGCACTCCGTGTGCTGTCCGCATCTGTTGCTCCGTTCCGTGGCCCCGCTAAAAAAATATAACATGTCCTATTCTTGTCCGCGCTTTGCGGACAAGTATATGCATTTATATTGAAGGCTGTCCGAGCCGTTCCGCAAATTGTGGAATGCGCACGGACGCCATCCGTGTTTTGCGGATCCGCGATTTGCGGACCTCAAAACACACCACGGTCATGTGCATAAGGCCTAATGATAATATCTGAGACTCTTAGCCAATATATTTTGATCAAAACACATCTGTGCCCACCTACCCAGTGCCACGGTGGTCTCAGGTCAGGCAGTTCCTACTCTAAACCTACCTATGCTGTTGGGCATCTACTTTCAGGAGAGCAGACCCTGCACGTATAGTGTGTTGCTCCTATTCACCTCTGTGTGCATCAGTAACCAATGAGAGGAGGAGCACACAAACCTATATGTACCACCTTAATCAAGGTCACCTTGTAGGTCCATCCTTTTTTTGTCGGGGGGGGGGGGGTGGGAGAAGCATCGCAAAGGGGTGGGAGTTTGGAAGGGAATCAGGGGGGTAAGGTTTAAGGAAATGAAAATAATAATTATGATGTTTTATTCTGTATGGAAATATTATTGCTTAATACAAATTTATTGGTCATACATTAATGAGATCCTTAATGGTTTTTCATTTGTATATATATACATTTGGACATTTTCACAACCCTCCACTGCTGTTACTATGATCTTTAAAGGGGTTGTCCCACAGAAAATATTTAGCAGTTTTAGAACCAGCACCTGTATCTGAATTATTTTGTATTTGCATGTAATAAAAAATTTTGCATAACCTCTGAGTTATTCAATAAAATGTATCTGTATAGCGCCACCTACTGTTTGTATTTTTCTTATTTCTTCCTGCTCACTAAGATGGCCACACATGCTTAGTTTCATCCTTTTAACTGCCTCCTGGGCTGTGATTGGGAGAGCATGGGCACGCCCCCTGAGCTGTGATTGGGAGAGCATGGGCACGCAGACCCCTCTAGCAACAGTAAAATAGACACCCCCCTTGAGCGGTCAGCTTGATATAAATCTTGCAGAGCAATAAATTGGCAGATTTTTGGATCCATGTGAGGTACAGGGCTGGTTCTAGATTTGTTAGAAAGAGGTTATCATGTACTATATTTTTTTTACATTAGTCATGGGACTTAAGTTCCATACAAATAATTAGGGAATGTAAAAGGATAATGCCACCATCAGTTCCCATAGTTCAGTTTTAAAGGTTCTGCAAAAGAGCATCTGTCATCCTATAAAACCAGGCATAATGCATTGTATTGTTGATCCTGATGAGTACCACCATGTCTTACTTATGTGCCTCCGTTGCACTGTTCCCGAGATATTACTTTTTATTCATATGTGACTTATCTCTTCCTTATGGGTGGGCCCAAGCCCCTCAGAGCACCAGATCTTCTCAGCCCTGCCCTATTTGACACTCCCCCTTTCCTTTGATTGACTGGACTAGGCACTTCGCCTGACCCTGTAATCTCACACCTGCATCATAGATGTCAATATGAGTCCTCAGCAGTGCAGATGACCACTGAGCATGTGCCAATTGTATTATCTATGGCGCAGGTGCAAGACTATAACCTCATTCAGACACAAGAGCTCCAACTTGTTTGTGCACTGGATGGAAAAAATTTACTATTTCTTTTTCAGATGAGGTTTGACATGACTGTGCAGTCTGTTTTAGGGTATGATCACACAGTCAGGTTTCTGCATGCCGTTTTGGACGCCAAAACCAGGGGTGAACTAACTCCTTAGTAAACAGCCTGTTTTGGGCCTCACTGACCAAGCGTTTTTTCTTCATTGCCTCCTTCCAAGAGCTCTAACTTTATGGATATTTCCATCTATGTAGCTGTATAGGGCCTTTTTTGTGAGACAAGTTGTAGTTTTTAATGGTGCCATTCTGGGGTACACATAACTTTCTTATTAACTTTTATTAACTCTTTCTAGGAGGGGATGGGAAAAGAGATGGGAAAAAAAACATTTTAATGTCAGTGCTATACTGATATTGACCAGCAGGCTGCTCTAGAGAGGCGCAGCCTGCTGGAACAGACTCAAGGCAGGCTTGAGGCCTATACCAGGTCGAAGCCTGCCTATACACATATGGCCACCCTGCAATTTCATTTGCGGGATGCAGATGGGGACAAAAGGAGTCTGCTCTCTCTGTCAACCCTTACGTGCATCAGACACCATTGCCCGAGGCATGTAAGGATTTAAACAGCCCAGATTAACACTCCTGCCCATCCGGGCTGTTAGAGTTAGAGTGCTGCTCTCATGTGACCCGTGCAGTGCTTAGAAAAGGCAGCAGCCTAAAGCCATTGAGAGATGGCCGTAAAAGGTGTAAAAAACCTGAAGAAGTTGTATCTGTCCTGGAAGCCTTCTCTCCTTTTATGAACCACTCCTGGTATTGGCTTCCAGAACTGCATCAGGAAACCTGGCCGTGCCCTTACGCATTTTTAAGAATGGGTGAATCTTGCAGGAAAATCTGACCTAAATGGTGCATGTTACGATGTGAATTGGCCCCTTGACTCGTCGTACATTTGGACAGCACCTAGCTGTGAACATAGCTCGTGTAAATTGGTCCTAAGATGTTGTAGGGTTTAATTTGACAAATATCGAACAGCTGACTTGTACCAACTACGGACTGTGGAGATTTACCATGTCCGGCATGTGCTACCACCATTTATGGCATGAAGCAGGCTTGGAGCTGCTGTAGATTTCAGTCTTCATTCACGCTAGAAAACTGATGCAAAGGAAGAGAAATGTATCAGGTCTGCTAGCCCCACCTCCACCCTTGTCACGCCCCATTCTCGGATATTGGCTAAGGTGGCGTACAAACACCACATGTGACTAAATTTGGTCATATTGGCATTTAAAATGTCACAATGATTTTTTTTTTCCCGCCAGGTAATTGGCAGAGGGAGTTTATAAAGCTCGCCACTGTGTTATCATAGAGGGAAGGCTGTCAGTCACCGATAGGACCTCCTCCTCATAGAGGGAAGGCTGTCAGTCACTGATAGGACCGTCTCCTCATAGAGGGAAGGCTGTCAGTCACTGATAGGACCTCCTACTCATAGAGGGAAGGCTGTCAGTCACTGATAGGACCTCCTACTCATAGAGGGAAGGCTGTCAGTCACTGATAGGACCACCTCCTCATAGAGGGAAGGCTGTCAGTCACTGATAGGACCGCCTCCTCATAGAGGGAAGGCTGTCAGTCACTGATAGGACCGTCTCCTCATAGATGGAAGGCTGTCAGTCACTGATAGTACCACCTCCTCATAGAGGGAAGGCTGTCAATCACTGATAGGACTGCCTCCTCATAGAGGGAAAGCTGTCAATCACTAATAGGACCACCTCCTAATAGACGGAGGGCTGTAAATCACTAATAGGACCGCCTCCTCATAGAGGGAAGGCTATCAATCACTGATAGGACCACCTCCTCATATAGGAAAGGCTGTCAATCACTGATAAGACGACCTCCTCATAGAGGGAAGGCTGTCAATCACTGATAGGACCTCCTCCTCATAGAGGGAAGGCTGTCAATCACTGATAGGACCTCCTCCTCATAGCGGGAAGGCTCTCAATCACTGATAGGACCGCCTCATCATAGAGGGAAGGCTGTGAATCACTGATAGGACCGCCTTCTCATAGAGGGAAGGTTTCCAGTCACTGATAGGACCATCTCCTCATAGAGGGAAGGCTGTCAGTCACTGATAGGACCTCCTCCTCATACAGGGAAGGCTGTCAATCACTGATAGGACCACCTCATCATAGAGGGCAGGCTGTCAGTCACTTATAGGACCTCTTAATAGAGGGAAGGCTGTCAGTCACTGATAGGACCGCCTCCTCATAGAGGGAAGGCTGTCAGTCACTGATAGGACCATCTCCTCATAGAGGGAAGGCTGTCAGTCACTGATAGGACCTCCTCCTCATACAGGGAAGGCTGTCAATCACTGATAGGACCACCTCATCATAGAGGGCAGGCTCTCAGTCACTTATAGGACCTCTTAATAGAGGGAAGGCTGTCAGTCACTGATAGGGCCGCCTCCTCATATAGGGAAGGCTGTCAGTCACTGATAGGACCACCTCCTCATAGAGGGAAGGCTGTCAGTCACTGATAGGACCTCCTCCTCATAGAGGGCAGGCTGCCAGTCACTGATAGGACCGCCCTCTCATTGAGGGAAGGCTGTCAGTCACTGATAGGACTTCCTCCTCATAGAGGGAAGGCTGTCAATCACTGATAGGACCACCTCCTCATAGAGGGAAGGCTGTCAATCACTGATAGGACCATCTCCTCATAGAGGGCAGGCTGTCAATCACTGATTGGACCGCCTCCTGGACCTCAAAGCCCAGAATGAGCAGGGATTTAAATGAATGACATATGAGTTATACTGAATCTTTTCCTACAAAACTACAGTATATATCTGTCTGCTTAGCTCCTACTGCTCTATAACATGCTGCCTGCAGCTCAGATACTATGTTTAACATGACAAGTTCCCTTTAAGGGAATGTATCACCTATAGTTTTTTACTAGTTGAAAACATATTCTACTTTTATATCCAGTTTTTATTTTCTGATGCTTTTATTCTCTTTTTTTTAAATGCAAGATTATGGGGCCATCTTGCAGCACCATGGAACATAAAAACAAGGAGATGACTCCCTGACTTTATGTAATTTTTTCTAGACATGCCCTGTGACCCGACAGAGGTCATTGTGCAGGAGGTGGGAGTGTATACTGTAAGTTGTGACCATCACCAACTGTGAATCGCGTATCCTGTGCTATCTTTACCAAGGTGTCATCTTCTATTGTAATCCTGTCCGTAATAATAATGAGGTGATTGCTGAGAAGTGATCTCTACAGACCACATGGTCCAACTTATTATTAGGCTTAGCGGCCCGTGCGAAAACTGCAGAATGGTATGATTTGTTCTTAACTATAGATAGGACATGGAAAATGGAAAAATTGTAAAATAAAAATGTTCAAGGCTGTGGACATTTTTCATGTACTTTGCCCTATTCTGTTGTAGGAGCAGAACAGCGAAAATGATGAAATCTCCAGGTCCAACACATGCAGGACAAAAACGGTGCCCAATGAACCCTATTGATTATATGGAATCCATCAGGTTTCCATCATGTGACTTAGCATTCTACTGTACAACATATGCACATAATTTTCATGCATATAATATAGTAATAAATAATAGTAATAGTACAATAGTATAATGTATTCATAATATGATGATAGCATCATATACTATCCAAGCTATCAAACGTCATAATCATTTCTTCCAGTTTATCGTACCTTAGATGCCAGAGAATGATCAAATGTCCAGAGCAATCATTTTACAGTATGAAGCAATATGTACAATGCCAAGATTACAGGTGTTGAATTCTGCTGAACTATACAAAATAAAATCCTGAGAGCTTTTTAATCTGGGGCTAAAAGTAGGCCATGCAAGCAATAAAATGAGAGCTTGCAAGGACAGACAAATGATGTAACACCAGTAGTGTTATTGATACACTTTCTGGATGTGCACTGACAAGTGTTATCCATAAGCGGCACATGCTGCCGTATAGTAAACCATCTAGCTCATAGCAATACAATATAACTAGCTGATTGGGAAATAACACCTTAAACTGGCAGAATGGGGTTTCCAAGGCAATATCACAGAAGACGTTAAGTAGGAAAATGTTTATGTTGCTTAGTGCAATGATGACGGCTTGCAAGGGTCTCATTAGGTGCCTTCAAGTAAGGGATCTCATTTAATGAGATACAGTGTGTAATGCTGCTCCCCGGTAGTGTTGATCACGAATATTCGAATTGCGAATTGTTATCGCGAATATCGGCACTTTGAGAATTTGCGAATATTTAGAATATAGTGATATATATTCGTCATTTCGAATATTAAAGATTTTTTTTAAACAGTACACATGATCCCTCACTGCTTCTAGCTTGTGGGCCAATGAGAAGGCTGCAAAATCTTTGACTTTAGGAGTAGTGTTGATTGCAAATTTTTCGTACTGCAAATTTTTATTGCAAATTTTCCAATTGCTGATTTACGCAATCAAGAAAATAATGACTGATAACGAATTCTCGAATTCTCGAATATTCACCCAAATATTTGCGAAATATCACAAATTAGAATATTGCCCCTGCCGCTCATCACTACTCCCTGGTTGCCATTCAGTGGTGTGGAATCAGCTTAGTGGCAAGTGTCTACACTTCCTGATCCCTTTGGGTTTGGAAAAGTAGCAGAAAAAAAGACTTTATAGCAATGAAGGATTATAGTTTGCAAGAAGAGAATCCGAACATGCCATAAGACCTCAAAGATGAGGGATGTGGAGGGTTCCAAGCTTCAAAGTCCATTTTAGTACCACCTATCACAATTCTGGTCTATGTCCTAAGCTGTATTTACTGTAACATTAAATAGTGTCCTAGGCACTGCCAATATGGTGGGAAAATTTGGTGTTTCATGGCCAGCCATGGGTATATAGATGTAGCCAGCCTTAACTTGACTCCTGGTGAGCCAGGATGGTCACTATAACGAGGTTTTTTAAATTTCTGCAATGTGATTTTTTTTTTTGTGTTCACATGTTAAGCCACTCAGGTTGATGTTGGCTTCATCTCTATGTGACTTTGGGGGAGGCTGCAAATATAACTGATGGACATTCCCACCATTGGGGTATTTGTATGTAATAGATGGGAATTCCTGTCATCGTACTAATTAGAGCAGAGAGCTTCTACAAAGAACTTGTCTTTGTATTGTATGGACAGGTCATTGATTTCATTGGTGGCATCCGCTGATTCTTTTTTCTCGAGTATCAAGAACTCACCGGTGAGTCAAGGTTCAGCTTATCATCAAGGGACCTGTTTGTGCTAGGGGATTTAACTCTTTGAAAGAAGTGTCAGCAGAACAGACCCTTTAAGTTTAGGACATCATTTGAATGTCCTCAGACAATCAAGCCAGGGGGTGCTGCTACATTGGACATTCCTGAAGCACTAACCAAATGGGGACATTACTTTTGGGTGGAGGAACCTATAACTCCTGCAATATTTTACCTGTTTACTCCCATTGTCAGGATCATTGAGGCTTCCAGCAGTTAGACACTACCAGTCAGTTAGCTATTCCCAACCAGAGGATATGGAATAACTTGTAATTAACAGAATACCCCTTTAACTAGATTTATAAGATCTATGGCCTTTGTCCTCTTCATTCTGATAATTGTGTGTTTCAGCAGTCAGATCTCACTGTCAGTGTGTCAGAGCATGTGCCCTCGCTGAGCTCTCTGAAGCTGAAGGGTCCTTCACAGCAAAAGGTTTATTACATTCTCTTTAGAGAGTTCGGTTGAACTAATCTATCAGACTATATTACTGTATATCTGTTCCAGTACTAAAGTCCCATTTACATGGGCAGGTTATGGGACCAATTATTGGGAACAAACATTTGCAGGAACGCTTGTTCCATGTAACTGACCCCTGACTCTGCATGGAGGCGAACGATCATAGTAAGATCCATCCACAGATCCATTGAATTCAATATGTGCATTCAGAAATTTATGTTTTCTGGTCAACTGTTGGTCTTTAAGAAAAACTCTGGAGCATGCACTGTTTGGTCTGTTTTGTGGAGAGAATGTGCCCCTTCTGTTTGAAGGATCCATGAAAACCTTGGACTGCACACAGATGCCATCCATTTGTGGTCTGTTTTAATTTTATCCAGAGTGCAGTTTGTTAGGACAGTATGACAACCTATGGCATGAAGGACTGTAACACCCACAGGTATTGCTTGTGAATGTATTCCAATCATAGTATGGAAGGGCTTGGAGACATGTCTGTTTCTTCTTCAGGTGTCTCCCTGACATTCCGGAAGACTATTTAAGTATGCTTGCAGGGCAGCAGTAACAACTATGATTTCTCAGCTGCTTTCCTGCTTCATCACTTGTAATAGGAGGGATTCTGATAATGTAACATGAAAATAGCACTAGGCTTTTTTCACACCAGCGACCGTGTGTCTCCGGACTGCAGTTCCATCCCCATTGACAATAATTGGGGCGGGGGCGGGGTTACGGCGTGGCAGCACACGGCCATAGGCTACCGAAATAAATGTCGGACATGTCGTAGTTTTATTCCGGCAGCCTCACGACGTGCACTGACGTGCCTCGCCGGAACTCCGCCCTAGCCCCCATTATTGTCAAGGGGGACGGAGCGGTAGTCCGGAGGCACACGGTCACTAGCGGCAGGACAAATCCGACAGGCTGTTCACCCGGCGGAACAGCCTGTCGGAGGTCCGTGCCGCTATTGTGAAAGTAGCCTTAATTGAGTTTGTTGTTTGTTAAAGGGGTTGTCCGGGTTCAGAGCTGAACCCGGACATACCCTTATTTTCACCCCGGCAGCCCCCCTCAGCCTAGCATCGGAGCATCTCATGCTCCGATGCACTCCCGTGCCCTGCGCTAAACCGCGCAGGGCACGGGCTCTTTTGTTTTCAATAACATAGTGTGTTCGGTGACGTCACCGGCACTGATGGGCGGGATTTAGCTCTGCCCTAGCCAGTAAAATGGCTAGGGCAGAGCTAAATCCCGCCGATCAGTGCCGGTGACGTCACCGGGGTTCCTGTCAGCCCCATGGAGAGCCCCGGTACGTCACCGGAACTCCTAAAAATGCCTTTGCCCTGTGCAATTTAGCGCAGGGCAAAGGAGAGCATCGAAGCATGAACTGCTCCGATGCTCCTGTCAGGGGGGCTGCCAGGGTGAAAATGGAGGGTTGTCCGGGTTCAGCTCTGAACCCGGACAACCCCTTTAATTAATAATGTACTGTATACTGTCTTGAATGAACCATTTGACCGCTCATCTAAGTTGGCCGTGGTTTACCAATGGGTTTTAGAAACCAACCATAAGAGTACATACCTTTAAAGTGATGCTCCCTCTGTATGAATTAATTAAGACTTACTAGTAATTTGCTGCCATTTAGCTTAAATATATTCAGGCTGCACTTCAGTAATAGATTATGGTCACAGGGTCACAAGGGTGGATCAATAAGTGAAACTTGAAGCTCCTCAACTCATATCATAAGTGCAGCTACCCAAGGGCCCAATATGTAAAGACCACTTCACACGGGCCGAGTTAGCGGGCACTTATTAGCACTCGGAGCAAAACGTTTGTTCCCGATAATTGATTGCTCATCAGAGGAGCTGAGAGTTGCATTTACATGCGGCAATCACGTCCACTCAAGGAGGAAGAGCAAGCAAATGAATGGTGATTTAGACGTCAGCATCAATAATGCATTAGCTCCTTCGTTGGGTGATCTTGGCACTTTTTCATGGGCCAATTATTGGCAACAAGAGTTCACACAAACCTTTGTTCCCAATAATCAGCCTGATCATCGTCCCACAAAAAGGGACCATAAATGGGCTGTCTCACTTCAGCAAATAGCATTTATCATGTAGAGAAAGTTAATACAAGGCACTTACTAATGTATTGTGATTTTCCATACTCCTTTGCTGGCTGGATTAATTTTCACGTCTGGGTTTCCAGAGGTTACGACTGCCCTGCAATCCAGCAGAAGTGTGGTCGTGTTTGCACACTATAGGAAGGTGGCCTTGACATGGAAGTGCACATAGGCACATGGCACAAGTGAAAACATGGCACACTATATGGCCTCTGCTGTCTGTGGACCCCTTCTCCATCCTTCGACACAAATTCTGCAACAAGACTTGACTTAGTACTTACTAGTACCACTTAATACAATTGTCTACTCTTATGGCAGAGGGTCCTTTGGACCCCGCAGACACCTGGGCCTGGGTACGACTGCTTCCTCTTAGCCAAAAAGCTAGCACAGACCTCCCAAGAGTCCCTCTTTTGGAGGGACCGTCTCTACTTGTCCCACCTTGCTGTTTAAAAGTTCCTCTTTTTGATCTGAGGTATAGATTTGTAGTATTACATTTACAGTATTGATTCAGGAAGTGTTTGTTTGGTTCCTAGCTGTATATTAAGAGTCCACCTTGTATATTTTTCTGAGATTTTAAGAACCTCTGGATAGTTCATCAGTATCTGATTGGTGGAGGTCCGACACCCAGGAGCCCCACCGATCAGCTGTTTGAGAAGACCTGTGAGTGCCACTGCCTTCTCTCAGCTTTCCCTAGGTCATGTGAAATCACGTTCATCGGTCACATGGCCTAGGCACAGTTCTGTGGGGCTTAGTGCGATACCAAACACAGTAGCTATACAATGTATGGCGCTGTGATTGGTGAGCTGAGAGACCTCCATCGATACTGATGATCTTTCCAAAGAATAGGTCATCAGTAGTTAAATCTTGGAAAACTCTTTGAAAGCAATTTGGATATTACAAATGTCTATGTTCCGATATTTTTTGCACTATTAAGAAGGACAGGGGGAAGAGCCTCCTTTTCTTCACTAGGGCCCCCCCATTTTCTGTTACCTTTATTCTATAAGAAACACACTAACAACATGTTAACTCTTTGTTGGGAGGTGATCGGCCACAGCTTTTATTATCAATATGTAAACTCTTAGAAATATATAAAAATATAACATCGGGCGGTAATGCCAACCCCCAGTCTTCTGGAGGGTAAGTACTCCAACAACTTCCCCAAACTCTGCCATCTCATATGCCGGCAGCTGAGACATCGCAATCAGAAACCGACGGAAGCGCTCTTGAAAGAAAGAGAAAAGAAAAATATATAAAAAATTATCCATCATTACCAGGAAAACAGCAATGAGCCCAAATAAACCACTTAAGGGAGGGCGGGCAATTCAGCTTCCACGAACAAGAGGAAGTCCAGCAGGGATGAGGGGTTATATATGCCCTCTAGATAGGAGGGGTTACCAAGCCACCCCCATTAGGCAGGGCCCAGAAAATGCTTCTATAATTAACTTCCACATGCCCAAAATGCTGCATCAAAATCACTTTCGGGGCCATCTCCGATACCGGACCATGCTCAGGGAAGGGAAGGGGAACCACCAGTCCCTAAGCACCCTCCCTAACCTGTCGGGCGCTTACCAAGTGTATAAATCAGCATGAAAAATGGATCTTGCACACAATTAACCATAAGCGTTCCATTTTGACCGTCCAAAAAGTTGGGAGGTGTGCTAGTAGCAAGTAGTGCAAAACTAGCACTGACTTCCAGGCTAAAGATGCCCAAAAAACTGTCAAAAGGAAAAGCTGCCTTTGTTGCTCATAGCAACCAATCAGAGCTCAGCTCTCATTTCTTAAGCTTCTCCAGTAAAAAGAAAGCTGTGCTGTGATTGGTTGCCATGGGCAACACAGAGTATTTCCTATAAATATGAAAACCTGTTTCTTTCAATCATTACGTTTGTGACATTATCGTCCAGGATTAGAAATTGCGCTTTCTTCTAGAAACAGCACCATGGCTGGCCACACATAAGTGGGAAATTGTGAACACTGGTGTAAATGAAATCTGGCTTAGTTGCCAATAGCAACCAATCAGATTCTACCTTTCATATACCAAAGAAGCTCTAAAAAATAAAAGGTTCAGTCTCATTGGTTGCTATTTGCAACTAAGCCAGATTTCCTTTACATCAGTTTACCTTTTGATACATCTCCCCTATAGTATGTGCACTGCATCTCAATCCTATTCACTTCAATAGAGCAAATCATTAATACCGGACACAACCCATAGACAGTTCTGGTACTGTTTATGGAACACAACAGCCATGTTTTTCTAATCCTGGACAACCCCTTCAATGTTGGAACAATGATTTGTATTGTAGTTATTACAGTAACTACATTATTGTATGTATTTACATGGTGGCCTGTTTCTAGGTGATTTGGTAAAAAATAGCTGCCTGTCTCTATGTGATGCTGCCATGTTGTTAATAAAGTTAAGTGTAAAAAAAAAAAAACTGATCTGCTTCTACACTGACACTGACAAGCATGAGGAGGTGCTCCTACAGGTAGTAATACTGTATATACTGGATATACAGTTGCAAGAAAAAGTATGTGAACCCTTTGGAATGATATGGATTTCTGCACAAATTGGTCATAAAACGTGATTTGATCTTTATCTAAGTCATAACAATAGACAATCACAGTCTGCTTAAACTAATAACACACAAAGAATTAAATGTTACCACGTTTTTTTTGAACACACCATGTAAACATTCACAGTGCAGGTGGAAAAAGTATGTGAACCCTTGGATTTAATAACTGGTTGAACCTTCTTTGGCAGCAAAAACTTCAACCAAACGTTTCATGTAGTTGCAGATCAGACGTGCACAACGGTCAGGAGTAATTCTTGACCATTCCTCTTTACAGAACTGTTTCAGTTCAGCAATATTCTTGGGATGTCTGGTGTGAATCGCTTTCTTGAGGTCACAGCATCTCAATCGGGTTGAGGTCAGGACTCTGACTGGGCCACTCCAGAACACGTATTTTCTTCTGTTTAAGCCATTCTGTTGTTGATTTACTTCTATGCTTTGGGTCGTTGTCCTGTCTCAACACCCATCTTCTGTTGAGCTTCAGCTGGTGGACAGATGGCCTTAATTTCTCCTGCAAAATGTCTTGATAAACTTGGGAATTCATTTTTCTTTCGATGATAGCAATCCGTCCAGGCCCTGACGCAGCAAAGCATCCCCAAACCACCATACTTCACAGTTGGGATGAGGTTTTGATTTTGGTGTGCTGTGCCTCTTTTTGCCTCTTTTTCTCCACACATAGTGTTGTATGTTTCTTCCAAACAACTCAACTTTGGTTTCATCTGTCCACAGAATATTTTGCCAATACTGCTGTGGAACATCCAGGTGCTCTTGTGCAAACTGTAAATGTGCAGCAATGTTTTTTTTGTACAACAGTGGCTTCCTCTGTGGTATCCTCCCATGAAATCCATTCTTGTTTAGTGTTTTACGTATCGTAGCTTCACTAACAGGGATTTTAGCATATGCCAGAGACTTTTGTAAGTCTTTAACTGACACTCTAGGATTCTTCTTCACCTCATTGAGCAGTCTGCGTTGTGCTCTTGCAGTCATCTTTACAGGACGGCCACTCCTAGGGAGAGTAGAGCAGTGCTTAACTTTTTTTATAGACAATTTGTCTTGCCGTGGACTGATGAACAGCAAGGCTTTTGGAGATACTTTATAACCCTTTCCAGCTTTATGCAAGTCAACAATTCTTAATCGTAGGTCTTCGGAGAGCTCTTTTGTGCGAGGCATCATTCACATCAGGCAATGCTTCTTGTGAAAAGCAAACCCAGAACTGGTGTGCGTGTTTTATAGGGCAGGGCAGCTGTAACCAACACCTCCAATCTCAATGTCATTGATTAGACTCCAGTTGGCTGACATCTCACTCCAATTATCTCTTGGAGATGTCATTAGTCTAGGGGTTCACGTACTTTTTCCAACTGCACTGTGAATGTTTACATGGTGTGTTCAATAAAAAACATGGTAACATTTAATTCTTTGTATGTTATTAGTTTACGCAGACTGTGATTGTCTATCGTTGTGACTTAGATGAAGATCAGATCACATTTTATGACCAATTTGTGCAGAAATCCATATCATTCCAAAGGGTTCACATACTTTGTCTTGCAACTGTATTTTGCTCCCTTATACACTACTATTCACCTGTTAGGTGCCTTGGCAGTTAGCTGAAAGCCAGGTCACATGATAGTTGTGAGGGTCACATGATGGCTCACATGACTGACCCCATGATTAGCCCTACCCAGCTCTCCTATGTATGCATTTTATAGGACTATACAATGTTTTTCATTAGGAAGATGCCATTATGTTGATATAATAAAGGTCTGTGATCAATTTTTTTTATCGATATATATTAGAAAATTGATTAACATCCTATTCTCTAAATCAATAATTGTAATCAATAATTGTAACAAGCACTGAAATCCCTTGAAGCAGCTGATCGGTGGGGGTCCTGGGATTCAGAACCCCATGATCTGATATTGATAACTTAACCCGAGGATAGGTCAACAATATCGTAGCACTGCAAATCCCTTTATATCACTGGAGAACGTTTGCGCCTGTTACGCACTTGTGTAATGGGCTAGGCTTTCCATCTTTTCAGGCTTTATTCTTAACCAAAAGATAATTAGTTGCCATGGTGCGAGTAGTCTTAATTGTGCATACATGTCTGTCTTCTCCAGATATTTGTGATGTCATTACACTATATCAGCACCATTCAAGGGAATAACCTTTGAGTGTATTACTTCTCCAGCAAAAATAAAGCAAACATGATTAAATAAGAAAAATAATTACATAATTGAGGCAATTGTGTATTCCACAATGTGAATTCACTGTTCCCAAGCTGCTGAAATCCAAAACATGAATTTAAATACCTATGTTACGGCTTGTTCACACGACCATATGCATTTTGCGGTCTGCAAAAAACTGATCCACAAAAAATACGGATGATATCCGTGTGCATTCCATATTTTGCAGAATGGAATAGCTGGACCTTCATAGAACAGTACTATCCTTGTCCCTAATACGGACAATAATAGGACATGTTCTAACTTTTTGCAGAACGAAAAAACGGACATACATAAACGAAATGCTCACGCAGGACATTCAGTTTTTTTTGCGGAACCATCAAAATGAATGGTCCCGCATATGGTCTGCAAAAAAAAACGTTACGGAAACTGAAGCAGTATATTCCATTCACTGCATCTACTCAGAGCACCACTTGCATTGTTTGAATCGGGTCATCTGAACAAACCATAAGAGAACAGGCTCCGGCGCTATATATCAAGGCTCTAAACAGAAAAAATACAATGAAATCCCAATAGAACTAGGGGTCATGCGTCTCACTGCATCATGGCTTCGTATCTGAGCCGAACAGAGCTGTAATACAGCGCCCATAGATATTTTGGGGACCTGTGGTATTAGAGACAAATATACAAATAAATAGACAAATAATTTATTCTAAAGTAATATCATTTGACCCAAATTCGGAATTTTTGTTGATTCGAGTTGAGCGAATTTCTCAAAATGACATCAGCTTTTTTCCACATCAGAAGACAGTAAAGATGAAGAGAGGAATCAAATGACCCTGGACAGCATGTGGGTATACACACCGGCAGGCTTCTGCCGCCAAAAAGCCCAAAAAATATTTTGGCTTTTTTTTATTTTTTTTATGCAAAAATTCAGCAGTGCAGTAGGCGGTTTGATACCAACAGCGACCATGCATTTACCTATAGTCATATAGGTCACCATCACTTTAAGTTACTAAGGCTACATTGGCGTTAAGGAGCTTGAAAGGGGTAGGATACAGTCACTGGTGACCATCTACAACTTCTCAGGGAAATCTGAGCACTTTTGATTTGGGTCGAAAGTATTCAGATTGGCTGAATCAAAGCCGAAGCAGGGCATGATCCTATAGATTCCACATTATGAACTTTTCTCCTCTAAAAACATTGCTTCTTTTTATTAAGGGACTTACGACATCATTGATTGCCAATCATGTAATCATAAGTAGCTCAAAGTCCTGAACTAATTGCTTTGTAGTAGGAAAAATGGCAGTTCTTTTAGCCTGTGCTTAAAGGGAACTTGTCACATTGAACGTAGTGTCTGTGCTCAATGTAGCATGTTATAGAGCAGGAGGAGCCGAGCAGACTCATATATAGTTTTATGGGAAAAGATTCAGGAAAACTTGTAATTTATTCATTTAAATTCCTGTTTATTCTGGACTTTGAAGTCCAGGAGGCGGTCCTATCAGTGGTAGAGGGAAGGCTGTCAATTACCGGTAGGACCAGCTCCTCGACTTCAAATCCCAGAATGATCAGGAACTTAGATAAATAAAATGCAAGTTTTACTGAATCTTTTCCCATAAACCTATATATCAATCTGCTCAGCTCCTCCTGCTCTATAACAGGCTGACTGCAGATTAATTAGCATCTTCATGGTGACAGGCTTCCTTTAGTAATGAGAGAAAAAAAGGATTAAGCAGGGGGGAATTGCAGCATAAATTAGAGATTCCAACGCAATTAGTAGTGATTTTGTTTCCTATTAATTGCAAAGACCTGATAAATCATAGGATTGGCTCACGTGGTAAGAGTTGATTCTTATATGCTAGGATTAGCAAATAAAATTAAAGGGGTTTTCAGTGCTTAAGAAATTGATGACCTATCCTGTAGGATTGGTCATGAATATCAGATCGATGCGAGTCCAACACCTGACGCTCCCACTGATCAGCTGTTTTGGGCATCTAACTATGTTGGAAGCTATACAGATTACCAAAAGCTCCGTCCACTATGTAGTTTTTGGCACCGGCATACTGCAGCTCAGCTACCATGTGCTTCCATCCACGATGTCGTTTCCAGCACTGACATACTGTAGCTCAGCTCCCACGTGCTTCCAGTTCTATCCACTGTATAGTTTCGGACAACATCAGATTCCTGAAACAGCTGATTGATGGGGGTGCCAGGTGTCGGACCCCAACCAACCAGATATTGATGACCTATTCTGAGGATAGGTCATCAGTATCTAAGTATAGGAAAACACCTTAAAATTATTAAGTAGAAAGAAATAGCTGTCATTGTGATAAAGGTATTCTCGGGGTGTGCCATAAATTACTGACAGGTGCTGGTCCCACCTCTAGGAAAGTGAGGTTTCAGCGCTGGCTGTGGATACTTTTCTCATTGAAATCAATGGCTTTCGCCATGGTCTTTAGATACTACAGAAGGGGCCATGCAAGGAGGGACAATGAGTTTACTGTCACATGACCTCCATGTTTCCCTATGGTCAGATTCGTGCTATGGTCACAGTCAACTGTAAGCCTTTTTATAGTGAAATACTGAGGGTTTGATATATTTTGGTAATCTTGTGATCTTACAGTGAAGGAGATGAAATGTCAACATGGGGGGGTTCCAGGCCTCACGGGAGTATTTGTTAGTGCCTTGCTATTTTCTTCCAAAGGCCCCCAGATATGTGAGGCAGGGCTACTTGGTTTCTACTACCTAGCACTCACAAGAAGATTGTGTTCATTAAACATGTCCTCAGAATTGTGATAAGAAGCCGGCATAAACATTATATACAATATATATGCATAAAGATGTGATAAGCACCCACGTTCTGTGGGTGACACATTCTCCGCCAGAAACCAATTTGTTACAGAGAAAGAAATGTAAACAGCAGAACGATTGAAGTATTCAAAGGTCATAACTGAAAATGAGAACAAATACCTTTATTTTTTACTTTGATCCTCTAGATAAAAACATCAGCTATCATGAAAAAAAAATTAAATATCACCATAGCTGAAAACATTGGATAGAGTCATCTAAAAGTTCAACTCATAAATGTCAGCCTTCATTTCAATTTCAGTTGACGTAATACACCATTAAGAGAGATCATTAAGAGAGATCCTCCTACTAGAATCTATTAATCCGTAGTTCTTCCAGCCAAGGAGTCAACTCATGCCAACTTTGGTATACATCAGTATCTATTAATGAACATCACGAATAATGTAATGGGTGTACCATTGAACAAATTTGGTTTGGGGCTACTCCTGAGGGCATGGTCAAGGTAGACCCCTGGATTTCACTCTTTCACCTCCAATACAGGAATCTGGACTCTGATGCAGAAGACACCAGTCTGCTACCTCTAGGAGTCTCCATTTAGAAGCTGATAACCTAGGTATGTCAAAGGTTATGGATGTGTGGCGCCAAGGCGGCAGGCAAAATTCTGTTCAGAGGACAAGCCAAGGTCAGGACAGGCAGAGTTCTTGCAATGCAGTAAACAGGCAATAGGTCAGGGAAGGCTGCACATGGTCAATACGGTGATCAGGCAGATGTCAGGCATAGGAGGCCAGAACCATACGATAGAGGACATTTGCAGGACTAGATAACCTAGAAACCTTTGCTTAGGCTCTTAGCCCTCACTAAATATCATTATATGAAGAGTGGAACCTAAAAATCTAGGTATTATCATAGGATGTAAACCCAGGATATTTAGCTACTTTCTGTAACACATAAGGTATACAAGGTAGCATTAGTTGTGGTAGAACAGGTATCTTGTCAATTCATCATTAAAAGGTTTTCCCATCTTATAAAGTGATGGCACAGGACTAAAATATGCCATGACTTTATGATCACTGAGAACCATTGTTCAGAGAATGGAGCAGTAAATCATCCCATAGCTATTGATACATAATAAAAATAAAAAAGTTGTCAGCTCACAAGAAGTCAAATATAGCTTATTTATTCTAACTATAAAAACACACCCATGGGTCACGAGTTGTCTCTCACTGGTATCAAAACTCCGCGCAGGGGTATTTCGATTTCCCAATCGCCAAGTTGTATCTTCTTTGTATAGTTGTAACACTCTGGAATTGTATGATCTGATCATGTAACACACGGTTTTTAAAGGATGCAGTCGCTCTTGTCGCCAGACGCGTTTCAAAACCGCAAGGGTTTCTTCCTCAGTGCCAAAAGGATTGTACTGATCATACCCTGATGGCATATCCTAGCAATCTGCTATACAAGATGGTAAAAACACTTTAAAAGGGTTGTATGCAATCAGTAAAGCAAGTCTCCTAAGAACAGCACCACTCTTTGCTTGTCACCCTTGGTTTTCTATGGCAGTCTGACAGCCAACTATGGATTTTCAGATACTAGAGTGCCTTTGACTTAAATAGGTGGTGCCAACTGTAAAGTTTCAGGGAGTGCGAGGTGGTGGGCAGTAAGGAACTATTTTTGAGGTTTAACTTGGGTCTATCAGGTCTAGAAAAGGAATCAGAAGATTACATGAGTATACTATACATTCTTTGAAATTGAAATTGGCCTGTTTGATCATAACTGCAACCCCATAGACAGAGCTTGCTGTGGTAGAACCTGAACGGCCTGAACAAAGGCCAGATACTATTGCCTAACTTCACTAGTCTGGCATGGTGGTGTGCAACCTGTATAAATGGACTGGGGTCAAAACTTCCTTCTACCAAATGAGTTTCCATTGGCCCAGTAGGCCTGGGCACCTGGAGCTCAATGCCACATCTGTTTTATAAACCTTTGGTACTCAAAGGAGTTACATTCTCTAGTTTATTACCTATAAAGCATAATGGCACCTAACGGCGACGTAATTATTATTATTTGGTGATCTACATTGCATACCATGAGGATGAGAAGGGGTTTAATAGAAGATACTCCATGGGTGCCATCCAACTTAAGGGGCATGTCTGGGTTCTAGAAACTGATGACCTATCCTTCAAGTGAATTAGGGCTGAGCTGCAGAGGCCCAGCATGGTCACAAAACAATGGAAGGAGCTTTCTCCATCTAGCTGCTTACATTGTGTTTTTCTGGCTGCTGCTTAGTGGGGTACCGGCTGCTGGACCGCCACCTATCTGATATTGATGAACTATCCTGAGGATAGATAATCACTATCTAGAACCAAGATAACCCCTTTAAGATTGGTCCTAGGTCTGACACACACCACTAACACCCGAATAGCCATATTCCAGTCTCCTCAGAATAGCTTTGAGCTTCCCCCATCCAGGTTTACATACTGCCGCAAATCCATAACAGATTAAACGCACGGACAATACTGACCATGTCTTATTAAATGCTTAAGGGAATTTTCACAATGATTTACTTTGAACCATCATTGTCAACATTTCCCAGCATTATCTAATATTCTGAGTTTCATTTTAAGCAATATACCACTTTCATATCTCCTCTCTGTTATCAGCAGGTACCAGGTGAAAGTTACAGTGCTGTCAATGAAAGTAAAGGAAACTTAGCAACAGAACTCTGAACTGATAAGTTTCTTTCTAGCTGATAAGACATATTGAAATTTGTCTATCTTTTTTATTTTGTATTTTATTTTTTAAAGTAATGTTGAAGAGTCACTGTATTTTCACACAATTTCATTTTATTTAATAGAGAATGGTGTAACTGGTAAATTTCTAAATCTGCCTGCATCCACAAGAAAAAAAGCTGTAAAGTCATGGCCACTAGGGGTTTCACTTCCACCTAACTTGCAGTCCACTGCCTTTTGTCAGGCAAGATCCGTCACTGGTAACAGAGACAAAGAATACGGTTGGGGGGAGGTGGGGGCATGTCTGAGCTAGCTGAGATCCTGAGCCTGATAAAAAGAACTGCTTCTACGCAGCTTCTGAAAACCACAGGGGTCTACTGTTTTTATGCAAGTATGATTTATCCCTCCTTATCAGCTTTCTAAGCTCCCTAGAAGAAAACAAACATAGCGGGAAGTAAGGGAAGTGAGGTACTGGCAAAAGGGAGACACCTCTGCTTCTGAGTGAACTGCATCTAGCTGTGCAGCTAAAACAAGAGATAATATGGCGGAAAGAGACATAACAGTTTGACTTTAACTAGTTAACCTTGATTGATTGTACAAAGTAGCACAGCCATTATGGAAACTTTTTTTGAAAACCCAGGTACGCTTTAAAGTATCTTATAAAAGATATGTACTGTGCAGACAGTGGCAAGTACGGTATACAGTATTAATCCTTTGTGAGATAGCTCCTTTCAGGACAAAATGTACCGTGCCTCAAAATAAATCATGTTTTTAATGCAATTTTTTTCCCCAAAATCATGGTGGGTTTGCCAAACCACGTATTTTTTTGCCTCTGTACTGTGCCCAACCTCAATGTGTAAACACACATCAGCAAACTTAAATTTTCAATATGTGATTAATGTGCATCAGGGGGTACATACCCACCATGTCTCTAGAGGAAACTTGCAATGTTCTTATGGCGCACTTATAATGTGCAATGCAGGGTAGAATTATTGCCTTGGTTTCTTTTTAATTTATATGAGTAGGGACTACTCGTCATTAGGAATTAGAGGTTTGCTGCACGACACCAAGATTTAATCCAGCGGGTACTATTTTTCTTGGAGAGAGAGCCTAATAGGCATACAGGGTCTAACGCTGGGTTCAGACCTGAGCGTACTTGAACGTACGCTCTGTATGCGCGATTGTACGGGCGTTTGCAATCACGCATACAGAGACAAGCGAACGCCCATTGTCGCGCGTTCCCGCTGAAGTCTATGTACGGGAACGCGCGACAAGATGCCCCAAAGAAGCTCCTGTACTTCTTGGGGCGTCGGGCGTTTTACAGCGCGATCGTACGCGCTGTAAAATGCTCAGGTGAGAACCATTCCCATAGGGAATCATTGGTTCTTGCCTGTTGAGCGTTTTACAGCGTGTAGGAACGCGCTGTAAAACACTCAGGTCTGAACCCAGCCTTATAGTCTATGCAGTGCAGTGCTCCTCTGAGGAAAAAGTTAATATTAGCTCTCTTTTCAAAAAGAAAAGAGAGAGATGTGCCTCTGGTGTCACCAGGTGGAAGTTAGCTATCCTAAAAGTCTATGTTTGAATTATAGATAATAATCATAAGTTATGCATCAAGGCCTGTTTAAAAGCCAAACACTGACCTATAGGAGAGCTACCTTATATCTGGTGGCATTAGAACACAAAACATTTTTTTATAGAGAGCTCATAGAACACCAAATAAAAAATCACTGTGTCAAGCTCCACCCCCTTAAAGGAGTTTTCCACCTGTTTGATATTGATTTATCCTCTGGATAAGTCATGACATCTGACTGGTGGAAGTTTGGGGACACTTTGCACCACACCAATAAAGCATTTGTTGAAGCTGCTGTTGCCAGAAAAATAGCAATTGAAGGTCAAGTGAATAAAAATAGTTCAAGTGACTGGGGGTCAAGTTCCGAGGACAGAGCCATGTTATGTTTTCAGCCTCTGGAACAAAAAGCTAATTGGTGGTGGACCCCTACTAATCTGATATTGATGACTTATTTAGAAGATAGGTCATCAATATCTAAAATGTAAAAACCCTTTTAAAGCCTCGTTCACATGTCAGTGATTCACGGACAGCACACGTCCCCATTCATTTTAATGTGTGTATTCAGATATCCGTGTTTTACCACAGTCCGTGGGTCCATGATTTTAGCATGGAAGCATGATCTATTTTGTCCATGTTCACAGATCCATCACTCCCATTATAGCCTATAGGTCAGTGAAAGGATGCAACACGGATGCCATCCGTGTTTCACAGATCATTGGGAAGAGATGCTTTGAAAATAATTTTTCAGGTGCGCAGTGTCCGTGAAACACGGAGGACATGCGAACAGCAAAAAAGGACACATAGATCCTTTCAGGGGTCATCTTCACGAAGGGAACACTGACCACCTTTTCATGGATTTGAGCATGGACATGGAAGTATGAATGAGGCTTTACTAGTCATAACTAGGGATGAGCGCATCTAAAGGACTCTAAAAAGACAAGATTCCGTAGTCTGGTGAAACTATACAGAAACCATCATAAACTGGACAACCCCTTCAAGAATGGCTATAAGGACCTGTCCATGGTTCAGGCTCAGCAAACAGTTTTAGACCTTATTATAAATATAAACCTTCCATAAATAAATATTTATTATCTCTTATTAAACCTTGTAAAAAACCATGGTACTGACTCAGGTTCGGTTCCAAGTGGTACCTTGGAACCGAACCCGAGTTCGGTAACAACGTTTTTTACAGTAGAAATTAATTTCCGAAGTTATTACACGAAGTCTCGCGAGACTTCTCGAAGTAATAACTTCTGCTCATCGGAGCCAGTACATTCCGTACAGTATTAAAACAAAGTTTTATGCAAATCGACTTCGGATGAAGCATCCGAAGTAGATTCGCTCATCCCTAGTCATAACTAAACTCATAACTGAAAATACTAACCATTCAATGACAAAACAAAACCAATATAAGAGCGGGAAACCAAGTAACTACTGGAAATAAAATATGTAAAAATAATATTTGCTTTATTTCCACAGTAATAGCTTTTAGGAGAGCAAAGCTGAAAGACTAAATAATAAACGGCAATATCACAACTAAATCCGCTGTAAGACTATAATTACAAAGTCATCTTCACAGCCTCAAGTACAATGGCAATACTAGTAGTATCAAATTGCTACAGGTTCTTCATTTTCAAGCCTTTCATTAATATCAGCCTTTATAATTAACCAATTATTTGCACAATCCGTTTTAACTACTAATTGCCTCGGGGAAATTACATTTTCAAACACACTAGAACCTCAAGGTTTAATAAGAGATAATACATGTTTCTTTATGGAAGTTTTATATTTGTAATAAGCTCTAAAACTGTTTCCTGAGCCTGAACCATGGACATGTCCTTATAGCCATCCTTGAAGGGGTTGTCCAGTTTCTGATGATTTCTGTCTAGTTTCACCAGACTAGGGAATCTTGTTTCTCACAGTCTGAGAGTTTTTTAGATGCTTTTATTTTCTTTTTTGCAAACTTCATGTGTCTTCTACTGAGGAGAGGCCCAACTTATAGCTAAAGGGATAGAGTTCTACTAGGGATAAATGGAAGCCACTGAGATCCTAGTCATGACCAGTGATGAGCGGCAAGGGCAATATTCGAATTTGCGATATTTCACTAATATTTGGGCAAATATCCATCATATATTCGTGAATTCGAGAATTCGTGATCTCATCAATATTTTCTTGATCGCGAAAATCGGCAATTGGAAAATGCACAATATACGAAAATTTGCGATCAACATTACTCCTAAAGTCAAATATTGCAGCCTTCTCATTGGCCCACAAGCAAGAATCAGTGAGGGATCATGGGTACTGATGAAAAAAAATCTAGAATATTTGCGATTACAAAGATATAGCACTATATTCTAGATATTCGCAAATTTTTGAAGTGCCAATATTCGCAATAAAAATTTGCGATCATGACTTCTGAGCTGTCTGCACCAACTCTCTGCACAATCTCCAAAGCTGCTACAGCCACAAATTATTTCAGTTCTGTAAAGAGCAATGTTTTCACCTACTGCATAAACAACTGATACGGTTAGAAATGTCTCCCTTCACTTCAATATTTTTGTTTTCCCCAGACTGGAAGATAAAGAACAAGAGCAGAAGTAGTCAGAGGTCATGTAGTCAGAGGTCATGTAGTCAGAGGTAATGCAGTCACAGATCATGTAGTCAGAGATAATGCAGTCAAAGATCACGTAGTCAGAGATCATGTAGTCAGAGGGCATGTAGTCAGAGATAATGCAGTCAGATTTTATGTAGTCAGAGTTCATGTAGTCAACATAATGCAGTCAAAGTTCATGTAGCCAGAGGACAAGTAGTCAGAGATAATGCAGTCAAAGATCACGTAGTCAGAGATCATGTAGTCAGAGGGCATGTAGTCAGAGGTCATGTAGTCAGAGATAATGCAGTCAAAGTTTATGTAGTCAGAGTTCATTTAGTCAACATAATGCAGTCAGAGTTCATGTAGCCAGAGGGCATGTAGTCAGAGATAATGCAGTCAGAATTCACGTAGCCAGAGGTCATGTAGTCAGAGATAATGCAGTCAGAGTTCATGTAGTCAGAGATAATGCAGTCAAAGATCACGTAGTCAGAGATCATGTAGTCAGAGGGCATGTAGTCAGAGGTCATGTAGTCAGAGGTGATGTAGTCAGAGATAATGCAGTCAGAGTTTATGTAGTCAGAGTTCATGTAGTCAATATAATGCAGTCAAAGTTCTTGTAGCCAGAGGTCATGTAGTCAGAGATAATACAGTCAGAGTTCATGTAGCCAGAGTGTCACGGACGGTGTACAGCAAACAAGACAAAGCAACATGCACAAACGACTGAGTGGATCCAAAGCTAAGGAACCAAAAGGGAGACCCCTGCATAAGACCTGAGACTATCCCTGGCTGCTCAGCCTATGCAAAGATCCGAAAGGTGGAGGTTTGCATATCCACGTACCTCGACTATATAACCCCTGAACACCCTACAATAGTGAGGGGACACGACCACCGACTCCCTACTCCAGACACGGAGGGAGTCAGGGTCACCTGGGATCCAGCAAACAGAAAATAACAGATAAATGTTCAACACTTAACTTTGTAGCAGACAGGAAAACAAGGTCAGCATGCACACACACTCCAGGAGGAAGCCAGGTGAGACCGCATGCCAGGGCAGCAAGCTGCCTAGCGACGCTCAGGCTGCTCTGCTGCTAAATACAAAACTAGTTGCCCGCGGCAACCACAAGTGAGGCCACACACCAGCGGCCCTCACCCGTGGTTGAACACCCATATAAAACCGCAGGCAACCGCATGCGGTCAAGGAGTCACGGTCATGGGCATGGCCGTGACACTCCCACCCCTCAAAGCCCCCCCACCAAAAAAAAAAGAAACTGGTGAGGAACTCACACAAGGGGATGGGAGAAGGATACGTCCACTCTCAGGACATGGTTCCCAGGAGGTCACTGTCAGCTGCATCCTCTCCCAGCTCACACTAGCCAGTCCGACGAGGCCTGCAGCCCGCACCAGCGACAAGGGAATGGAACCACAGAGAGTGGACAAGGGGACTCTCCAGTCACGTCCCCACTCCAGTCGCTGCCAGCAGACACTCCTAACCAGCACGCAGCCGGACCACTAACGGAGTGCTGCCAGCAAACGACCAGAGATGGGAACATGGAGAGGGATGAGGGATCACCAACACGGACACGGAAGGTACGGTGGCGGGGAATAAGCCACCATCCATGCCGTTAACGGTGATCCCCCCGGGACGTTCTCCCTCCGGAGAACGCGCATGCAGGCCACAAGGGGATGGCACTGCATGCTGCACCCTCTTCCGAAGGTAGTCAGGTGAGACCGCATGCCAGGGCAGCAAGCTGCCTAGCGACGCTCAGGCTGCTCTGCTGCTAAATACAAAACTAGTTGCCCGCGGCAACCACAAGTGAGGCCACACACCAGCGGCCCTCACCCGTGGTTGAACACCCATATAAAACCGCAGGCAACCGCATGCGGTCAAGGAGTCACGGTCATGGGCATGGCCGTGACACAGAGGTCATGTAGTCAAAGATAATGCAGTCAGAGTTCATGTAGCCAGAGGTCATGTAGTTAGAGATAATGCAGTCAGAGTTCATATAGTCAGCATAATGCAGTCAAAGTTCATGTAGTTAGAGATAAAGCAGTCAGAGGTCATGCAGTTAGAGATAAAGCAGTCAGAGGTCATGTAGTCAGAATAATGCAGTCAGAGGTCATGTAGTCAGAGATAATGCAGTCAGAGTTCATGTAGTGAGAGGTCATATAGTCAGAGATAATGCAGTCAGAGATCATGTAGGCAGAGATAATGCAGTCAAAGATCACGTAGTTAGAGATCATGTAGTCAGAGATAATGCAGTCAGATTTTATGTAGTCAGAGTTCATGTAGTCAACATAATGCAGTCAAAGTTCATGTAGCCAGAGGTCATGTAGTCAGAGATAATGCAGTCAAAGATCACGTAGTCAGAGATCATGTAGTCAGAGGTCATGTAGTCAGAGATAATGCAGTCAAAGTTTATGTAGTCAGAGTTCATTTAGTCAACATAATGCAGTCAGAGTTCATGTAGCCAGAGGGCATGTAGTCAGAGATAATGCAGTCAGAGTTCATGTAGCCAGAGGTCATGTAGTCAGAGATAATGCAGTCAGAGTTCATGTAGTCAGAGATAATGCAGTCAAAGATCACGTAGTCAGAGATCATGTAGTCAGAGGGCATGTAGTCAGAGGTCATGTAGCCAGAGGTCATGTAGTCAGAGGTCATGTAGTCAGAGGTCATGTAGCCAGAGGTCATGTAGTTAGAGATAATCAAGTCAGAGGTCATGTAGTTAGAGATAATCTAGTCAGAGGTCATGTAGTCAACATAATGCAGTCAAAGTTCATGTAGGCAGAGATAATGCAGTCAGAGTTCATATAGTTAGAGGTCATGTAGTCAGAGATAATGCAGTCAGAGGTCATGTAGTCAGAGATAATGCAGTCAGAGGTCATGTAGTCAGAGATAATGCAGTCAGAGTTCATGTAGTGAGAGGTCATATAGTCAGAGATAATGCAGTCAGAGATCATGTAGTCAGAGTTCATATAGTCAGAGATAATCTAGTCAGAGGTCATGTAGTCAGAGGAAATTTACTGCAAGACTAAGTAGTCAGAGGTCATGTAGTCAGAGATCAGCTAGTCTGAGATGATCTAGTCAGAGGAAATGTAAGGGGAGATCATGTAGTCAGAGGTAATGCAGTCAGAAAATATGTAGACAGAGGTCATGCTGTCAGAGAATCAGGTCATGAGGTCATGAAGCAATCCATAAAAAAAAAATATAGCAAAGTAAAGAGTGTATAAATTGAGTTATTTATTCCAGAAGTCCTGTTACACATGACAGAGGGACAAACACCAACAACAGTGACTCCTTTGTGATGTCATGGTATAACACCCTGAAATGGCGTTACCACTCCTACACCCTGCTACTATCTTTAATGGGCTAACATAAATGCCATCTTATGTATTTTTGTCCAGGTCCTCTACATTTTGCAATGCTATGATTTCTATGCAACTGTTTATTACATGTAATGTGCATGGTTCACCAGCAGGTGGCAGTGCAAATGGCAGAGCTATAGTTAGAGAGAATGGAACTTACCATTCCATTCTCCCCCCTTTGGGCAGAAGTGGTCCAGTCCTGCTTCCCGTCGGAAGGGTGGGGCAGAAGTTTCCAGTTAGTTCTAGTTCTAAGTTGGACAGGAAAGAAATAACGTGGGGCACGCTCAGACGTGCCTATGTCAGCCAGAACACCCTAAGCTCTGCTGGCTATGGAAGAAGATGTCTGATAGCCCTAGGGGCCAGAGGAATAGTTCTTCGGCCACCATAAGAGAAATCAGCAATAGGAAGAGTTCTTCGGCTGGATACGTTTTGCTGAGTGTCAGGAGGGGAGTGGCAGTTGACGGCGCCCTATTCAGGGATACCAGAGCAGATCGGGAGTGCGTAAACTAGACTTAAGGGAGTTTGGTGCAGCATAGAGAGGGAAGGCGGAGTTGTCAGGCAGGCCTGTCAGTACAGTGGGGAGGGAGAGAGGACTGGGTTGTTGAGTTTGCCTGCCGGTTGATGCCAGGGCCTGCTGGAACCAAGACAAAGTCTGCCAATTGTTTGGATGAACGTTTGTTCAGATGGGGTTGCTGTTGAATTTCACCCCAAGGTCTGGACTGGTTATTTTTTCTTTCAGCCCTTAATTGTTCCCCCTTTGTTTTGCTTTGGAGCCAGGGCCTGGGGTCAGCAGTGTCCGGGTGAGAGCACCGTGACACATGAAGAGTCATTTATGCCGCACTCCACCACTCTGCATTTCCTATACACCTGGGACGCGACAGGGCCCTGGGGGGCGGTGCTTTGCAATGGCAGCTTAGTCTACCTTCACACTCGCATTTTGGCTTTCCATTTGTGAGATCCGTTCAGGGCTCTCACAAGCGGTTCAAAACGGATCAGTTTGCTTTCTAATGCATCCTGAATGGAAAAGGATCCGCTCAGAATGCATCAGTTTGTCTCCGTTCAGTCTCCATTCCGCTTTGGAGACGGACACCAAAACACTGCTTGCAGCGTTTTGGTGTCCGTCTGATGAAACTGAGCCAAACGGATCCGTCCTGACACACAATGTAAGTCAATGGGGACGGACACAATCTGACACAATCTGGCACAATAGAAAACGGATCCGTCTCCCATTGACTTTCAATGGTGTTCAAGACGGATCCATCTTGGCTATGTTAAAGATAATACAAACGGATCTGTTCTGAACTGATGCATGCGGTTGTATTATCTGAACGGATCCGTCCATGACGGATTTGCACAAAATGCGAGTGTGAAAGTATCCTTATCTGACTGCAAACCCACTTGTGATGTCACAATAGCTTACTGTACAAAAACAAAGAAGCCTGCCTATGTTACAGTAGCTTATCTGATTAAAAAGAAAAAAGGCTCACACTTGTGATGTCACAATAGCTTACTGGGCAAAAACACAACTATGATGTCATCGTAGCTCACTTGACTGAAACATACTTTTGGATGTCACAGAAGCACAGATGCGACACCTGACATCCAAAAGTAAGTTTCAGTCAAGTGAGCTACGATGACATCATAGTTGTGTTTTTGCCCAGTAAGCTATTGTGACATCACAAGTGTGTGCCTTTTTTCTTTTTAATCAGATCCAGCTAGGTCCTGTATCTACAGTCCTATAGTCTTTTCCTAAATAAATTCATCCAAAATGTGTGGCTAGGTGTTTAGATCTTATAAGCCTCTTAATTCCCTAAGACGGATAAATTGTGCTTGGCTGTGTCCTCCAGCAGGCTGTTCTGGCATAGAATTCCATGAATCGGCTGGACAAAAAACTTTGCGTGCAGCGATTCTAGTCCAGTTGCACCCTGGCATGTTTGCCTGGTAGAGGACAGATCTCAGCCAAACCCTATTATAGTGAATGAGGCCATCAGGCGTTCCAGTATCATCCAACAATGCTGGATCCAGAGAACTTCAGCAGGCTGTTCTGGCTTTACCACAAATGTGCCTAAGCTGGAAATTATTTAAACCAATAAATAATTCACTTTACAAACCCCTTCTTTTTCTGCATTGACAGTTCTGTTGTCCTAAACCATTACAGGCTGCAGTGGCGTTATCTTAGCCTTAGGGCTCTTTCACACGAGCGGATGCCGTGCGAGTAATCCACTGCGTAAAAGAGTGCCAAGCACCGTTCAGGACAGCAGGGACACGGAGCATTAACATGATTAATAATGCTTCTTGCCTCTCTGTAATCTTTTTACTACAAAATCACGGTGACAACTTTATCTCACTGTGATTTTGTAGTAAAAAAGTCACGGAGAGGCACATTATCAGTCATGTTAATGCTCCGTGTCTCTGCTGTCCTGAACGGTGCTTAGCACTCTTTCACGCAGTGGATTACCCGCACGGCATCCGCTAGTGTGAAAGAGCCCTTACTGATTTGACCCCTGTGCCCAGTGATTGGTTGCAACAGTCACACGTTAAGGTGCCTTATCATCGCTGCAGTTTTGGATACAGGGTGGCAGGAAATTTTATTTTACATTTTAAAGAGGTATTCGGATAGGTCATCAGTGTCAGATTGGTGGGGCTCAAACTCCTGAGCCCAACACCAATCAGCTGTTTGAAGAGGTCAAAGCATTAAATGGAGCGCTGCACCCTCTTTCTAGCCCAGTGACGTCAAGTGAACGGGCCGGAGCTGCAATACCGAACACAGCCGCTATGCAATGTACAGCACTTTGCTTGACAGGCTGCTGGGGTCAAGGGAGTGCTGTGGGCTGTTCAAACAGCTCATCGGTGGGGGTGCACATATCATGAGCTAAAAAATACTTCTCTGATATGCAAGAAAATCCTCGGCAGATACTATGGGTCACTCTTGGATTTCTGCTGCATATTTGCTGCTACATATACGGATTCTCACGTAGATTGGATTCATTTAATCTGACTAATTTACACTTGGCCACCTGCCATAGTTCCCATGTGGAAGTCAAACAGAAACACTAACACATTTTGTGTCACTTCTTTTTTTCCCATGGCATTGAAGTTTTAAATCTACACTGCCATGCAAAATTCCTTTTGAAAATAACATGAGGAGGTTTATGGACAGACTTCGACACGGATTACGTTCCAAAATTTGTGTGAAATTTCGAACGCTTGAACATGCCCTGCAGTAGAAGACTAGGAGATCAAAAACATGTGAGAACAAGGCAGGCCCAACAGGAGTAGAACTGTTAAGTTCCATGCGTGATGATCAGCAGAACTGTGTTCGGGTGCATCTCAATAAATTTGAATATCATCGAAAAGTAAATTTTTGGTTAGTAATTTAATTCGAAAGTGAAATTCATATATTCTATAGCAGGGATCAGCAACCTCCGGCACTCCACACGTTCTAAAACTACAAGTCCCAGAATGCTTAACTAAGTTCTATAAGAGTTAAAAGAGGAGCCGAGCATGTTTGCATGCTGGGAGTTGTAGTTTCACAGCAGCTGGAGTGCCGAAGGTTGCTGCTCCTTGTTCTATAGATTAATTACACACAGAGTGATCTATTTCAAGTGTTTATTTATTTTATTGTTGATGATTATGGCTTACAGCTAATGAAAACCCAAAAATTTGTATATCAGAAAATTAGAATATTGTGGAAAAAGTTCAATATTGTAGACTCCTGGTGTCTCACTCTAATCAGCTAATCAACACAAAACACCTGCAAAGGTTTCCTAAACCTAATGGTCCCTCAGTCTGGTTCAGTAGGCTATACAACCATGGGGAAGACTGCTGACTTGACAGTTGGCCAGAAGAAGGGTAAGCCACGAAAGGTCATTGCTAAAGAAGCTGGAAGAAATACAGTCAGGTCCATAAATATTGGGACATCGACACAATTGTAACAACTTTGGCTCTATACACCACCACAATGGATTTGAAATGAAACGAACAAGATGTGCTTTAACTGCAGACTGTCAGCTTTAATTTGAGGGTATTTACATCCAAATCAGGTGAACTGTGTAGGAATTACAACAGTTTGCATATGTGCCTCCCACTTGTTAAGGGACCAAAAGCAATAGGACAATTGGCTTCTCAGCTGTTCCATGGCCAGGTGTGTTTTATTCCCTCATTATCCCAATCACAATCAGCAGATAAAAGGTTCAGAGTTCATTTCAAATGTGCTATTTGCATTTGGAATCTGTTGCTGTCAACTCTCAAGATGGGATCCAAAGAGCTGTCACTATCAGTGAAGCAAGCCATCATTAGGCTGAAAAAACACAACAAACCCATCAGAGAGATAGCAAAAACATTACGCGTAGCCAAAACAACTGTTTGGAACATTCTTAAAAAGAAGGAACACATCGGTGAGCTCAGCAACACCAAAAGACCCGGAAGACCACGGAAGACAACTGTGGTGGATGACCGAAGAATTCTTTCCCTGGTGAAGAAAACACCCTTCACAACAGTTGGCCAGATCAAGAACACTCTCCAGGAGGTAGGTGTATGTGTGTCAAAGTCAACAATCAAGAGAAGACTTCACCAGAGTGAATACAGAGGGTTCACCACAAGATGTAAACCATTGGTGAGCCT
The DNA here is from genome assembly GCF_014858855.1 of Bufo gargarizans. Lineage (NCBI taxonomy): Eukaryota > Metazoa > Chordata > Amphibia > Anura > Bufonidae > Bufo > Bufo gargarizans. The sequence goes on along the minus strand of NC_058087.1, from coordinate 138,819,100 downwards.
CAAAAACAGGAAGGCTAGATTAGAGTTTGTCAAACGACATCTAAAAAAGCCTTCACAGTTCTGGAACAACATCCTATGGACAGATGAGACCAAGATCAACTTGTACCAGAGTGATGAGAAGAGAAGAGTATGGAGAAGGAAAGAAACTGCTCATGATCCTGAGCATACCACCTCATCAGTGAAGCATGGTGGTGGTAGTGTCATGGCGTGGGCATGTATGGCTGCCAATGGAACTGGTTCTCTTGTATTTATTGATGATGTGACTGCTGACAAAAGCAGCAGGATGAATTCTGAAGTGTTTCGGGTAATATTATCGGCTCATATTTAGCCAAATTCTTCAGAACTCATTGGACAGCGCTTCACAGTGCAGATGGACAATGACCCAAAGCATACTGCAAAAGCAACCAAAGAGTTCTTTAAGGGGAAAAATGTGGAATGGTATGCAATAGCCAAGTCAATCACTTGACCTGAATCCGATTGAGCATGCATTTCACTTGCTGAAGACAAAACTGAAGGGAAAATGCCCCAAGAACAAGCAGGAACTGAAGACAGTTGTAGTAGAGGCCTGGAAGAGCATCACCAGGGATGAAACCCAGCATCTGGTAAACCCTATAGAGAATCTATGGGGTATTGTCAAGAGGAAGATGAAAGACACCAGACGCAACAATGCAGACAAGCTGAAGGCAGCTATCATAGCAACCTGCGCTTCCATAACACCTCAGCAGTGCCACAGGCTGATTGCCTCCATGTCACGCCGCATTGAAGCAGTAATTGATGCCCCAACCAAATACTAAGTGCATATAGTGGACTTTTCAGTACACCAAAATTTCTGTATTAAAAATAATTTTTTAAAATGTTCTTATATAATATTCTAATTTTCTGAGATACTGACTTTTGGGTTGAAATAGATGTGTGTAATGAATCTATAGAATATGAGTTAAAATTTTTGAATTTACTGAAATAAATGAACTTTCAATGATATTCTAATTTATTGAGATGAATCTGTAATATAAAGGATAGTGTTGAGCGAAACAAAGCATTCGAAGCGGAATTCGATCCGAGATTTAGAAAAAATTCAATTCGCAACAAATCCGAATTTCCTCGTGCTTCGTGGTAACAAATCAGGTTTTCCAAAACTGGTGGCTGCACTTGTTAAAAAGTGAAAGTGTAGAGGAGACAAGCCCGGGAACGCAAGATCAGCCAATCCGCAGATAGCCATTCTATTTACTGTCACAGCCCTATTAAAGCCTTATCCCGCGTGGTCTCCACCATTGTCCTGTGAGCTGAGCACAGAGAGAGATGTGGCAAGTGCCCATGCGCTAGGGCCAGTGTTGCTGAAAACGATTAATAGAAGAATTCAACACCAATAAGATGGAAGCCCTTATTATTCCACTGCAAGTATGCCAACCAATACCATCCAGTCTGGTGGGCCAGGTCTTAATGATGACCATCATCATCTTTTGCTGGCTTTACTTCTTCCAAATTATTTTTCAAAATCTCAATGTCTTAGAAAAGTCAGCAAGATGCAGAGAGAGGAGAAGCTGGATGTTCTTGATGACGTATTCTCATTGATATTAGATGATGTGGAAAAGGAGGACAAGCAGATGGCAGAGGAAGGGCTCCCATCTGTACTGAAGGAGAGCTCTGGGGCTGGAGAAGTGGGTATTTCAGCAAATTGTGCCCCCACCTAACCAGCCAAACCCCATACCAGCAACAGCCCCTGTTTAAAGGCGGACATTAACAATGAAGACTGACTATACAGTATGGTCTTCATTATTAAATGAAAGGCAGCTACGGGCTCATTAGCCACGCGATTCTTCACTGCAGCATGGCCACTCCATGTGACCATACCCTTAGGCCTCATGCACACAAACGTATTTTCTTTCCGTGTCTTGCGTTTTTTTGCGGACCGTATACGGAACCATTCATTTCAATGGGTCCACAAAAACAACGGAAGTTACTCCGTGTGCATTCCGTTACATCCGTATTTCTGTTCCCCAAAAAAATAGAACATGTCCTATTATTGTCCGCATTATGGACAAGGATAGGACTGTTCTATTAGGGGCCGGGTGTACCGTTCCACTAAATACAGAATGCACACGGACGTCATCCGTATTTTTCGCGGACCGCAAAGTTCATACGGTCGTGTGCATGAGGCCTAAGGCAGAGTGGATGGGGAAGACCGGATTTATAATGATTTTTGACAAGTTAATTTGTAACAAATCTAATTTCTTGGGGAACTTCGGCAAAGCTACCGAATCAAATTTTTCAAAACTTCACTCATCACTAATAAAGGCACCAATACACATATTCTAAGACATCAGCGATCAGTACAAGGAGTTGTGTACTCACAACGAATGTCATAATGAATACACATCCTGAGTCCATGTGAAGCAGAGATGCTCCTGTTCTCTTCTTTACATGCACGATCTCCTGTTCATCATACATGAAGGGGCTGAGTGCTTTCCTCCTGGATGTCAGGTATCTCAAAACTCCTGTTTAAAAGGGCAAGGAGCTGTCAGCTCAGAGGAGACAGTGAGTATAATATTTTATCCTGTTTAGTATCAGTATTGTTACTGTAATTATGTAACCTGTGATTTCCACCCCAGCAGGCCTATTGACTAGACTACTGGGTTTATGAGCCTGTGAACTATTGATGTGTCTGACCTCTAATCTCAGCACCGTCCAGGCAGGGAAACTGGCGTGTGGCACTTGTCTTATCTTGTATCTCATTTTAAAGACATTTGTCCCTGGTCCATTCCAAAGCCATACAGTCCCCAAAACTTTATTGTGGGGACAGTGACTTTCTTCTGTAGCACTGTCCAAACCTTCTATAAATGGGTTCTAAAAGAACACTGGGCCTTATTACACCTTACGACAGCCAATTTAAAGGGAATCTGTCAGCAGTTTTGATAATTCTAAACTGCTGGCAGTGCTACGTAGGAGCAGGAAGGAGCAGTATAAACATACGTTTTGTAGATTTTTATTATCAGAAGTGGTGACAATATGAATTTTTATTCTACCAGATTTTGCTCCTTAAAGAAATTGTCCATTCCTTTACTATTGATGGCCTATCAATATCTGATGGGCGAAAAAATGGGATGTCGACACCCACATCCATGCTGATCAGATATTAACCCCAGTCGATCAACTGAGTAGCTCCAGTATTACAAGTTGGTGCCAGAACTACACAACTCCATCCATTTTTGCAGTGGACACAGTTACGACCTCCATCCACTGCAAAATGGACAGAGCTGTGTAGGCCTGGCACTGACTTTCAGCACCAGAGCTACTCAGCCAATTGGTGAGAGTGAGGGGTGTTGGACACTAGTGATGAGCGACAGGGGCAATATTCGAATTCGCAATATTTTGCAAATATTTTGTAGAATTTTCGTCATATATTTGTGAATTCGAGATTTTATTCTTGATTGTGAAAACCAGCAATGTATTATTTGCGTAATGCGCGCAAAATACTGGCGTGGGTCACTTACGCTACATTTTTCAAGCTGGTTGAGTTTCCTGAGACTGGAGAAAATGGTTGGCACGGCAGAACATTAGTATAGCTTTATATGCTGATTTTTGGCAATTAATGATGCGCACATTTTTTCGCAATATGTGTAACTTGTACAGTAAGGGGTAGGCAACTTTTCTATTGGTTGCTAGGGATGTTGCTAAGCTGTGACAAAGCCTTCTCATTGGTCCACAAGCTAGAAGAAGGGAGGGATGATCACCTGATGTGTACTGTGTTAAAAAACAAAAAAAAAAAAACTAATATTCGTCATTACGAATATATAGCACTATATTCTAAATCAGTGTTTCCCAACCAGTGTGCCTCCAGCTGTTGCAAAACTACAACTCCCAGCATGCCCAGACAGCATTTGGCTGTGCGGGCATGCTGGGAGTTGAAGTTTTGTAACAGCTGGAGGTACACAGGTTGGGAAACACTGTTCTAAATATTCGCGAATTCTCGAAGTGCCGATATTCGCGATAAAAATTTGCTTTTTGAATATTCGTGCTCAACACTATTGGACACCTCCAATCAGATATTGATCCTGAGATAGTCCATCTCTAGTGAAGGAGTGGACAACCCCTTTAAGAACACTGGAGGCAAAGGTTCACTGTGAAGTGCACTGTTTCACAGCCCAGCCCCTTTGCTCTGAGTGACAACTGTAACTCTATAGCATCCAACCAGGAGACCACTACAACTGTCATTCAGAGCAGAGGGGAGGGGCTCAATTCAGAGAGCACGTTACAGTGAAGCCCCGCCTCCAGTGCACTTAAGAAGAAAAATCTAGCAAAATAAAACTTCATGTTCTCTTTACTCCTGATGAAAAAAGTTCCAAAAAGCATGCTTATACTGTTCCATCAAGCCGCTACCTAGTGCTGGCAGCAGTTTAGCATGGTCAAAACTGCTGACAGATTCCCTTTCAATGTAACTTTTAGATTGGGTACACTTAAAGATATGTTTTTGAAATGCCCTCCCTGTGGTGCCCACTCAACAGTGCACTTACACTCCCAATATACCCTGACCACCTATAGCCATCAGGGCATGCTGGAGACTGTAGCACCGCAATAAATAGAGAATTCAGGGTGGAGATCAACGTCTTAGAATATTACTTTGGTAAAGAGCGGGTGATGTCATAGGAACTTAGATGATTTGATTCTCAGCTGTTTAACCGACAAAATGTCCCGTCAGCCATAATGAGTAATGGATAAATATAGCTGCAGAGCACAGCCCGATTGATTGATGGGGGCCAACGCTTAACCTTACCCTTTTATAAATCTTCCCCTTTAGGCTTTGACTCCATTAATAAATACTCACCAAAACACATGGGGGGAGATTTATCACAACTGGTGTAAAGATTCCACCTTTTTATTTTCCAAAGGGCCTCAGAAAAGTTGGAATCTAAAAAATATGGTGGAATTTTTCTCAGCAATGCGGACACATCTGAACATGGGACCAACACAGATGCCTTCAGCTGCCAAGTGCACATGTAACAGGTCAGCCAGTGTCATAGGGACAAATCTGAGATGTCCTTTAAAGTCTATCGAAGAACACTGCTGGAAAGAGAACATTTTGGTGCATCCCCTTTTGTGATACAAATGACATATATGGTACATTAGGGACAGACGACTTTTGATACTGGATGAACTTAGATCTCGCGTCTTGTGGCCCTACAAACAGCTGTTAGGTGGCAGAGATAAAATCTCATTTCATAAAGTGCTTTCATCTGAAACAGAACAGTTTTCTGGCCTCTTCCCGATGCAGCGCGGACTCTTGGAGCAGCTTTTCAGGCAAATTTATATTGACTGGTGTTAAAATCAATATGATGACAAATCTTACAGAAGATCGTTTTTCTACAGTAGAAAATAGGTAGACAGGAGTCTCAGGATACTGGAAACCTCTGACATGAAAATATATTAAAGGACCACAGGGCAGATTTACTTACCCTGTAGACGAGCTTAGACCGGCCGTCTAGACCTGTAGCAGATTTATCCCAAGGGCTCAGGCTGGATGATGAATGTGGTGCAGGGAGAGACCTTTCTCTGACTCTGTGTTAACTATTGGCTTATTTTGGGAAATAGTTTTATGCCAGTTAGACCACCCCTTTAAGACTGTCTAGATAAGTTGAGACTGTCTAAATATTAGACAGGTTTAGTAAATCTGCCCTGGAATATTCAGTTTTAGCTGCAAAAGGATGGTTTTTTTTTAATTCATGGACACATTCTGGGCTTTGCTCTGTTAATTCTTTGCATTCTGATGAACCAAATGCTCAGAACCAAAAGAAGAGCCATTTCAGCTATGACAGTGACAAATAAACCACTAACAGCAACTACGAGAACACAGTAAATGACCCTACTACATCCAGAACAGCATTGGGAAAAGTGGCCCCCTATGTGAACACTTGTTGAAGGCATCTGTGTTGGTCCCATGTCCATAGGTGTCCTCATTCATGAGAAAAATGAAGTTTTAATATATGCAAATGAGCCTCTAGGAGCAATGGAGGCGTTGCCGTTACACCTAGAGGCTCCGCTCTCGCTGCAACTGCTGCACCCTCTGCACTTTGACAGTGAAAACGTTATCACACCTGGTCCTGTCAATCAAAGTGCAGAGGGCACAGCGGTTGCAGAGAGAGCTGAGCCTTTGGCCCCATGCACACTGCCGTGTTTCACAGCCGTGTGCGGGCCGTGGAACCGCGGCCTGGATCCCTCCTGAGAGCAGGAGCGCACGGCGTCACTGGTTGCTATGACGCCGTGCGCTCCCTGCTGCCGGCACAGTACAGTAATACACTGGTATAGATCATACCAGTGTATTACTGTATTGCGGCGGCAGCAGGGAGCGCACGGCGTCATAGCAACCAGTGACGCCGTGCGCTCCTGCTCTCAGGAGGGATCCAGGCCGCGGTTCCACGGCCCGCACACGGCTGTGAAACACGGCAGTGTGCATGGGGCCTTTAGGTGTAACAGCAACGCCTCCGTTGCTCCTAGAGGCTCATTTGCATATATTAAAGCTTCATTTTTCTCAGTAATGCGGCACATATGAACATGGGACCAACACAGATGCCTTCAGCTGCCAAGCGCACATGCAACAGGGATCTATTATGTTGAAAAAAACACTGACACATGTCCAGACCTGTACATCTGCAAAACGGACATGGATGGGTGAATAATTCCTAAAACCTTACAGAACCTGCCGACTTTGGCTGTCAATTATATTTCAGCAAAGAAAACTCTTGGGCGCAAATTTCAAAAGTTACATTTTGTCTGAGATCTTTCATAAAAGATTTTCACGAAACAATTTCTTGTATTCAGTAAAAAAAATATACGGTGGATATAGATATCCTTATATTTTTGTTATTTCTCGATTTCTCTATATTTTGACAGACTAAATCTGCACAGAAGAATAGCCATCTGTAGATCTGCATAATGAATGCATATGTAAAAGCTTCAGACAGATGCTTCCATATGGTTCTGAGCATTGTGATGATGTAAGGAGTTAATTACACAGTGCTAAACTTGGAGGTTGGCCAGGAATTTTTGTTTTTTGGCAAAATCTAGCTCACAGGACTCACATTCAGACATCAAATAGATATGGATCTGCAGGTAGAAAGGCTTATTAAGCTGATAGGCTTAGCAGCCATATACAGCCAGGTCCATAAATATTGGGACATCGACACAATTCTAACATTTTTGGCTCTATACACCACCACAATGGATTTGAAATGAATCAAACAAGATGTGCTTTACCTGCAGACTGTCAGCTTTAATTTGAGGGTATTTACATCCAAATCAGGTGAACGGTGTAGAAATTACAACAGTTTGCATATGTGCCTCCCACTTGTTAAGGGACTAAAAGTAATGGGACAGAATAATAATCATAAATCAAACTTTTACTTTTTAATACTTGGTTGCAAATCCTTTGCAGTCAATTACAGCCTGAAGTCTGGAACACATAGACATCACCAGACGCTGGGTTTCATCCCTGGTGATGCTCTGCCAGGCCTCTACTGCAACTGTCTTCAGTTCCTGCTTGTTCTTGGGGCATTTTCCCTTCAGTTTTATCTTCAGCAAGTGAAATGCATGCTCAATCGGATTCAGGTCAGGTGATTGACTTGGCCATTGCAAAACATTCCACATTTTTCCCTTAAAAAACTCTTTATGCTTTGGGTCATTGTCCATCTGCACTGTGAAGCGCCGTCCAATGAGTTCTGAAGCATTTGGCTGAATATGAGAAGATAAGATTGCCCGAAACACTTCAGAATTCATCCTGCTGCTTTTGTCAGCAGTCACATCATCAATAAATACAAGAGAACCAGTTCCATAGGCAGCCATACATGCCCACGCCATGACACTACCACCACCATGCTTCACTGATGAGGTGGTATGCTTAGGATCATGAGCAGTTCCTTTCCTTCTCCATACTCTTCTCTTCCCATCACTCTGGTACAAGTTGATCTTGGTCTCATCTGTCCACAGGATGTTGTTCCAGAACTGTGAAGGCTTTTTTAGATGTCATTTGGCAAACTCTAATCTGGCCTTCCTGTTTTTGAGGCTCACCAATGGTTTACATCTTGTGGTGAACCCTCTGTATTCACTCTGGTGAGGTCTTCTCTTGCTTGTTGACTTTGACACACATGCACCTACCTCCTGGAGAGTGTTCTTGATCTGGCCAACTGTTGTGAAGAGTGTTTTCTTCACCAGGGAAAGAATTCTTCGGTTATCAGCCACAGTTGTTTTCCGTGGTCTTCCGGGTCTTTTGGTGTTGCTGAGCTCACCGATGCGTTCCTTCTTTTCAAGAATGTTCCAAACAGTTGTTTTGGCCACGCCTAATGTTTTTGCTATCTCTCTGATGGGTTTGTTGTGTTTTTTCAGCCTAATGATGGCTTGCTTCACTGATAGTGACAGCTCTTTGGATCTCATCTTGAGAGATGACAGCAACAGATTCAAAATGCAAATAGCACACTTGAAATGAACTCTAGACCTTGTATCTGCTCATTGTAATTGGGATAATGAGGGAATAACACACACCTGGCCATGGAACAGGTGAGAAGCCAATTGTCCCATTACTTTTGGTCCCTTAACAGGTGGGAGGCACATATGCAAACTGTTGTAATTCCTACACCGTTCACCTGATTTGGATGTAACTACCCTCAAATTAAAGCTGACAGTCTGCAGGTAAAGCACATCTTGTTCGTTTCATTTCAAATCCTTTGTGGTGGTGTATAGAGCCAAAAATGTTACAATTGTGTCAATGTCCCAATATTTTTGGACCTGGCTGTACGTATGATTGAAAAAGCGAAGCTATGAGAGAAGATATTTTATATATACTGTATATATATACAAACCGGATTCCAAAAAAGTTGGGACACTAAACAAATTGTGAATAAAAACTGAATGCAATAATGTGGAGATGGCAAATGTCAATATTTTATTTGTAATAGAACGTAGATGACAGATCAAACGTTTAATCCGAGTAAATGTATAATTTTAAAGGAAAAATACGTTGATTCAAATTTTCACGGTGTCAACAAATCCCCAAAAAGTTGGGACAAGTAGCAATAAGAGGCTGGAAAAAGTTAATTTGAGCATAACGAAGAGCTGGAAGACCAAGTAACACTAATTAGGTCAATTGGCAACATGATTGGGTATAAAAAGAGCTTCTCAGAGTGGCAGTGTCTCTCAGAAGCCAAGATGGGTAGAGGATCACCAATTCCCACAATGTTGCGCAGAAACATAGTTGGGCAATATCAGAAAGGTGTTACCCAGCGAAAAATTGCAAAGACTTTGCATCTATCATCATCAACTGTGCATAACATCATCCGAAGATTCAGAGAATCTGGAACAATCTCTGTGCGTAAGGGTCAAGGCCGTAAAACCATACTGGATGCCCGTGATCTCCGGGCCCTTAAACGACACTGCACCACAAACAGGAATGCTACTGTAAAGGAAATCACAGAATGGGCTCAGGAATACTTCCAGAAACCATTGTCAGTGAACACAATCCACCGTGCCATCCGCCGTTGCCAGCTGAAACTCTACAGTGCAAAGAAAAAGCCATTTCTAAGCAAGATCCACAAGCTCAGGCGTTTTCACTGGGTCAGGGATCATTTAAAATGGAGTGTGGCAAAATGAAAGACTGTTCTGTGGTCAGACGAGTCACGATTCGAAGTTCTTTTTGGAAATCTGGGACGCCATGTCATCCGGACCAAAGAGGACAAGGACAACCCAAGTTGTTATCAACGCTCAGTTCAGAAGCCTGCATCTCTGATGGTATGGGGTTGCATGAGTGCGTGTGGCATGGGCAGCTTGCATGTCTGGAAAGGCACCATCAATGCAGAAAAATATATTCAGCTTCTAGAACAACATATGCTGCCATCCAGACGTCATCTCTTTCAGGGAAGACGCTGCATTTTTCAACAAGATAATGCCAGACCACATTCTGCATCAATCACAACATCATGGCTGAGTAGGAGAAGGATCCAGGTACTGAAATGGCCAGTCTGCAGTCCAGATCTTTCACCTATAGAGAACATTTGGCGCATCATAAAGGGGAAGGTGCAACAAAGAAGGCCCAAGACGATTGAACAGTTAGAGGCCTGTATTAGACAAGAATGGGAGAGCATTCCTATTTCTAAACTTGAGAAACTGGTCTCCTCGGTCCCCAGACATCTGTTGAGTGTTGTAAGAAGAAGGGGAGATGCCACACAGTGGTGAAAATGGCCTTGTCCCAACTTTTTGGGGATTTGTTGACACCATGAAACTCTGATTCAACATATTTTTCCCTTAAAATGGTACATTTTCTCAGTTTAATCTTTTGTTCTGTGATTTATGTTCTATTCTGAATAAAATATTAGAAGTTGGCACCTTCACATCATTGCATTCAGTTTTTATTTACGATTTGTATAGTGTCCCAACTTTTTTGGAATCCGGTTTGTATATATATATTTATACATATAAAGTGTTGAGCGAATTAATCCGAATATCAGGGAAAATTCAGTTCGCCATAAAGCCGAATTTCCTCGTGCCTCGTGCTTCATGGTAACAAATCGATTTTCCCTGAAACAGCGGTAAAATGTTTTTAAAATCATACATACCTGAAACTTTTGAGCGCGAAGAGCCGGCCACCTCCATCTTTAGTGAAGATCCCAAGCAAAATCCTATGCACAGTGACATATGATATCACCACGCCAGCCGACGTGGTGGCGTCATCACGAGTCGCACAAGATTTTTTTCACTAGGTTGTCCAATCAAGATGGAAGCGGCTGGTGATTGAGGTGAGTATGATTTTATTTATGTAATATTAATACTTTCACGCCCGGATTTTGTTTTGTTTTTGTTTTTGTTTTTGTTTTGCGCTCCCTGCCTTCCCAGAGCCATAACTTTTTTATTTGTCTGTTCACATAGCCATATGAGGGCTTGTTTTTTTGCGGGACAAGTTGTACATTGCATATGATGTAGTGGGAAACAGGATTTTTTAAAAAAAATTGGGTGAAATTGAAAGAAAAAAAATCCGCAACAGTTTTATAGATTTTTTATTTACGAATTTCGATGTGCGATAAAACTGACCAGTTACTTTTATTCTGCAGGTCAGTACGAATCCGGCGATACCTTATATGTGTATTTTTTTGTGTGTTTTGATAATAATAAAAAAATAATTAAGTGGGAAAAAATATGTTTTATTGTTTTGTTGCCATATTTTGACCCCTATAACATTTTAGTAATTATGTGTACGGAGCTGTATGGGGCTACATTTTTGCGTGGCGATCTGAACTTTTTATTCATACCATTCTGGGCTGTATATAACTTTTTGGTCTATTTTTATAAAAAAAAATTTGTAGAAAATGAAGCGACCAAAAATGGCGAATCGTCCATTTAGACACTTTTTTCCATTTTGCTGTTTACCGTATGGGGAATATATTTTTATACTGTTGGCGTTTTCGCACATCGCGACACCCATGATGTATATTTTGTATTTTTTTTTGTTTTATTTTTATTTTGGGAAATGGGGGGTTATTTGAATTTTTTATTTTATTTTTTACACTATTACAGGCAAGGGCTCCATAGTAAATACTATGCATACCATGTCATTCATAAAGACAGGGGCTGCTGCATACATGCTCCTGCTCCTCCGATCGCCACATGGGGGAGCCGGAGCACAACCAAAAGCTTTCGCTTTTGGGTTTCAGCGAGCTCAGATGCCGTGGTCAGGATGCAGTGGTCAGGGATTTAATGTCTGCGATCGGCATTACTGCCGGTTGCTGACATGAGCCGCAGGTGTCTGCCAAAAGAAGCAGGTGGCAACCTGTGGCAATGGCGCCTGCAGCGGGCAAGAACGGTCAACATGTTTAAACCCACTCCCGATGAGGTACATGTATGTCACCAGGCGTGAAATGGTTAATGTCAGATGCTGCGATCAGCGATGAACATGGCATCTGAGGGAAACAATGACGGGGCGCCAAATCGCCATTTCCTGTCATTGCACCCACTACTTACCTTTGTGACGTATTGGAAAATTTGATTCAGTGAAGCAGCCGAATCGAATTTTCCAATACTTCTCTCATCTCTCTCCCTCTCTCTCTCTTCTCTTCACTTAGAATTCATAGAGAAAAAGGTTTATTACCCATGTTCAAAAAAATGCTACAATTTAGTCCTATCATAGGACTTTGAAACATTTTTGTTTTTCGTTTTGGTTAATAAATCTTTTTTCTATGAATTTTAAGTGGGACGGTGCAGAGGGTGCAGCAGTTGCAGAGAGAGCAGAGCCTCTAGGTGTAATGACCACACCCCTGTTGCTCCTAGAGTCTCATTTGCATATATTAAAACATCATGTTTCTCAGCAATGCGGGCACATATGAACATGGGACCAACACAGATGCCTTCAGCTGCCAAGTGCACATGTAACAGGTCAGCCAGTGTCATAGGGACAAATCTGCTGACAGATGCCCTTTAAGAACACTTGAATGGGGCTGATCTGCAATTTTAGTGACAGCCTATGGATCAGAGTGGCACTAGCTTATGGGGAAAAAAGTAGACTAACCTCTCTAATACATCCCCTTCCACAATTCTACGCGGCTTAGATTTTTGGGCCCCTCATCCACTGGTATCCAGCGATCCCTGCTATCGTAGTAGTTAGCTATCCATTCGAAAGGTGTTATTACACGGGCTGAGGACCAGGGCAATTTTCAGGTGTGAGCATTATACAAACCCTCATTCCTAATGACAGCCCCGTGTAAATGTGCCTCTGATCCTCCAAATGAGCAAACACTCGTTCATTGTGTGAGCCCATAAAATGAAGCACATGAAATCATCATTTCTGGGCAGATCGTCCTGTGTAAACAGGAATGTACTGCCGAGAAACAATCAATCTGTGTGGGAAAGAACAATTGCAGCAGCAAACGTTTGTCTCCATACAGAGGAGGAGATGGCCACATGAAAATGCAGCTCTCACTCCTGTTTACGATCAGGCAATTATCTGGAACGCTTGTTTCATTCCTGATAATTACCGGTAGATCGTTCCTTGCAAAAGAGCATTTATGACTTACAACCCAACATTTCTGAGTTGTCTGTACCTTATTGCTGACAGTAGAACATATATTACACATACTTTTTCCAGTATTGTCAGAAAGACATGATAAAGGAGGTCATCACTTATGGGATAAGCCATGTTAATGTCAACTCAGCTTGTAGGGAAAGAAACATCAGCGTATCATTATACGGCTTTAGGCCTCTATGAGCGATGTGCCGTAAATAGGCTAATAAAATGAAACTGCCATGGCTTCATATCTCACCATAGTACCAAGTTATTTAGTGCCAGCCCTGTAAAGTACAATTTATGGTTTCCAGATTCTAATAAAGACATCATTCCAGTTCAGCAAAGTTATATATTTGCCCTTGCAAAAGGTCAATCATCTATCTTGATTTCAAGCAGGAGTTTGAAAATCTTTTTAAGGATCGTGAGTCTTAACTTGATCTTAATCTAAAAAGAACTTGATCTTGCTTTACAGCCCAGAAATGAATCATGTTGTAGCAGCATGAGATAGATTTATTAGATATGTAAAAGCCTGGAAAGGTTTCTTGAAATGAGATGCAGGGAAGGCGAGGAAGAAGAGTACGTTTCTTCAAGGACAATCTTACCCGAGCTGTATTAGGAGGCTTTAGCACATCATATGGCTCTGTTCACACTAAGGCCTCTTTCACACGTCGTTAAATCGCAGAAGTCTGTGGTACCTACACACCGCTCACCTAGCTATTGACTTTAATGCATGTATTCACACATCAGTCGTTTTCCATGGTGACACCATGGAAGCATGCCCTATTTAGGACCATGATTATGAATCCCCCATACACATTGTAATCTATGGGTCCATGAAAATCACATTCATGTTTGGCCATTGTTTTCATGGATCATTGCTAGGAGATGCTCTTGAAATAGATTTTTAGCCTAGCAATGTATCTGGAATATGGAGGGCAAAAAACAGGGACCAGACACAAATCCTTCAGGGACATCTTCACTGAGGAACCACTGATCATTCCTCAGTTTCTTCAGTTTGAGTTTAGACTCCTCAATGGTGGGTTCAGCTACGCTATTCTGTTTAGTCAAAAAGACAAACAAACGGAAAGCAGGTCAAAGTTTAATCCATTGTGCTCTGTTTTCCATATTGTATTAAATTAATCCATAACAGTATACATTGGAGTACTGTTTTACGGTATTCAAATGTATACCCCTGACAAAAAGCACAGGAGTGGTCTTCAAAGTTTTTCTAGAAGATACACTATAAGTACGGACATTTAAAGGAGTTTAATACAGATGACTTGTCCTCAGCATAGGTCATCAATAGTGATGAGCGAGCATGCTCGGCTGAGCAGCTATATTGCTATATATTTGTTTTTTGGAATATTACGAATATTCTAAGAAATTAATATATAACAATATAGCAAATATTATGTAATAATTATGTAGTAAGTCAGTGATAATATCTGACACTGGAAAAGCTTGGTAATAACTCAGTGTAGATCGCGAGTTATTACCCAGCTTTCCCAATGTCAGATTTTATCACTGAGTTATTATATGAGTTATTATATTGTTAATATTCTAATCGCAAATTTTCCATGCAAAAGGCTACACTGATAAGCTGGTCATAAGACTCAGTCTAATATTCTTGTCAGAAGACTATAAAACCAATAGATGGTGCTATTGAGTTATGAACAGCGCCCTCTATTGGTTTCATAGTCTTCTGACAAGAATGTCTTGTCATAAGACTGTGAAACCAATAGAGGGCGCTGTTCATAATTCAGTAGTGCCTTCTATTGGTTTTCATAGTCTTATGACAGCTGAAAAACAAGGCAGATTCTGCTCATTTGCATGTCTTTCCCATATGCCCATGTTTATGCAAATGAGTATAGAAAGGTTATTAAATATTATGTTTGGACAATCAGAAAACTTTTTGTCGCCCTAATGATATTGATCTAGGTGTGCAGGTCCACCCAAGCCATCCAACAGATGCAAAAATAACTGAGGTTTACTAGTTCTCATTCAGTTGAGAGCTGGTTTGGAAAATCTCATAGTGCATGAGGCTGCCATTGTAAGGTATGCTGAGGTATAGGTATAGATGGATGGCTTGCACATACCTGGCTTTTGGCATATAGCCTTTGTGCAGTTGTCTATTGTATGTTGTACATAATAGGAGTCTAAGACGCATCCAGCTATCCTCTTAATGCTGTTTGCAAACCATTTTGATGAGGTTTCCATCAATTTCTAACCTTTTTTTTATGAACCAGACACTCTCTTCTCTTCCAAGCACCCGGTGCCTGGTTGTCTCCCATTGACTTTCATTATGCTCGGCTGAGCACATGAATATAGCAATGTGTTTGGGCTTAACACCCAAATACTTTGGTGCTCACTCATCACTAGTCATCAATATCAGATCAGTGGGGTTCAGACTCCCAACACTTCTGCCAATCAGCTGTTGGAGGAGATCTTTGTACTCCTTTGAATGTCGTGCCTCCTGGCAGCTTACTGAGCACAGTGCCGTCCACTGGATAGCAGCTGTGCTTGAAACTGATGCTCATCCTCATTCACTTGAATGGGACTGAGCTGCGCCTAGGACATGTCATCGATGAACATGAGGTCACTGGCCTAGGAAGAGGCTGCAGCGCTCCCTTGAGTGCTGCAGCCTCTTCAAACAGCTGATCAGTGGGGTTGCTAGAACATGGATCCCATCAACCTGATATTGATGACTTAATCTCAGACAACCCATTTAACCACAGATCTCATACTTTTAGGAACACTACTTTGTAATTTTTGCATTGGTTATTTATCCTGGGCTGAAATTTCAACCTCAATTTTATTCTTAAATGTGTTCTGTTCTCGGGTTTTGCTAGTAATGGACAATTCTCATATCTGATCGCCTGGGGTTTGACTGCCTGCATTCCCACCGATCAAGTGATCACAAATAGCTCTAGCCCCGGAAGTCTGCACCACAACGACACAGCTCTGTCCATTGTTTAGTGGATGGAGCTGGTTACTGCATTCCCTTTAGGGGGAGCAGTGCTGCTGTAACCAGCCATGTCCACTAGACAATGGACAGAGCTATGTAGTTCTGGGAGAGACTTCCCGAGTTACCCCAAAACAGCTGATCAGCAGGGGTGCTAGGTGTCGGACCCCTGTCAGAGATTGATGGCCTAAAATATTCCTTGAAGAGAAAATCAGCCTCAGTTTACGTGAAAAACAAAACACATTCTCAAAAGTTGAAATCCGCATGTTCCATTCACAGTTCAGTGATGGAATTTGTACGATAAATGATTTTTTATTGCAATTCTGCTCCTCTAAATAGCGCATGACAGACCATTCTTTCTGGTTATATAGAGTAGGTGACCTTCCTTGTGTCCTCCTCGTTTGACTATCACTGCATATTTATGGGCTCACAGGATGCATTAACCGCAGTTCCTGAAACTAATGGACAGAAATTCAGCCTGCCATGCTTTATACTGCTGAAACATTGGTTTATGTACAGAAATATTGATTGTGCTTATAAAAGCATGCAAACACAAATAACGGCTCTCAATCTATATGAATAACCTAGATGTTTATTAAGCATCTGATGCCCCTTTATCAAACCGAGAAAAATAAGATAGCGACCAGTTAAAGGTCGAGTCAGGCCAAGCCTCAAAACTCAAAAAATGTATTGGGTTTAAAGGGAAATTCCACTCAAAAGTGATCTAATGATACGTCATAGATAAATCTCAGTAAATCTATGGGGTCTGTGAACTTAAAAGTCCACCACTTGCAAAATCTATTGCACGCAAAACCCATCAGGCACTGTTCAGAAATATTTGTCAGTGGGAACCAGTGAGACATGGACCTACATGCAGTGAACCCCTGAGGAGCCAGTGCAGAGGATGGTAGTGGCCCTGATGATGATGATGTTGCTGTGTCACGGTGTACTCCCTCAGGCCAATGCTCCCTAGGATTGGGTAACTTCATACATGGGTGTCACTACATTGAGTGCAGATGAGGCAGCTGCACCTGTTTGCGGCAAGCAGAATGGCATGTAATTGTTGGCTGTCCTGTTGCAAATGTTGCATCAATGACCTCACAATATAGGATTCGTGATTCAGCCTCTAAGTTTCGAGGACATCAGTTGCAGGGATGGGAAGCATTGCTTTGTTTTGTCAGAATTATTGAGGCCTTAAAGACTTGGATCTGGTGTGGTCATCTATGGGGTGCCCACACTTGAGTGTTCCTTTAAAATGGGCATGTTAGGCCATTTTGGGGGGTGCTCATTTACATTAGGGGTTCCTCTTCAAAATATGATGTCCAATATACAGTACTATGCAAAAGTTTTAGGAGGGTGTGGGAAAAATGGGGCAAAGTAAGTTTTTTTTTTTCAAAAATAGAAGTTCTAATAGTTTATTGTTTATTAATTAACAAGTGACTGAAGAAAAGAGAAACCTAATATTTGGTGTGGCCACCCTTTGTCTTCAAAACTGCATCAATTCTTATAGGTACGCGTGCACACAGTTTTTGAAGGAACCTGACAGGGAGGTTGCTCCAAACATTTAGGAGAAGTAACCACAGATCTTCTGTGGATGTATGCTTGCTAAAACCTTCTATCTCTCTGTGGAGGTCATATCATCATTTCCAGGACTCCTTGCTCTTCTTTACGTTGAAGATAGTTCTTGTTGACATTGGGTGTATGTTTGGCGTCTTTGTCCTGCTGCAGAATGAATTTAAATTTAAACTATTACCACTTCTATTTTTTTAAATCATTCTTGCATTTTGCAGCATTTTTTCAACCCCTGCCTAAAACTTTTCAATAGCCCTGTATTAATTCTGCTTCTTGTTGCGCTGCATTTTATAGGTGGTGATTTGGATAAGTCTAAATTTACAAAGACAGTAGGTGAATTGGGCACTCTGGAGCTTATTTCACTTGCTGTGAAGCCGTCCTAAAGATCATGTGAAAATAACATCCATCTTCCACTCCAACAATCACAGAGAAATATGACTCATCTTTTATGGACGCAAAGAACATCTTGGTGAAAATCCTGAATTTACCGGTAGATGAGAGTCCATTTACAGGAAATGCCATATAAATGACTTCTACTTTACACTGAAAAGTTCAGCAGATATTGAAGAATGTTAGCAGAGGAAACTTTTTTTAATGCTACAGTATTTATATGGACTCTGAGATGTATAAATCCCAGAAAACTCACTTTAATGGTTCAATCATATTGACGTATCACTGTAAGATTCTTCGACCATATGCCATTTTTTCCATTTGGACCTCCTTTTCTGTATAGTAACAGATATGTCTTACACATTAATGGGGATTTCTGGTTTGATGTTATTACATGTTAAAGTGTTACAAAACTTTAAAAATACTTTTGATATCTCATATCAATGTATTAAAGGTTTCGATTGGTCAGGAAAAAAATCACAGAAAAAAAGATAATAATGCACTAACAAAATAGATGCAAGCATTATATATGGACCAAGCCAATATATTTTGATCAAAATTCTGTGATTTTTTTTCGCGAATATGGCGAGGGACATCCACATATTTATTTATCATACCGTGCAGGATGTTTTTATCTTAGTTTTTTCTGTGATTGTTTGTTTATTTTTGATTGGTCGGGGTTTGAGTGCTGAAACTCTCACCGATCACTAGAACAAGGAAGAAGAAGAGCTTGCATACTGCACTCTCTCCTCCCTGCAGGAGAAAGTCTATGGGGGGAATATATCATGAGGGGAAACTTTGAAGTCAGTTTTGCTTGAGTCTGCGTTGGATACTTTATGCCACATTTATCAAATGTCTCATGTTGCCTGATAAATTTGTCTTATCCTTAGACCTAACATTTTTCCTCCTCCACTCTCCTCCTGAAGTGAGATTGCGACTTTTTTGCAACATCTAAAAAAAAAAGTCTCAATGATAAATCTGGATTAAAACTCATTGACATAGCTGACCACGCCCACTTTTTCACTCATGTTACAGAACTGGAGTGAGTGGAGTAAAAATGCAAAAAGTCGCCAAATTTTGTGCAAGCAAGTGCAAAACGCCTCAAAAGCTCTATTTTTGTGACTTTTTGACACCAGAATTCTGAAGTGAAGGTATGATAAATCAGGGCCTATGGGCCTGTTTTGATTCTGTCTCTTGCAGCAAGGAGAGAAAGTGTGGGCACTTTTATCTTCTCGTTCTAGCGATCAGTGGGGGCTTTGGTATGTCACTATGACGTGTCAAACGTTTTTTTAAAGTTCAATTTATCTTTTTATTGTTCTTACTCGTGTAAAAGATAATCTAATAAGATAAAAGATAAGCTAATGCACTGAAATACAAGGTTTAAAAAAAGTTTTAAAATTTAAAATATTAAACAAATTAACATTGAAATCACTCCCTTTCCCCAGAATGAAAATAAATAATAAAATATATATATATATATATATATACAGTATAATAGCCATCACCACATCCAAAAATGCTAATACTATTAAAATATAAAACTATGTATCCCATACGATGAATGGCGTAACAGAATAAAAAATTAAAATAAAAAAGTCGATATGGAAAAAAATCGTAAGTAAATTTGAAAAAAATCTAAATTCACCGCTTTCTCATCGCTTCACCTGATCAAAAAGTCATACAAAACTCAATAAAAACGACAGATCACCTATTGACTATAAAAAGGTAATGGGAGTCATAATAAAGTGAAGAAAATAAAATAATAATTTTCAATTTTTTTTTCTTTTCAGTTTTAAAACGCAAGAAAAACTATAAAAATATGGTATCCCTTATAATCGTAATGACCTGAAGAATGAAGCTAGTAGGTCAGTTTTACCACAAAGTGACCACCGCAAAAACAAAACTTGTAAAACTGCGTCGGAATAGCATTTTTTCCCCAATTGCATCCTATTTGGATTTTTTTTTCCATTAAGTGTGACAATTAATGATGCCATTAGAAAGTGCAACAGGCCCTCATACAGCTATGTAAACTGAAAGGCAGGGAGTGAAAAATAAAAACGCAAAAATGAAAATTTCTCTGGAGCTCATGCAGTTAACAATTTGATAGAGCAGCTTGTTTTATTGTTACCCGAATCATACAAGTCATTATATATTATTTTCTTGTAGCACCAGGGATAAATTGATCTCAGAGGCTCTTGCTTTCATTCACCGTGTTAGTACATTTAAGGATATGACTTTACAGCCACAGTGTCTGGAGCAGATGTGTTTAGAACATCTATATCTCATGGCCTCAAAATGTCCAGCTTATTGTGTTGAGTGCAACTCTACAGCATTAAATATATGGGAGCAGGAAGGTCATTCTACTTTTCAGGAAAGCTTCCAGTGATTTTCTCCAAGCCTCAGTTTAATTACCCTCTTGAGATTGTAAAAGTTTACAGGAGTCTCTCTCTTTATTTTATATCTTTATCTCGTCACCTATGACAGCTCGTTCACAAATTGAATACCAAGCGATTCATTGAGTAAAAAAAAATACTCTTGCACAACAAGACTGTCAACCTCTAAAATGATTCTGAAATATTTCCTATAATATAGCAGCAATGTATAGTACAAATATATGGGTATACTGAGTTAATCCTTATGCCCGTGCCCGTGCTACGGACAGCAAATTGCAATCACTTGAATGGGATCCGCAATCCGTCCGTTCCGCAAAAATATAGAACAAGTTCTATCTTTTTTCAGAACAGAAGCACGGAACGGAACCCCACGAAAGCACTCGGTAGTGCTTCCGTTCCGTGGTTCCGTTCCTCACCGCATTTTCGGATTTGTGGACCCATTCAAGTGAATGGGTCCGCATTAGTGATGATCGAGCACCAAAGTGCTCGGGTGCTCTGGCCGAACACATCGGGATGTTTGGGTGCGCTAACGAGCACCCGAGCACAATGGAAGTCAATAGGAGAACCCGAGAATTAAACCAGGCACTGAAGGCTCTGAACAGTGGAGGGTGTTTGGTTCATAGGAAAAGGTCAGAAATTGATGGAAACACCACCTAAATGGTTCAGGAACAGCATGGGGAGGATGTCTGGATGCATCTTGGACTCCCAGGTCGCTGCTGGGAGCCATGTTGTCCGAGTAGTATGCTATTTTTACAGACTGACAATAATATGCACAAAACCGGGAAAAAAAAAACAATTTTAGAGGAAAAATTGTTAAGAAACCATCTTTCCTGTATATTTACTTGTATATACAGTGCAAGTGCTGCCAAAAATTGCATGGAAGAGGTACTCCGATACAGCCTGTATATCACATAATGGAGGGCCTCATTCACATTGTGGTACAATAGTTCAGGTAGTGGGACTCCTACACTCATAAAGCCTGTGCACAGGCTGCCAACAATTACAAGGAACCGGCACTCCAAAACACTCTTGTTACACATAAAGGAGGGCATCATACACACCCTTGAAAAATTATAAATGATGGCCTGATGTTGACCCTCAAAAACATTTGGCGCAAGGGCCTGCGGATCTGACCATCTAAAACATTAGGGGTGAGGGCGTGTTGCTGCATTGGAGACTCTAGATAACCTCTGGGCGACGGCGACAATCCATTCGGATGTCTGCCCTATCAACTTTCTATGTTCTTTTCTGCGCCTACCATGGTGATCACGGGTAACGGGAAATCAGGGTTCGATTCTGGAGAGGGAGCCTGAGAAAGGGCTACCACATTCAAGGGGGGTCAATGGCTGAAATCTGATTGACAGTTGTTACCTTGCCACTTTTTTTTCCTAATTGTGAACCACCCAGAGAGGGTGGATCAAGTTATTAAAGCACAAGCATCCAAGGAAGGCAGCAGGCATGCGGCAATTACCCACAATCGACTCGGGGAGGTAGTGACGATAAATAACAATACAGCAGTCCTAAGCGGCCCTTTTATTGGAATGAGTACACTTTCCGTTAACGAGGATCTATTGGAGGGCAAGTCTGGTGCCAGCAACCAACTTGCTCCTGACCTCCACAACGTTCACCCAGTGTGCCATCATGGTGAGGATTGTGTTGACCAGACTCTTGGCTACTGAGACTGGACTTGTAGGTGAGGGCCTGCTGCCACTTTGTTGACTCCAGATAATTTCTAGGCGATCGCATGTCCTCGAGATGGTAACGATCCATTCGGATGTCTGCCCTATCAACTTTGGAGCAATTTTTCAACAAGGGCCTTCTGGGATAGCACCGCTTTGCTTGTCCTCTCCACCAGAGGAATGAGAGATAAGAAGTTCTTTTTGTAGCGGGGGTCGAGTAGGGTGAACAACCAGTAATACATGATGTCTAAAATGCGTATAACGCGCGGGTCATGGGAAAGGCAGCCTAACATGAAGTCAGCCATGTGTGCCAGAGTACCAACAGGCAAGACTTCGCTGTCATCATAATAAGGTGAGCTGACCCTGTAAAAGAATGTAGGTGAGGGCCTGCAGGTGAGCTGACCCTGTAAAACATTATATGCGAGGGCCTGCAGTTGAGCTGACCCTGTAAAACATTATATCCAAGGGCCTGCAGGTGAGATGACCCTGTAAAACATTATATGCGAGGGCCTGCAAGTGAGCAGACTCTGTAAAACATTATATGCGAGGGCCTGCAGTTGAGCTGACCCTGTAAAATATTATATGCGAGGGCCTGCAGTTGAGCTTACCCTGTAAAAGATTTTAGGTGGGGGCCTGCAGGTGACCTGACCCTGTAAAACATTATATGCAAGGGCCTGCAGTTAAGTTGAGCCTGTAAAAGATTTTAGGTGAGGGCCTGCAGTTGAGCTGACCCTGTAAAACATTATATTCGAGGGCCTGCAGTTGAGCTGACCCTGTAAAACATTATATTCGAGGGCCTGCAGTTGAGCTGACCCTGTAAAACATTAAATGCGAGGGCCTGCAGTTGAGCTGACCCTGTAAAACATTATATGTGAGGGCCTGCAGTTGAGCTGACCCTGTAAAAGATTTTAGGTGAGGGCCTACAGGTGACCTGACCCTGTAAAACATTATATGCGAGGGCCTGCAGTTGAGCTGACCCTGTAAAACATTATATGCAAGGGCCTGCAGTTGAGCTGACCCTGTAAAACATTATACGCGAGGGCATATATGCGAGGGCATTATATGAGACAAATAAGCATGTTGATATGATGGAGGAGGAGGAGGATGAGAAAAGGAAGATTTAACCATATACCCTTTTTTGCGGTGGAACAGGTGCATGGGAATACAGTGTATTGAGTACATTAAACAACACATTTAAAGTGCCTTTGTTCCGCTTTCCTCTGGTGGAGTAGAGAAGTCTGGGGCAATCCAGGCCTTGTTCATTTTTATGTCAGCCTGTCAGCATTTTTAGTTGACAGGCGGATACGCTTATCTGTTATAATGCCACCAGCAGCGCTAAATACCCGCTCAGACAAAACACTGGTGGCGGGGCAGGCCAGCACATCCAAGGCGTAGAAGCCAGTTCATGCCACATGTCCAGCTTGTACACCCAGTAGTTGTAAGGCACTGAAGGATCACTGAGGACGCTGACACGGTCTGTTATGTACTCCTTCACCATCTTCCAAAACGTTTCCCTCCTTGTGACACTAGGCCACGCATCAGGGTTAGGGTGCTGTCGGGGTGTCATGGAACTGTCCCAGGCCTTGGAGAGTGTTGCCCTGCCTCTGTTGGAACTGCTGTGTGTTCCCCTTGTCTCCCCTCCTCGGTTGGCCAAGGAACTACGGACTCTGCCGCCAGCGTTGTCAGATGGAAATTATTGGAGCAATTTTTCAACAAGGACCTTCTGGTATTGCACCGTTTTGCTCGTCCTAAACACCTGAGGAATGAGAGATGAAGCGGGGGTCGAGAAGGGTGAACACCCAGTAATCCGTGTTGTCTAAAATGCGTATAATGCGTGGGTCGCGGGAAAGGCAGCCTAACATGAAGTCAGCCATGTGTGCCAGAGTTCCAACAGGCAAGACTTCGCTGTCCTCATCAGGAGGATCACTTTTAATCTCCTCATCCTCTTCCTCCTCTTCTGCCCACCCACGCGGAATTAAACTTCCATGGGTACTACTCTCTGTAGAGGAGGCAACCGTCTCCTGCTCCTCTTCCTCCTCTTCATCATCCAATTCGCGCTGAGAAGTCGGACAGAGGGTGGTCTGGCTATCACCCTGTGTAATATCTTCTTCCCCCATTTCCACCTCTTCCGCATGCAAAGCGTTGTCCTTAATTGTGAGCAGCAAGCGTTTAAGTAGACACAGAAGTAGGATGGTGACGCTGATAATAGCATTATCGCCGCTCACCATCTGTGTTGATTCTTCAAAGTCTCTTAAAACCTCACAGACGTCAGACATCCATGCCCAATCCTCGCTTCTGATTAGCGGAAGCTGACTGGAAAGGCGACGACCATCTTGCAGCTGGTATTCCACTACTGCCCCTTGCTGCTAACAAAGCCTGGCCAACATGCGGAACGTGGAGGACCAGCGCGTGCTCACGTCGCACAACAGCCAGTGAGCTGTCAAGTTAAAGCACTGCTGCAGCGTTGACAGACCGGCTGAAGCTGTCGATGACTTGCGGGAATGTGCACACAGGCGGTGCACCTTCACCAGTATCTCAGGCAAATTGGGGTAGGTTTTGAGAAACCGTTGAACCACTAAGTTTAAGACGTGGGATAGGCATGGGATGTGTATGAGCTTGCCGAGCTCCAAAGCCGCCACCAAGTTACGTCCATTATCACACACAACCATGTGTGTTGAGTGGCGAGAACCACAGCTCAGTCTATTCTCTTATCCGCTGCAACAGCTGTGTGGCGGTGTGCTGTTTGTCCCCTAAGTATATCAGCTTCAGCATGGCCTGTTGACGCTACCCCACTGCAGTGCTACACTGCTTCCAGTTACCGGCTGACAGCTGACTGGTGCTGCACAGAGATAATTCGGAGGTGGAAGTGGAAGAGGAGGCAGAGGAGGAGAAGTGGGGGTTGGAACCCTGATGGACTTAGGGCCCGCAATCCTTGGCGTTGGTAGCACCTGTGCCATCCCAGGGTATGACTCGCTCCCAGCCTCCACAATGTTTACCCAGTGTGCCATCAGGGAAATGTAGCATCCCTGGCCAAATGCACTAGTCCATGTGTCCGTGGTTAAGTGGACTTTCCCAGTAACTGCGTTGGTCAGGGCACGTGTGACGTTTCGGGACACACGTTGGTGTAAGGCGGGCACGGCACACCTCGAAAAATAGTGGCGGCTGGGGACAGAGTACCACAGGATGACCGCCGACATCAGACTGCGGAAAGCCTCTGTGTCCACAAGCCTAAATGGCATCATTTCCATGGCCAGTAATAATGAAAGGTGCGCATTTAGTGCTATGGCCTGTGGGTGGGTGGCTGGGTATTTGCGCTTGCGTTCAAATGCCTGAGGTAATAACATTTGGATGCTGCGCTTGGACAAATAAATGGATGTGGTCGCTGATAGTACCTGTGAAGGTCCAGGTGCAGGGCAGGAGGCATCCTTGCCTGCGCCTTCGACAGGCGATTGGCCAGCACATACCATAGGGGAAGAGGAGGCAGTGGTGTGACTCGCAGACACATACTGTGGACCCAGGCGTTCGTCCCAATTATTACGGTGCTTGGATGCCATGTGGCGGATCATGCTGGTGGTGGTGAGGTTGCTAGTGTTCACGCCCCGGCAAATTTTGGTGTGGCACTGGTTGCAAACTAATATTCTTTTGTTGTCCGCACTTTCCTCAAAAAAGCGCCATACTGCGGAACACCTACCCATTGGCAAGGGAGATTTATGCAAGGGGGTGCTCCGTGGAACAGTTGTGGGCCTGTTTGGTGTGGCCCGTCTTCTCACTTTTGCCACCCCACTGCCTCTTCCAGCCTGTTGCGGTGCTGCAGATCCTTCCCTCTCTGTATTGCTGTCCTCGCTCGGCTTTCAACATTCCCAGGTTGGGTCAGTGACCTCATCGTCCACCACCTCCTCTTCCACTTCCTCACTCTGATCATCCTCTTGTTTGTTGACCTAACCACAACCTCAGTGATTGACAAGTGTGTCTAATCCTCCTTATCAACCTCTTGAGACAGTAATTGGCAACTGTGTCGCATCATCCACCTCATTAAACACTAATTGCCGTTCCCCACCGTCATGTTTTTGTGACTGTGGATGCTCAAGAGGTTGGGAATCAGGGCACAAGATCTCATGTCCCCTTCAAGCGTACAAGGCGAGAGGGCTAAATCAAGAAATGGCAATGAAAACAGCTCCTCCGAGTGTGGGATCACTTGTTTGGCCAGACTCTCCATGGTGGGAGGAAGGAGGATCAGGGAGAGGATTCTGTTGACCAGACTCTTGGCTACTGAGACTGGACTTGGTAAAAGACAGGGTGGTGCTTAACCAACTGGAAGCATTATCTGCTGCAATCCAACTTATCACATGGTCGCACTGGTCTGACTTCAAGAGTTTTGTCCTGCGACGCCCTGCAAACTTGGACATGAAGCTCGGTATCGTGGATGATTTTTTTTCTTGTGCTCTGGCAGCAGGCACAGTTTCAACGTGCCCAGGGCCACGGCCTCTGCGTGAACCATCAGCATCATGGCCACTTCCCCATCCCTTACTGCTCGCCTTGCGCATATTAAATGTTATATGCACGCTTGACACACAAGATGTGGCACGGATGTCACAGTTCACAGCAAGCACAGTATATGGAAAAAGTATGTAAAATGGAAAATTGATTTCAGTTATATTTCTCCAATCTCTGGACCTGACACACAGAAGGTATTGGACAGATGTCACTAGTCACTGCAGACACCCTCTATATTAAAATTATTGAAAATGAGGCAAAAAATATATTAATTTTAACTTATATTTCTCCAATTTCTGGCCCTGACACACAGAAGGTGTAGGACAGATGTCACTAGTCACTGCAGACACCCTCTATATGAAAATTATTGAAAATGATGCAAAGAATATAGTATTTTTAGTTATATTTTTCCAATCTCTGGCCCTGACACACAGAAGGTATTGGACAGAAGTCACTTGTCACTGCAGACACCCTCTATATGAAAATTATTGAAAATGATGCAAAAAATATTGTATTTTTTATTTATATTTCTCAAATCTCTTGTCCTGACACACAGAAGGTATTGGACAGATGTCACTAGTCACTGCAGACACCCTCTATATGAAAATTGTTAAAAATGATGGAAAAATATATTAATTTTAACTTATATTTCTCCAATCTCTGACCCTGACACACATAAGGTATTGGACAGATGTCACTAGTCACTGCAGACACCCTCTATATGAAAATTATTGAAAAAGATGCAAAAAATATAGTATTTTTTATTTATATTTCTCCAATCTCTGGCCCTGACACACAGAAGGTATTGGACAGATGTCACTTGTCACTGCAGACACCCTCTATATGAAAAGTATTGAAAATGATGGAAAAAATATAGTATTTTTTATTTATATTTCTCCAAACTCTGGCCCTGACATATAGAAGATATTGGACAGATGTCACTTGTAACTGCAGATACCCTCTATATGAAAATTATTGAAAATGATGCAAAAAATATAGTATTTTTCCAGTTATATTTCTCCAATCTCTGGCCCTGACACACAGAAGGTATTGGACAGATGTCACTAGTCACTGCAAACACCCTCTATATGAAAAGTATTGAAAATGATGGAAAAAATATAGTATTTTTCATTTATATTTCTCCAATCTCTGGCCCTGACACACAGAAGGTATTGGACAGATATCTAGGGCAGGGTGAGGGCAGTACTTACCTGCAAGTTTATTGGCTGCATAGCAGCCGCGAAACGTGCGGGAAGGAGACTCGAGAATGGAGCTCGAGCACATGCGGTACTCAGCCGAGTACCGCCATGTGCTGAGCATAGTGATGCTTGAGCCGAACATCAGTTCAGCCGAGCATGCTCACTCAACCCTAGTCCGCATGTGATGCGGAATGCACACGGCCAGTGTATTGCAGACCCGCCGTATGCACACGGTCGTGTGCAAGAGGCCTTAGCTGGAAGTTCTTAGAATTAAAGGGTTATTCTGGTTGTGACAAGTTATCCCCATCCACAAGATAGGAGACAACTATTAGATCAGGTGGTGGTCTTACCACTGGGACACCCACCAATCATGAGAACTAAGAGCCCGTACCCATAGTGCCCCCAAAATGAATGGAGTGGCAGGTACAGCATGCACACTTCCACCTCACTGATCTCTATGAGAGTTCTGGAAATAGCCAGGCTCTGTACTCTGCTGTCTCCGAAACTCCAGATGAATGGAGTGGCAGGAGCATCAGTGAGCAAATGAGCATGTCCGACCTGCCTTATGGGGCCCCCATTTTCATGATCAGTGAGGATCCCAGCAATGAGACCCCCAACTGTTCTAATAGGATAGGGGATGACTTGTCATAACCAGAATACCCCTTTAAAGCGATTGTCCACTTGTGGTCCTACTGCTGGAACTTGCAGTGATAATCTGGTGGAGAACCTGACAGGATGTAATCAATTTCCCTGCAGCACCATCACAAGGGAAATGAAGAATTACACAATTTCCATGAAGTATTTGTCCTTGTAATGAATGAACTTGCCAGGTCCTCTAGATCTGAAATGCTCTGGATAATAGATGAGACTCCCCTTCTGAACTAGACAAACTCTTTAAAGGCGGCATCTGTCAGCAGATTTGTACCTTTGACACTGGCTGGCCTATTACATGTGCGCTTGGCAGCTGAAGGCATCTGTGTTGGTCCCATGTTCATATGTGCCAACATTGCTGAAAAAAATGATGTTTTAATATGTACAAATGAGCCTCTAGTAGCAACGGGGGCGTTGCAGTTACACTTATAGGCTCAACTATTATGCCCTCTCCAGTTTGATTGAAAGGACCAGGCATGAAGCATGAAGCATGAAGAGGGTATGCCAGTTGCAGAGAGAGATTAAAACTTCATATTCATATGAACATGGGACTAACAAAGATGCCTTCAACTGCCACGTACACATGCAACATGTCAGCCAGTTTCATAGGTACAAAACTGCTGACAGATGCCCTTTAAAAAAATGTCAGCTTGTGTCTACATCTCATATGCAGACCTAAGCATCTCCATGGTAACAGACTACAATCAAATCCTACTGTCATAAGGAGGTGGCAGCAGGTACAAATCTGTTGACAGATGCCCTTTAGCAGAAGAGACTACATACAGTACAGACCAAAAGTTTGGACACACCTCCTCATTCAAAGAGTTTTCTTTATTTTCATGACTATGAAAATTGTAGATTCACACTGAAGGCATCAAAACTATGAATTAACACATGTGGAATTATATACATAACAAAAAAGTGTGAAACAACTGAAAATATGTCATATTCTAGGTTCTTCAAAGTAGCCACCTT
Organism: Bufo gargarizans; assembly: GCF_014858855.1. Taxonomy (NCBI): domain Eukaryota; kingdom Metazoa; phylum Chordata; class Amphibia; order Anura; family Bufonidae; genus Bufo; species Bufo gargarizans. Next base: position 138,789,752 of record NC_058087.1, on the reverse strand, counting down.
TTGCTTTGATTATTGCTTTGCACACTCTTGGCTGTCACTACCAGAGCTTTGAGACGTTCTCACAGCTCTGTGTCTCCACCCCTGTGATGATGTCACTTAGAGTTTGGAGGTGTTCTCACTGTTCTGTTTCTCCGCCCCTGTGATGAGGTCTTTACTCCCAGCTGTCTCTCCTGCGTTTGATTTCCCTGCCTTTAAATCACCCCTCCTCCTATTGCAGGGCGTGGATTATATTTCTCTTTTCAGTTGTAGCTCTGCCTTGAGTATCTTCACTTCTTAAGCTACTAGTTCTCTGGACCTGTGTTCTGCTGCTGCAAGCACTCCGGATATTGCCAGCGGCCCTTGGATCCGTCTTCTCTGCGGCTGCAGCTCCATCAGCTAAGTGTGCAGACTTTGTTGTGTACCTGGTGATTTCCTGACTGCATCTGAGGTGGCCACGGTTCCCTCCATATTCTGAGCAGGGCATCGGTGGCCGTGCCCCTTCCACTATTGTAGGGGTTAAAGGGCTCATCAGTCTAAGGTACGCGGGCATGCCTCGTTCCACCATTTGGATCCGGGCATGTGCTTTAGCAGCATAGGGAGAGTGTTGAGGGTCTGACAGGGGTCACCCTTTCTCTTCCCTAGTTTGGGTCCGGTCAGTAGCTCTTCTTACTGTGTATGCTCTGGTTACCCTTAAACAGCTGTGACATTGGCATTCTCTTGATGAGCTTCAAGAGGCAGTCACCTGAAATGGTTTTCACTTCACAGGTGTACCCTGTCAGGTTAAATAAGTGGGATTTATTGTCTTATAAATGGGGTTGGGACAATCAGTTGCGTTGTGGAGAAGTCAGGTGGATACACAGCTGATAGTCCTACTGAATAGACTGTTAGAATTTGTATTATGGCAAGAAAAAAGCAGCTAAGTGAAGAAAAACGAGTGGCCATCATTACTTTAAGAAATGGAGGTCAGTCAGTTCAAAAAATTGGGAAAACTTTGAAAGTGTCCCCAAGTGCAGTCACAAAAACCATCAAGCGCTACAAAGAAACTGGCTCACATGCTGACCGCCCCAGTAAAGGAAGACCAAGAGTCACCTCTGCTGCGGAGGATAAGTTCATCCGAGTCACCAACCTCAGAAATCGCAGGTTAACAGCAGCTCAGATTAGAGACCAGGTCAATGCCACACAGAGTTCTAGCAGCAGACACATCTCTAGAACAACTGTTAAGAGGAGACTGTGTGAATCAGGCCTTCATGGTATAATATCTGCTAGGAAACCACTGCTAAGGACAGGCAACAAGCAGAAGAGACTTGTTTGGGCTAAAGAACACAAGGAATGGACATTAGACCAGTGGAAATCTGTGCTTTGGTCTGGTGAGTCCAAATTTGAGATCTTTGGTTTCAACCACCGTGTCTTTGTGCGACGCAGAAAAGGTGAACGGATGGACTCTACATGCCTGGTTCCCACCGTGAAGCATGGAGGAAGAGGTGTGATGGTGTGGGGGTGCTTTGCTGGTGACACTGTTGGGGATTTATTCAAAATTGAAGGCATACTGAACCAGCATGGCTATCACAGCATCTTGCAGTGGCATGCTATTCCATCCGGTTTGCGTTTAGTTGGACCATCATTTATTTTTCAACAGTACAATGACCCCAAACACACCTCCAGGCTGTGTAAGGGCTATTTGACCATGAAGTAGAGTGATGGGGTGCTGCGCCAGATGACCTGGCCTCCACAGTCACCAGACCTGAACCCAATCGAGATGGTTTGGGTTGAGCTGGACCGCAGAGTGAAGGCAAAAGGGCCAACAAGTGCTAAGCATCTCTGGGAATTCCTTCAAGACTGTTGGAAGACCATTTCAGATGACTACCTCTTTTAGCTCATCAAGAGAATGCCAAGAGTGTGAAAAGCAGTAATCAAAGCAAAAGGTGGCTACTTTGAAGAACCTAGAATATGACATATTTTCAGTTGTTTCACACTTTTTTGTTATGTATATAATTCCACATGTGTTAATTCATAGTTTTGATGCCTTCAGTGTGAATCTACAATTTTCATAGTCATGAAAATAAAGAAAACTCTTTAAATGACAAGGTGTGTCCAAACTTTTGGTCTGTACTGTATATCAGAGCTGCAGTTGTCACAGCTGTTTCTTGTGTGTACCCCAACAACTATGCTTGTTTTTTTTTTCAACCTAAAACAAAAAAACACTACACATAGCACATTTAACATACCTTTAAGAGGAATTACTTTCAGAAGGTGATTCCGCACTTACAACCTCTACTGCCTCAAAAGCCCATTGGGAAAATGTATGTTGGCTTCTATGCTAGTTTTCTAATGTAGAAAAGTAATCATTTTTATATATGGAAAAAGTTGTGAATTTTTGTTGATTTATACCATGTTTGCCACTTTTCTAAAAGTGGGTGGGGCAAGGGCAGGAAGGGATGTGACAAGAGCATTTTAGCCATTTTAGCTCCTATAAAGCTACTGCTTCCACTCTCTCAGATCTTCCCAACATATTCTCGCTCACAAATTCCTCAGACTCCTGCTTAATTGAATCTATGACTATAAAACGCAAGACATGATCTAATCAGAATGTGTAAGGCTGGCTATACTCTTAAGATTTATGTCAGGCAACCTGCCAATTTTTAGCAGGACAGGTCAACCATCAAATGTGTATGTGGACATCCAGACTGTCGGGGTCGTTATGAAGAGCAACAGTGCAGTGCATAGTCAGGCATAGTCAGACAGGCAAAAGGTCAGGGCAGGCAGCACAGGTACAGGTCAGGCAATTCGGGTCGGCAACAGGAGCAACAAGGCAAGCAGGCAGGGATCAGACGATACGCATAGTCCAGGAACTAAGGATTAATCAGGAGAACACAAGAGTATCAGGAGCCAGCAAACTCAAGGACCTTGACACTGAGGCATCTGGGAAGAGGGCTGAGCCACTGAAATACCTGCAGGAGAGCCAGGGTTGGTCAGCGAGGTCACCTGACCTAACTTCCACAGCCCAGGGAGTGATTCACTCTGACCTTAGAGCAGTGTAACATGAAACCAGCAGACATCATGCTGTGTCCAGGGCTGAGTGAAAGCTGTGGAGCGGAATCCTCAAAAGCACCAACCACATGTCACCTCTGAGCGCAGCACCCGGGACCACGACGATAAGTGGGAAAACAGGGGCGTACAGCAGCAGCTGTTACACATAATCAGTTTCAAAGTAAACATGCCACCATGGAGGTTAGATGCCCTGAAACATAACCATATATTTGATATCCAGAGTGTCCTACGATAGCAGATGTTAGGGGAGAGAAGGATCAGACTGTTGAGTTTCAATATGCTCAATCCTTTAGTTCTCAGGATCGGCTTACTCCACTCTATTGATTGAGAACACATGCAGGTTCGGCTGAGCCAAGCATACATGTGTTTGAGAGAATGGGTATAAATAGGTGTCAGCAGCATGACTGTTTCAGTGTGTATAGACTAAGCTCTTCACCCCAATTCTTCACCCTAAAATCTTTGAGCTTGTGATTTTTTTTTTTAAACAAATTTGGGTTTCATGGAAGGGTAAGACGCTTTACTTTACACCCTGGGACACATACCTAGGTAAGTGTTTGTTTCAAAATCTGGAAATAGCAGAACACAATCACCGCCCCGAGAAAAGATAATGATGTCAGAGCTGTAATAAAATGTGTATATTTGATGGACAGTGAACTTCACAGTGAATGGTAAAGTCACAGAGACATCAAGCAGAAGCTATAAAATAGGTATAATGTGGATAACGGCTTAAAAAATTGTCAAACGTAATATAAAAAATGTGCAGCAAATTAATATTAGAAACTGTGTGGGATAACGTAAGAGAATCCATAGGATGAATTTTATTTTATAGTCTGTTACATTTAGAAGTGGCTTTATGGCAAACATAACTATATTTCCATATTCCATACATTTCTTTCAATAATCTTTGGTTCAGAACGCGCTACAGTAATAGGAAAAAATCCTCCAGCACTGTTGTCTGCTGTTAAAATCCAAGTTTTATTCGGTATACATTAAAAGTACAGGAACAAAAGCCATAACAGGTTGACGCGTTTCGACATCAAGTCTTAGTGATAACCAATCAATGGTTATGTCTAAGACTTGATGTCGAAATGCGTCAACCTGTTATAGCTCAATGGTTATGACTAAGACTTGATGTCGAAACGCGTCAACCTGTTATGGCTCTTGTTCCTGTACTTTTAATGTATGGCAAATAAAACGTAGATTTTAACAGCGAATGACCGTGCTGGAGTTTTTTTTTCCTATTGGAGTGTCCTGGTCTGGGAGATCCGTGTGCATCTCTTGCTAGCTGCGGGTTAGCTGATGAACTTTTTTGTGCTGCAGTAATGTAATTTTCCCTGTAGTTTTTTTGTCAGCCGACCTGGACCATCAAAGCGCGTTAGAACTTCTTGATAAAAAGGGCTTCCCAAAAGGGCCTGAAACCTTGCACTATTCTGATGCCTACCCCAACGGCTGACATTGGTGTGCTGTCTGAAACCCTGCTATATTGAGATAATGGATCCTTGGTTGGATGAAGACAGGTCAACTACAGATATGCACCTAACTAAAGACGAGTGTTGCGGCCACTATTTCATTGACATCTTAGCGATATGACATCAATTGTCTGAGATGGGCCAACCCCTTTAAGATCCAACAATGTGCACCCAAAAGTCTGATAAGGAAATTTTTCAAGAGTTTTTTTCAATTTTTTAAATGTTTTTAAGCAACCCCCATACTGGAATGAAAGTACAACATTTTCCATCTTTTGTGGCAGTTACCACAAATTACCTAATTAACATAATTGAACACTCCCAGTCCTCCCTCCCACCTACTATTCAGAAGTGGAGACAACGGGATAAATAAAAGGAAAAGATCACATGGCATGCGCCAAAATTAGCAATATTTTCTTCAGCCAAAATTCTTACGCAAACGGCCTGAAATATGAATCCCTTAGACTAAACCGTCTAAAGATGATTTGTTGTAATGTGTTGTAGAAGTAATAATTGGCAAACACCTTTTGTTCAAGGGTATGACCGCATGGCGTGGTCATGTTGCTGTTGCTTGCCACATCTGGCTCTTGTTAAAGGGGTTTTCCGAGATTTTAATATTGATGACCTATCCTCAGGATAGGTCATCAGTATCGATTGGTGGGGGTTCGATCAGCTGTTTGAGAACGCACAAACTCTCCAATGAGCGCCCTGAACTTCTCACAGCTTTCCCTAGGCCATTGATGACAAGGTCATCGCAGCCTAGCCCCCTAGAAGTGAATGGGGCTGAGCTCAATACCAAGCACAGCCTCTATACTATGTATGACACTGTGCTTCGTGAGCACGGAGAAGGCAGCGGCGCTCCCAGGAGCACCAGTGTCTTCTCAAACAGCTGATCGTCTGGGGTCCTGGGTTTCGGACCCCCACTGATCAGTTACTGATGACCTAGTATTAATATCTCAGAAAACCCTTTTAAAGTAAAGAGACTGCGCTCACACTGTTCAGTGGGTCTGCATTGTTAATGTACCTTCAATACCATGAGGCCATTAACAATGCAGCCCGACTGAGAGCCAACTGCAGTCCATACGGCAGTCCATTACTCGACCACAGTGTGGCGCCGTGTGGTCGTACCTTTGCAGTCCTTCAGCGAACACCCATCATTGCAGTGGCGTTGCCATGTGTGCAGCATTACTCAGGCAACACTGAGTCACCGTACCTCCGTGCCCCGGCATTTATGATGAAAGTCGTTATAAGGAACCTGTCATCAACTTTATGCTACCCATACTAACGGCATTATAAAGTAGAGACAGCTGAGATGATTTCAGCGGTCTGTCATTTATAAGTTAAAAGTAAGTGGTTGCCGAGAACCAACATCAGACTGGGCCTGGAAAAGAGTCACGGCCACCTGAGAAGAGTCATGGTTATAAATTCCTGCTCTCCCTGCCCACCTGCTGATGACTGACCATCTTCTACCTAGTTTTCTCCCTTTCTCTCTAGGAGAGAACTGCCAATCATCACCAGATGGGCGAGAGAGCAGGAGATTATGAATAACCAGGACTCTTCTCAGGTAGATTTGACTCTTTTCAAGGCCTGGGCTGCAATGGTTATGATGCTGGTTCTCAGCAAACTCTTACTTTTAGCTCATGAGTGACACACCGCTGACATCAGCATTTCTGTCACTATTTGATGCTGCCCTCAGTGAGGTCAGCATAAAGTTGATGACAGGTTCCCTTTAACCCTTTCCCTCCACCGACGCTGTTTTGTCTCCCCGGTCATTTTCTGAATGTTATCCTACAAACTGAGCATTGAGATCACTTCCATGGGTGAATCATCACAAAGACTCTTAACCAAGAGTAGGCAAACACCTTCACAGATCATAAGCATGTGATTAATCCCAGAGGAGTACGACCTACTGTTATGACACAATATGTCAAACGTGAAAGCGATATCACTATTTAACTGAAAACCCCCGCGCCGGAGTAAATGCAGCCAGCAGGCTTCTTTGGCTCCACGTATACATTCAATTATTTTCCTTCGTTTTGTCTCTTAATGCATGCTACAAACAGAGCATTTGTTTAACGCGCTGTGACACTTATTAGTCTCCCGGGGAAAAACCTTACCAAGGGGAAAAAAAAGTACAATTTATTTCAGTTGGATTCCATTTCTTTGATGCATTTGCTATGGCTTTGTGCAGTGATTTGGGCTTTTTAGTCTTTTGTTTTGTTTTTTCTTCTCCTGCAAAACATTAGTAGATGGAACCCTGCGTCAACTGAGTCATTCTTGACCACGTCCTCCCGTGGATTCTTAGAACTACTGAGAATGTCCGCCCGCTGCGAGCTCGTGCCTACACTCTAAATGGGCCATTTAAGTCATTTCAAATAGAAATGGCAGCTTTTCGCCAAGAAATGTTAAAAAGACGTTTGGAAAGTTTACCAGAGCAGAAGTGACATGAACGAATGTGTCTCAAGTGTCCGTTTACAATGTAATCTTTCATTTCCTCCAGCAAATATAATAATAAAAAAAGCACCGAAGAATAGTTCTTACAGGCTCTTTGAAGTGCACTTTTATATAGAAAACCCTTCCTTTTAGTGGAAACCAGAACTAGATTTTGACATAATGAATACTAGGTGTCCAAATACTTCAAGGGCAGTTAATACATTATATTAAAGGAGCTGTATGACCACGGCAATTTCTCTCTATATGACATATTAGGAGCACATGAATATTATAGGAAGGGGATCCCTAGCTTTGAACGCCTGTTTTATTAGCCAGAATAATTACACAAAACGGCGCAGATCCAACTTATTTCACTTAGAAGGTCAGTAGAGATGAGCGAATGGAAGTTGATGGAGTGGAATTCGATCTGAATTTTAGGAAAAATTTGATTCGCTCCGAATCCGAATTTCCTCGCTCTTCATGGTAACGAATCACATTTTTTTATAAAATGGCTGTTGCATGTGTTAGGACATGGAGCAAATAACTCTGGGAACAAGGGATCAACCAGAATGCCATGCATGCAGCCAATCAGCAGCCAGCCAGCCCTGTGATGTCAGAGCCCTATAAATAGCCTCAGACATCTTGGATTCAGCCATTTTCCAGTGTACTTATGCAGTGGCCAGGTACGGGGGAATAATATTCTGTATTTGTCGTGACGCCAATTGCAGCGTGCGCAGGGTACTATCCCATGGCCCTTCCAAGGTGTTATAATGCACGTCCCAGATTAGGAATGCCAGAGTGGTGTAATGGCCTAGAATGTCTTTATAGTTTGGTGGTAGTTGTGCCACGGTGTCTCCTACCTGGGTACGGCTGGACTCCTGGCTCCTGGCTCACTTGCAATAAATTTGAGTGTAGTGATAGTAGGAGTAATAGAGGAATTTTGCAGAAGAAATAATGTCCAGACCTTTAGATGAAGTTCAAACGTTGCTTTACTTGAGATAACTTGCATCCAAGCAGTATACAGCTTTGGTCTCTTGGTCCCAGCAGGTTTTCGCAATGATTGGCAGGAATGAATACTTCTGCTTTAAATGTAACTTCTGCTATGTGGGTACAGACTAACTGAGGAGGAATAGGCTTCTCCTAGGCACTGGACTTAGCGCACAGATGGATTCTCAAGGGATGCCTTCTTCCCGGAATTCTGGAGGTTGTCTGTGGTTTTCTGCTTCTCTCATCCAGCTGAGCTGAAGGTGCTTGCACTGGGAATATGGCCAAGTCTCAGCCAAGACTAGGTCCTTGCTGTCTTCCCTATGCAGGGGTAAAACTCTGTCACACAACCTTCCCCTAGCAAGGGGGAGGCTACACTCACTCTAACTTCCTTTTCCACCCATGCTGCAGGATATGGGAACAGCCCACTTCACAGAGGGGGAGCTAAACTGGAATAATCCATTCCAGCCTAGATTCACTAAACTGGGACTAGTACCTTGCCAACGTGTTGCTGCCACCTACTGGTTACCAGACAAATTACATGAACAATTGTATTTAACATGGATTTATATGCACATTTCTGGAGGACATGAGCAAAATCATATCTGATGACGTATCTGATGGTGTAAAAGCTCATAGAAGATAGTAGCGGGATAGAGGCGTGTAGTAACACAACTCTAGGGTGTTACACTTAGTGCGGGGAGAGACATCAGCAGGCTTTAGGGAAAGTGGTAGGAAAGACTCCATTGTGCTAAAAAATTGATTTACAAGTTCAGGGAAAGATTATTCAAGGTGTAGGGAAAGGATAGGGAGGCATTATCTACGCTATAAAAGGAGAATAGGGTGCAATAGGAGAGTGTACAGCCTGGGTAATAGGAGCGATTCTATTACACCTTGCTGCACTAATTGGGGATCCAAATTGCAGTTATACTGCTGCTTTTAGGTTGTTTTCACTATATGATACATCCCTAATTCCAGCAAACCTTGCTTGTGATTGGGGTGCAAGTTCTGTGTGATACAGCCACTTACGGGGCATTTTTTTTGGGGGGGTGTATTAATAGGAAAAATAAAATAAAAAAATATACATCATAATTGCTGTTCAGCGGTGGAGTTACATTGTACTACAGCCATTTAGGGGGTATTTTAATAGGAAAGATACGTACGTCCTATTAGCCAGTCCTGCGTTGATTTTACATTGTTTAACTTTTTTTTGGAGGGGGGGTGTATTAATAGGGGGAAAAAATATATGTCATAATTGCCGTTCAGCTGGTGAAGTTACATTGTACTACAGCCATTTACGGGGTGTATTAAAAGGAAATATATGTACGTCCCATTAGCCGTTCTGCTGTGAATTGTTATTATTATATTTCTTTGTTTGGGGTGTAGTTATAGGAAAAAGAATACGCCTTAATTACCGTTCTGCAGTGAATTGTGATTATAATTTTTTTTGGGGGGGCATAGTTTATTAATCAGAAAAAAAAATATATGTCTTAATTGCCGTTCAGCGGTGAAGTTACATTTTACTACAGCCATTTAAGTGATGTATAAAAAAAGAAATATACGTACGTCCCATTAGCCGTTCTGCGGTGAATTGTGATTCTTTTTTTGGAGTGTAAAAATAGGAAAAAGAATACGTCTTAATTGACCTTCTGCTGTGAAGTTACATTGTATTACAGCCATTTATGGGGTATATTGAAGGGAAATAAACCTACTTCCTATTATCTGTTCTGCGGTTATTGTGATTGTTATTTTGTTTGGGGGGGTTTATTAATCAGAAAAAAATATATATGTCTTAATTTCCGTTCAGCTGGGAAGTTGCATTGTATTACAGCCTTTTTTGGGGGGTAATATTTAAATTTTAATAAAATTATTTTATTATATAGTATATTAGACAGACAGGTGACAGGCCCTTCAAAGGGTAATGGGCAGTGGCCAAAATGTTTCTGTTGCAGGCAGCAGAAGAAGTGGGGTGGCAGCAACAATCGCAGTGAAAGGCCTGAGCTCCCGGTGTCATCTAGGGGTTGTGTCTTGCCCAGCAACCCAGCGGTGCTCGGTTTTCGACTTCGTTGCAAGTGACATCAGACACCCCCAGACAAGAGGCTACTTTCACACTAGCGGCAAGGAATCCGTGCTGCCTGCTAGTGCACGCGTGCCCCCGGACTACCGCTCCAGCCCTATTGACTATAATGGAGGTGGGCCAGGAGTTCCGGCGGCAGCATGGCAGCGCATGTCGAGTGGAGGCGGAATAAAACGACATATGATAAAGCCACGTATGTATCAATCTATCTATTGGTAGTGGCCAACTGTACAATAAGACGGGTACACCGGGATACTGATAAGAAACGCAAGAGCGCAACATACCCCACTTAACCATATATGAATTACGCTCCACATTGACATCAATAGGAAAACGCAGTATGAAACAATGAGACTGAACTTTATATATTAACCTGAAATGACACTATAGATATGATACATATGAATATATAATGTAGAGGAGTATCTAACTTTATATAACGCAGCATATGAATTTGGTTCCAAAACTGCGCGAGCTCCGCAATTGGAACTAAAAGAGGGACCATGACTACAATTAACTAATAAATACTAATATATCACTATATATATGTTAAAATTGTTATCCTGGTCTTATATGAAATGGAATTTTTTATTTTTTTATAATTGTTGTCTGGACTCTCATATGTATTGTATCTTAAAATACATTTTATATCAATTACTTAGAGCCGGCCATTGGTTGAATTATATATTACTGTAGCTAGGTGGTTATAACTGGTCGTGCTCTATTCTGGTGAGCTCTTCACATAGAGTGTATACCACCATTATCATATGTGCCTGCATTGCTGAGAAAAATGCCGTTACACCCAAAGGCTCATCTCTCTCTGCAACTGCCGCGCCCTCTGAACTTTAACCCCTTCCCAACCAGCGCCAGCCGGGACTTCAAAGATGGAGCTCGCTCGCGAGAGGGTGCGGCAATTGCAGAGAAAGTAGAGCCTCTAGGTGTAATGGCAACGCCCCCGTTGCTCCTAGAGGCTCATTTGCATATATTAAAACTTCATTTTTCTCAGCAATGCGGGCACATATGAACATGGGACCAACACAGATGCCTTCATCTGCCAAGTGCACATGTAACAGGTCAGCCAGTGTCATAGGTACAAATCTGCTGACAGATGCCCTTTAAAGTCTATTGAAGAACAGGAAAGAGAACATTTTGGTGCATCCTCTTTTGTGATACAAATGACATATATGGTACATTAGGGACAGACGACTTTTTATACTGGATGAACTTAGATCTCGCGTCTTGTGACCCTACAAATAGCTGTTAGGTGGCAGAGATAAAATCTCATTTCATAAAGTGCTTTCATCTGAAACAGAACAGAGTTTTCTGGCCTCTTCCCGATGCAGCGCGGACTCTTGGAGCTATCTTTCAGGCAAATTTATATTGACATGTGTTAAAATCAATATGACGACAAATCTTACAGAAGATCTTTTTTTACTGTAGAAAATAGGTAGACAGGAGTTTCAGGATACTGGATTAGAAATGACCAGTAATAAATAATACTGAGTCTAAAGACTTATTCACATGAACAATGAAAATCACATGCGAGTTCTGTCAGTGAAAAACTGACGATTATTCATCCAACATTTTTTTTCTACAGCAGCTGGACCAGTACCTTTAGGCCTCATGCACACGAACGTTGTTCTGGTCCGCATCCGGGCCGCAGTTTTTGCGGCTCGGGTGCGGACCCAGTCTCTTCAATGGGACCACAAAAGATGCGGACAGCACTCTGTGTGCTGTCCGCATCCGTTGCTCCGTTCCGTGGCCCCGCAAATTTTTTTTTAACATGTCCTATTCTTGTCTGTTTTGCGGATAAGAATAGGCATTTCTACAATGGGACGCCTGTTCCGTTCTGGACCGCAAAAAATGGAACAGTCGTGTGCATGTCAGTCAGTCTTTATTTCCATCTCCTATCAAATATACATTAGGAAAGAATGGCACAAAGGATAAAGTCACATCAAAAATAAAGAATCACATATGATAAAAAGAGATTAAAGGGTTTTTCCAAGTGTATGACACTAATGACCTATTCTCAAGATAAGTCATCAGTATCTGATAGGTGGGGGTCTCCTGCATCCCCATGGATCAGTCGTTCCAGTGAGCACCACATCCTTCTCTGTGCTCACCAAGCACAGCGCTGTACATTCTATAGTGGGTGTTCTTGGTATCACTTGAATGGGACTAAGCTCCACCAGGGGCAGACTGGGAACTTAAAGTGGCCCTGGAAAAAAATAATAAAAGTGGCCCCATTTTGTAGTCGTGTCCAAATAGATGGAAGGCAGGACCAGCAATACCTTATTGTGACCCATTATACAACCCCCCAAAAGAGCCAAATACAGTTCATCACAAAATAATGCCAGCAGCACAAAATACATCCCGAAAAACTTCCACTGGCCGGCCATGAGGAGGGCCCAGACAGCCCTCTGGGCATCGGCCCACCGGAAAATTTCCCTGTAAGGTCTAGGGCCAATTCGCCCGTGAGCTCCACCTAGGCCATGTGAGCAATGAATGTGACATCACTGGCCTAGGAAGAAGCTGTGGTGCTCACAGCTGATTGGTGGGGGTGCAAGCAGTCACACAACCCCCGATCTGATATTGATTACCTAATCCTGGGGATCCGCGTGCACCATCTCCTCATACAGCTGATCGGCGCAGGTGCAGGGTTTCGGATCTGATATTGATGACCTATTCTGAGGATAGGTCATCAATATTAAAAGCTCGTAGAACCCCTTTAAATAAAAAAAATATGTCAGGAGAGGTAACAGGTTCTCTATATAAAAGCCTCTTGTACAAAAGATATAACTTCCCATGCCCACTTCTGCACATGCAACTTCATGTGCCAAAATGGTCGTCACCCAGACAGGAAACAAGCAGTTGCTAAGTAACAGGGACATACACTGCTACACTAAAGGAGGTCATATACATTCAATAGGTGTTCGGCCGACAGATATCTCTCCTGACCCCCTCACAACTCCCTACCCCTTATATATGCACATTTGGCATATATGTATCCAATGGGGAGAGGGGGAAAAACTGCTGCAGGACACTCCTGGTGGCAGCTTATCTCCACAGAGAACAAAAAGAAAATATTGATTCCACCCAATCCGTCTGTCCTCCAACAACACTTCCGGGGGGAGAGTCGCGAGCTCCCTTTACACATTAAATTGCTATAAATCGTGGCCAGTTCAGCCAGAAATACACTAATGTGTATGGGGTGCCTTAATGGCATATTCCCATCTCAGACTTTGATGGCATATCGCTAGGCTATGCCATAAAAGTCAGATAGGTCCCACCTCTGGGACCCGCATCTATCTTTAAAATATACCCCTCAAAGTAAAGAAGAGTTCACCACCCTCCATCTACCACTATGGGAGTTCCAGAAAAAGCTGATTGTTTGCTTGGCTATTTCCAGGCCATAAAGGTGAATGGAAAAGTGACCGTGCTTAAGCGGGGTGCTCTCTATTCACCGATTTGGGATCTCCGAGAACAGCCAAGTGCGCTCGTTCAGCTATTTTCAGAGCTCCCATAGCTGATAATGGGGAGCACCCGTGCCTGCGCAGTGTGCTCTCCTTCACTTCAGGGCACCTATTCTGGAGATAAAAGGTGGGACCCGCACCTATTTGACTTTGATAGCATGGCCTAGTGATATTACATCAAAGAGTGAGATGGGCCAACACTTTAAAGAAGAGCTCTGAGAGAAAAAGATGCAAATATATGCGGTTCTAATGAATATGTCAGTCTAAAAGTATCAGGAATACTCGGCCCCTTTGACCACTTTGATGTCCCCAGTGTCTTCTTAATGACCATTAATGATAGTTATGCAATGCTTATAGTATACACTATTCTGTTCCCTACTGTCTAATTCACTTATGCTCGTCTCATAAAATCATAGGGTGTATTTTTTTTTTCCAAGTCGAGTTAAACCAGAAGTGATATATAGCAATGCAAATACAGGCTTGGAAAGGAAGAAGACTGGATCCTGTTCAAAAGAAGCATTAGGTTTAAAAGGTTGACCCAAAGCCGGCACAAGTAGAGGCAGCAATCCACTTAACTTGTCAGCTGGGCATCCCTGACATTTTAATTTGGTAAGGTTTGCTGCTAGGCGTATATTCAAGGTCAACTACTTTAGGGAAATACTGCCCAATGATCAATAAATCATGATGAGCTCCAATAATTATACTTTTTTTTTTTTTCTCTATTACTTTGTATAGGACTGCTTTAATATTTAAAATTCCAAGGGCAATAAGTGTAGAAGTAAAGCAAATATAATTTAGGACCTTAAACTAACACAACAAAGTTTATTAGTCGACTGCATTAAAAATCAAATGCTACTAATCTCCATCCTCTCCACATTTTGCTACCTCTTAATGATTATGTGTCTGGTACCGATTCACACCAATGTTGGTGTTATGCTTACATTGTATATTTTTATTGAAAATAAAAAATAAAATACACAAAAGGGTGTATGACCAAAAGAACATCATATGTAGTAGGCTGACTATAAGGTCATGTGTGGTTCACAGTGACTACATAGGTTGAACACTGTTTTTACATTTAAAAAACCCTGTTATTTGTCTGTCAGTCAGATGAGCACACTAAAAGATAAGACCTCTAATCCAGAGGGTGAGAAATAGGCATCATAGAGCGCATAAAGCAATGAGTTATATGTGGTATGTGCTGTGCCACCATAACACAGATGCCTGCAGGGATCAAACCTCTGAACAGAAATAATGTATCCAATGCCGGGCTCAATGAGAGCAACAGAATTAAATCTGGGTACAGGAACGCCACTCAGAGGATAGGCCGTGCACTTTGCCATCCACTAAGGACAGTAGAAAAATTCTGCCACATACAAAGCCAGTGCAGAGAACTGCTTATATGGCAACATAAACATCAGCGCAAGCTGGCAGAGGTGTGGTAGTGGGAAGGCTCAACGCGTTTCTTCGTGCTGAGTTAGCACACTTCCTCAGGAGCCATTAATGTAATTTTCACCAGAAACTTAAGCCTGCCTAAGCCGCACTTTTCTAGTGTGAGAGTCGGCGTTCTAGTGTGGCTGTGATGTAAGCCTTGGCACTGTTATGGCCACGAAACGGCCGCCTATGTGCCGCGATTTAAAGGGCAAAACACCCCGCCCCGCAGGCGTTCCCCCGCTCACTCAGCCAACCTAGCGAGAGAACATGTCTCGGATATTTCCAAATCAGAGGACACACTCATTGCTCGTCATGTGACAGATGTGAACTTGGCTGACGGGCATTTAACATTTCTTTAATATTGCTTTTTTTCTGATTTCTTCGTTAACTAGGGCTGACACATTAGCCCCAATTACAGAGGGAATATTGTCCCAGTTACAAATGGAATACAGCCCAGTTATAGAGGGAATACTGCCGATAGGCATTTTAGCAAGGCTGTTCAGCCTCACTGCAAAGCTAATCTAGGTTTGCTTAGACCCAGCAGCATTTGCAGATGCCCAACCCTCAACAATCACATGATCGGGCTGGTGGTGGCTTGCTGATCTGAATGTACGATACTCACTGATCACCGGGTACAGAGCAATGGAGAATGCAGGGACAGTTAAAAACAGCCCTGCCTTCTGTATGGAAAGCCTTGCTGTCACAGACAGTGGGTTTTCCATTACCACAGTTTCCCAATCTCCATGCACCTACTATCTCTGCACAGACATCTAGGAACATTGTTGCCGAGTTAAGTGTGGGCTGACTGAATGTTTATTTGAAATGGGCAGTGGTTAATAAGATTTTATTATTACGGGCAGTGGTTAATAAGATTTTATTATTACGGGCAGTGGTTAATAAGATTTTATTATAATCATAATTATTAATAATAATAATAAACCTTTTTGAGACCAAACAAAGTTGCATTGAGAAGTAGTGACCTTCTCAAAGATGATGGGCAGTATGCATAATATATGGTGAAACTGAGCATCTGTGACATAAAATCTGGTCTGGATAAGTGAGTTTTCTTCTCAAAGAGGTGGTGTTTTGGACAAGGTTCACGTCAATAATAATATGTTGTCGTAGGCAGGCCAGTTTTTCTAATCTTTATCTGTGCCACTTTGTGCCTACTAAAGTCTCCACTTTCAGTTCTTGGTTGGCAGGTGTAGAACCTGGTGTGTCGTTTCTGAGATACTGAAACCACCAATTCAGGCACTAATGATCAAATTCACTCATACGTCATTTCTTCACAATTTTGGCACTTGTCTCGATATCAACAGAATCTCCTTAAAACATTGGCATGATTGTATGCATAGAAATTGAATATTGGCATTAATAGGATTTTCCAGGAATTTACATTGATGGATTATCCTTGGCATAGTCCATCAATGGGAGTTCAATCTCTGAGAACCCTACTCAGCAGCAGAACTTACTGTTATATATCAGATACAGTGGCTCTACTGTATATTGACCTATGCCTAGTGGATGCAAACATCTAATATTTAGATAGGTGAAGATAGCTTACATCTTCATTGATGCTACCAACACATACATGAATATCCCAAACAAGGGACAGAATAGAATTACCACTGTGCCTAGAACAACAGTGAACAAGTGATTGTTACAGTTATGGGACTCCCTCCAGCGAGACTGGCTGCTGCAGTCAGGATAAATTAGAGAGGGGAGAGTTTAGTGACGGAAGATTGATTTTTAATGGGTTACAGTAATCAAGATGAGAAAGTAAAAAAAAAAGGCAGATTCTAGAGATGTTTTTGAGGTGTAGGCGGCATGAGCGCATAAGAGATTGAATATAAGGGGTGAAGAAAAGATCAGCGTCAAACAAACCCAAAGACTACAGGCGTGCTGCCTAGAAGTTATGCTAGTACCAAACACAGAGAGGGAAATATAATTGGGTAGGCTAGTAGATGAAAAAAAAAAGGTCCTTGGAAAAAACCCTTTGTTGGTGCTATTACACCTGTGTTAGTGACCGTGGCCAGCACTTGTGCTTTATAGCTAATTCTTGGTCTGCACCTGGGCTTGCAGGAATTGAAACAATGTCAAGTCAAGGCAATTAGTGGTAAAGTATGAGTGTCTTCTGCATCCACTAAAACAAGTGAGAAAGCAACCTAACACGTAGGTGTACAGTTGAACATCATAAGGTGATCATTAAACGTATAACTTAGAAGCTCTGAGGTTCTAGGTTTGAATCTGACAAGGAAAACATCTACATGGGGTTTATACAAACCGGATTCCCAAAAAGTTGGGACACTAAACAAATTGTGAATAAAAACTGAATACAATGATGTGAAGATGGCAAATGTCAATATTTTATTTGTAATAGAACGTAGGTGACAGATCAAACGTTTAATCCGAGTAAATGTATCATTTTAAAGGAAAAATACGTTGATTCAAATTTTCACGGTGTCAACAAATCCCCCCACAAATGGGACAAGTAGCAATAAGAGGCTGGAAAAAGTAAATTTGAGCATAACGAAGAGCTGGAAGACCAATTAACACTCATTAGGTCAATTGGCAACATGATTGGGTATAAAAAGAGCTTCTCAGAGTGGCAGTGTCTCTCAGAAGCCAAGATGGGTAGAGGATCACCAATTCCCACAATGTTCCGCAGAAAGATAGTGGAGCAATATCAGAAAGGTGTTACCCAGCGAGAAATTGCAAAGACTTTGCATCTATCATCATCAACTGTGCATAACATCATCCGAAGATTCAGAGAATCTGGAACAATCTCTGTGCATAAGGGTCAAGGCCTTAAAACCATACTGGATGCCCGTGATCTCCGGGCCCTTAAACGACACTGCACCACAAACAGGAATGCTACTGTAAAGGAAATCGCAGAATGGGCTCAGGAATACTTCCAGAAACCATTGTCAGTGAACACAATCCACCGTGCCATCCGCCGTTGCCAGCTGAAACTCTACAGTGCAAAGAAGAAGCCATTTCTAAGCAAGCTCCACAAGCTCAGGCGTTTTCACTGGGCCAGGGATCATTTAAAATGGAGTGTGGCAAAATGGAAGACTGTTCTGTGGTCAGACGAGTCACGATTCGAAGTTCTTTTTGGAAATCTGGGACACCATGTCATCCGGACAAAGAGGACAAGGACAACCCAAGTTGTTATCAATGCTCAGTTCAGAAGCCTGCATCTCTGATGGTATGGGGTTGCATGAGTGTGTGTGGCATGGGCAACTTACATGTCTGGAAAGGCACCATCAATGCAGAAAAATATATTCAGGTTCTAGAACAACATATGCTCCCATCCAGACGTCATCTCTTTCAGGGAAGACGCTGCATTTTTCAACAAGATAATGCCAGACCACATTCTGCATCAATCACAACATCATGGCTGCGTAGGAGAAGGATCCGGGTACTGAAATGGCCAGTCTGCAGTCCAGATCTTTCACCTATAGAGAACATTTGGCGCATCATAAAGAGGAAGGTGCAACAAAGAAGACCCAAGACGATTGAACAGTTAGAGGCCTGTATTAGACAAGAATGGGAGAGCATTCCTATTTCTAAACTTGAGAAACTGGTCTCCTCGGTCCCCAGACGTCTGTTGAGTGTTGTAAGAAGAAGAGGAGATGCCACACAGTGGTGAAACTGGCCTTGTCCCAATTTTTTGGGGATTTGTTGACAACGTGAAATTCTGATTCAACATATTTTTCCCTTAAAATTGTACATTTTCTCAGTTTAAACTTTTGTTCCGTGATTTATGTTCTATTCTGAATAAAATATTAGAAGTTGGCACCTCCACATCATTGCATTCAGTTTTTATTCACGATTTGTATAGTGTCCCAACTTTTTGGGAATCCGGTTTGTACATTGTCCCAGTGTTTGTGTGGGTTTCCTCCCCCCACTCAAAAAACATACTGATAGGGCATTGAGATTGTGAGCTCCTCTGGGGACGGTGAGGGATGATAATGTCTGTAAAGCGCTAAAGAATATTTCAGCGCTATATAAGTAATAAATAAATAATGCTGTCTTGTTTTTCGTGCAAAGCAAAAAACACTGCAGAGTTGATATGCAATTAATATCATTAATAGAGTAAATATATAGCAAATATACAGCTTAAGAAACTTTGCTAATGAGATATTTTTAAATGCTATTAGTATTTGCCGTCTTTGATTAATGAGTCAGATGATAAGCAGCAAGCAGCTCATCCATAAGACAGAAAGGACAAGTAGATCATTAAATTAAAATTAAAAAAACGGCAATCGCATCCAGTTATATTTGATATTCATATGCTTTCGAGAAATTTCAGCCATATTGTCAATGTATGAAATGATGATTTTTAATATTTACTGCACATTCATACATTACTGCTATCGATAATAGGAGAAATTTTGCTGCTTTGTGAATTCTTATCTAAACTATGAAAGCTTTTCAGTTTGAACTTTTGTGCACCCCAAAGGACGGAAATGATGCCATGCTTCAGAAGTATCCATTATCATAATTACAGTCCAAGGCCACCCAAACTTACAACACTGTTTTCAATGGATCTCCCCATTTTCAAAGAAATTTGCTGAGAGGAGTAAGCTTCTGGTCCCCAATACATAATCTGTAAGCCCCTCTCCTACTATATACCATTCCTAATAGTGCTGTCTTATGTGGTAGATGGGCCATTGTGCCCCTTCAAGCACCAGGGCCCAGGTTATACTACTAACTTTTCATCCCTTATCCTAATGTTGCCAATTACCTAGTTTTGCTCTCAGGGGAAGAAGAATTAAGAAATTAAGGAAGTAGACCTAAAGGAAGATAAATGGGTCAGGTGAATTTTTGTCAGTTCGAACCTTTTCTCTTTTCCAGTTTTTTGGCTGCTGGTCACCTTTCTCTCCTCCTCATGGGTTTCACTAGCAAATTCAGTTGAATGTTCATGACAATGAGGGCATCAGGGTTACTAACTGTAAGACATAAATCCCCCCGTTGGCAATTAATGCTATCCTAGCTCTGTGATGTCTAACCTCCGGCACTCCAGCTGTAGTAAAACTATGACTCCCAAAAGGCACACTTGCTTGGCTCTTCTCAGAACTCCATAGAAATGAATGGAGCATGCTGGAAGTCGTAGTTTCAGCACAACTGGAGTGCTGGAGGTTAGCCATCACTGTCCTAGCTATTCTAAGTTAACCTGGCAATACACATTAGATAAATATCAGCCAATGCTGCCAATTTCAGCAGGACTGGCCTACCACTGATATGCATGGGGTTGTCCTGGCTCTTCCCCCACAGATTTCCTCAAGATCCTTTAGATTTTTCTGCCACAGGTTTTTATTCCCCACTCCCATTGAAATCTCAGCTGTTCAATAGTAAGAAGGTTCAGATAACACTTAGACTAGACTCTGGTGGGTCCTTCTCACACTGCGCATTTGCTATTTTCCCATGTGCTGCAGATTTCAATGGAGGAGACTTATGGATGGATCTGGTCATGTTCGCCTTCATCAGTGACCACGTTGAGAATGAAAGCACTTTACAAACAGTGCAGAAGGCTTTAGTGACACGGGGACAGGCCATTGTGAATGCAAGAGATCAGTGCTGAACCGCAGCCTCTTCATAGGACAGTGGTGTCATATTAATTGGTCATCTGGCCTGTAAGTGGGCAAATAAATAGCCATGGTCTGCAGTACCAAGCGCAGCCACTACACAATGTACAATGCTTTGACTGGGATGCTGCAAGGCTGCGCCAATGCTCAACCACTTCTTCAAACTGCTGGCCGGCCAAGACCACGTAGATATTAATCACCTATCCTCAGGACAGGCCATCAATATTGTGCCCCCCTTTAAAATAAGCTGCACGGTAATGAAGCAGCCAACTTCTTTAACACTAAGACAAAAGCCACATCCTTTAGTTGTTTCTTTTAATAAGCTTTCTCTTTTATAGTCTTTTATTCTCTAAAGATTGGAGGCTTCTGGGTTCCAGCAGAAATCAATGTAGCAGGCAGCCAGGGATATAACTGCATAGAAACAAAGATACTGAGGTTTTAAGAAGCATGTGTAGCTGTTGTATTTATTGTGAGACATTGTGAGACACATAACTGGGTTTTTTCCCAGTCTCTATTTAAAAAAAAAAACTTAAAGAGTTAAAGCGTACCTGTGTTTAAAAATAAAATGTATACGTCATAGTGACATATCAAAGATTTTGATAGGTGAAGTCAGAGTGCTAAGACCGCTGCCGATTGATTGAGAAAGAACCTTTCATACAGAATGTCTTTCTTCACTGCTGGTGACTGGAGATGGGCTCATATAGACTTTCTATTGACCTCGTTGACCCTCATTCTAGTGATCGGTGGGGGTCTTAGCACTTTAACCCCACTAATCAAAACCTTTGATATGTCAAAAGCTATTTGAAGTACAGGGACACTTTAAGAGATATTGAGATTCAGGCTTGGTTGACTATATCTTTTGGAAATGACTACAATTGAATCCTACAGCTCCAATTCCTGTTGAGTATGTTGAAAAGAAGTCCAATCATGCACAACGTCCTAAAATCTTCAAGCTTTATTTGTTCATGATAAAATCAGAAGCATAGAGTAGAAAAAGTACAACCAGCATGCTTTAGACAGTTACCTTTAGTCCTTAGTCATGGCATGCTGCTGATTTTAGGACGTGGTGCTAGATTGGACTTCTTTTCTATATTGTAACCACAGCCAAGGTGGTGCATGCCTTGCACCCTTCCATGCCTGGGGTCTGGCTGTTGAGATACTGAGCGGTGAGCAGAATTGGCTTCCTCTACCTTCTTGTATGTTGAGTATGTTACAGCTCTGTATGAACATAAAAAGACATTCATTCTCCCATTTTGTCTCCACAGCGAACATTTTGACGGTGATCATCTTGTCTCAGCTTGTGGCCAGAAGACAGAAGTCCTCTTACAACTATCTCTTGGCCTTGGCTGCAGCAGACATCATGGTACTGTTCTTTATTGTGTTTGTGGACTTCCTTTTAGAGGACTTCATCCTTAATAAGCAGATGCCTCAAATTCTGAACAAGGTGATTGAAGTTCTGGAGTTTTCTTCCATACATACATCTATTTGGATTACAGTACCATTAACCATTGATAGATATATAGCTGTTTGCCACCCTCTGAAATATCACACTGTTTCCTTCCCAGCTCGTACAAGGAAAGTCATTGTAAGTGTATACATCACTTGTTTTTTGACTAGCATCCCTTACTATTGGTGGCCCAACATATGGACTGAGGATTACACAAGCACGTCTCTACATCACATCCTTATCTGGATACATTGTTTCACAGTCTACTTGGTTCCATGTTCCATTTTCTTTGTTCTAAATTCCATCATCGTCTACAAGCTCAGAAGGAAAAGCAACTTTCGTCTTCGAGGGTACTCCACTGGGAAAACCACTGCTATTTTATTCACAATAACGTCCATCTTTGCCATCCTTTGGGCACCACGAATAATTATGATACTTTACCATCTCTACGTATCTCCTATAGACAATAGTTGGCTGGTGCACATAGTTACGGACATTGCCAACATGTTAGCACTCCTAAACACTGCAATTAATTTCTTCCTCTACTGCTTTATAAGTAAAAGATTTCGCACAATGGCCGCTGGGACGCTCAAGGCATTTTTCAAGTGCCAGAAACAACCAGTTCAGTTTTATACGAATTATAACTTCTCTATCACTAGTAGCCCTTGGATTTCACCAGCCAATTCTCACTGTATTAAAATGTTCGTCTATCAGTACGACAAGAATGGTAAACCGGTGAAAGTTTCACCATGACGCACTGGTGTAATTGGTGGTTTGAGAAAACAGCTGATTGAAAAAGCTTGTTGTAATTGATTTTTTGCACTCAAGTGTGTAGGCGCTTTCCACAGGCCATAACGTTTGACGTCGCTGCTGATAGGCAGCACGGGCGTGACGGCTGAAGTGATCTTAAGATCCAGGATGACGCTAAGGGCATGAAGCTGAATGTATGTTGAAGTCCAGTTATTACTCCAGTAGATAGTGTGACAGGAGTCATATGGCTTCATTTGAACTGATGAATTCTTTTGATATATGCCATTTACATGCAGTAGTGCAATACAACGTTCTTGAAAAATCTTCTAAAGACATCCGAAGGTGCTTAATTTTTACCAATAAACCGACAGAGTTAACCGCTACCGCTATTTATTCTGTCTCACCAGGTGAATAATTGGAATTTAAAGTTTTAGTTAGCTATGTGATCTTTCATGACAAAAAGGAAACTAGAACATACACTGTAAGCCCGCAGGAGTCTTTGTATAGAATAATTAATGTTTTAATATGTATATTGCTTTTTGCAGCTTTTTGATGACATGTCCAGTATAACATTGTGTTTTGTATACGCCATGACCTGCTACTGACGCTGTAAAATACCTAATGCAAGCTATGTGCGCATACAACCTGCAGAAAATCAGCAGTTCAATCATCTGTACATTTTATCGACTTGAATTATTCATGAAGGTATTATTTAAAACTGGGGTGGGGGGGGAAAGGACATTTACTTCAGTGCAATCCATTAATGTTGCTGCACTTTTCATTACTTCCTCCGGTGCATACATAGTGCAATTTTCGACTGGTTGTTGAACATGCCTTAGTAAGGTCAAAATCAATCTCTTTCTCTTTAATAGTAATTGCAAAAAATACAAGCACAATGAGCAAAAACAACATTTCCTACCGAGAACGATCGGCAATATCTATCCTAGGTAAATTCCTACGATAATTTTTTTTCCGCTAAGTTAAATCATAGGGGTTGATTATCAAAGGAGTCCTTAAAGCAGAAGAACCACCAGGAACTCGCCTTGTTTTCTTTGATAATACGTTTCAATATGTGCACATTGCATTCGTATCAAAAACACATTTGGCATTAAGCTAATGGCTTTCTCTTTGTGGCTTTAAATCTTTTTGATTGTCATCCATGTGCATTTCTGTAAGATCCAAGAAATATACATATCGTCATTTTCTCTGGAGTAAAAATGTATGTACAAATGTTTTAGGCCTGCATTTCCCAACCTGAGGTTTTAAGAACCATAATGTTCCTTGGGAACTGGCTCCCAGAAGACAGCAACCCTATTGGGTTGGTTGTATGGGTTCCCCAGAGTTCCTCCCTGACTAAAAAGGTTGGGATTGACTGCCTTACCTTATTGACATATTTTATACTATAGGCCTTACCTTATGTGCAATCTATAGGCCTTACTATGTTGGCCTTACATTTCCGTATTGGCATACTCCGCCTTATAGTTTAATTTTACATTTTTTATTATTGGATTAAGCTCTTCTCATCTCTTGGTTCTTACCAACCACAAGCTCTTATGACAACCCTTGTCTATGGGAGTCTTCTTTTATGGAATATCGTGCCTATTCCAACATGCTGTAAATGAAGTTCTGTACCTTCTTAACCTTTTTACCGCATTAGTTATGCATCCACTTTGAAGAACAAAGCAGAGTTGGATGGGTCACCTGCTATTACTACTACTTATATAATATTGTGGACATGCACTCTTCACTCTTCAATATTGTATATTTTTTTATTGAAGTGATAGGGTGAATCATACAGACAGAGCACCTTTTTCTCAGATTAAGCAGGGTGGTGAGCCAACTAATATATAGACATATTACTACTACTACTTGCTTTATAGCTTTAGTATATTATTTGTGCTGCGAACCAAAATTGTGAAATGCACTTTGAAAACTATAGTGAGAAAACAAATAGTTAACAAATAATTTAACAATACTTCATGTGACTGTCCATTCATGGGCTATATTTGTGTACTGTAAGGAAGTCCTTGTGGAGGATGACTACTAGCAAGTTTTTTTTCCTTAATGCCTACTCCTTGTCTGCTTTTTAGCCTAGCTTCATTAGTGTAGAACTGTGATCTGTGACTACAGTTTAGCTACAGTGCCTCCAGGGAGGCTGAGGTAGTCTGCGACATGTCCCCTGCCTCCTGATACGTTCAGGCTTCTGCGCTGTGTCTCCTCCGTTCAGCCCTGCCTCCTCGGATTCACAAGTTCCTCAAAGTGCACCAAGAGCTTGATTTTCATTTTGGCAGGGGGAAAATGATAGCAAGTACGGACTGCTAAACAAGGGAGAAAAAAAATGATTATCAGGTAATTGTCACCCACATACTGAAGGGAACGGAAAGTCATTATAACAATTCTATGTCATCATCTGTTGTAGGCAGTCCTTTTGTAGACATTACTTCCAGGCATCGAGGAGGCATGTACTGACCCAGCTCATAAAATAGCTGCTACCAATGAGCCTACATGAAAGATTGTGAATAGGTTGCTTTCTTAGAGTGGCATTGAAATACTGGCAATAATACATTGTGCAAAAATATACACGCCCCCAAATGTCACTTGTGATGTCTCATATTTCACCTTCAGCAGCAAGCAATTGTATGTAGCATTTGCCCGATGAGCGCAAGATAATCATCCCACCCATCCCTGGTTTACTGATGGAATATAAACTATTAGATGACATGTTTTAAGAGCTGTGATTATATAGGGGAATGTGAATGTTAACTAGATGTAAATACTTACCACATTCAGTGCAATATATCTCTGCACTGCTGACAATTTTTTGTAAACCATGTAACCTAGTCATTACAAATGATGTATCGACACTTATTTGACGCTGTATAAAATAGGAATGTAATAAATTAATGTACGCGATGTACAATTTTACCGAGATGGAATGCAATCTTCTAAAACCTTGTTAAGTCTCTTTTCTTTCTTCTTACAGATTTCATAGATACATTTTTGTATTGAATTATATTGAGTGTTTTAAACGGATGGGATTTTTTTTTTTGCCAACAATTCTAGCTTGAAGATATTCTCCATAGAGACACTTTTTTTTATTAATTTCAGGGAATTTAGGGCTTAAGTATGTTGCCTGTTGTGCGAGCTTAGTAGTATGTCTGGAATTACAATTAAAAATCTACTTTTCTAATAGACATGAAATAATGACTGTCTTCTTTTCTTAGAACTCTTGTGTGTTGGTTTGTTTGTAAATCAAGGGGTTGTGCATTTTTGGGGGGATTTTGGCAAACCTGCGAAAGGATGCATACTTACCTGCTTCTCAACGTTGGCTCTCAGAACCTTCTCTCCCAAGATGCGCTTGTGCTCCCACATCATGATGCAAGGGGTGCAGGACACCGCTGCAGCCAGGGATTTGATGCAGCAGCGTCAAATCAGAAATTTACATCCTCAGAGCGCAGCCGACACTAGAGAGTGAAGGGACCGGAAGCCAGGGCCCTCCCCCAAACAAAGTTCCTCCGCCCTTCAAGAGAGTGTCTCCCCCTTCTCCGATGACATAACTGGTGACAAGCCATTGTTTTCTACGCAAATGATATAATACTTTACTTTTCCTGTGGTACTGCTGGAGAAAAATTAAACACTTGCTGACAAATTCACCCACAGAGATGATCACTGGGGATCTTAACAGTTCATCAAATTTCACCCTAATTTTACAATATAAGCAGAGGCATACCTTCAATGGAGGCAGGCCATGCAACTGCTACAGAGACCGGAGGGGAGGAGGGGCCCAGCACTGAACTCCTGTTCCCAATGTGAAAACACCACATTTTATTTGCAGCTGCTACTAGAATGAGCTCACATGGAAAATAAATGATTATAGCTTCCAATGCAGACAATGGTAACTGTCTAAATTCCTATGCACTGAGCTCCCCCTAGGGATGGCTGCAGGCAAACATCTTTTGTAATATGTGAAATAAAGCAGAAGATTTATGAATGTATTTATACCAGTTGTCTGGTGTAAAGTACATTGTGAAAGTACATTGAGAAATATGATGTGAGAATAAGCGCCATATTTTTAAAGCCCTGGTTCAATTTTCTGACATTAAAGTTAGATAAAGTGGGTGAGGCCAAGGACTTTTTTCTTACAATCTTTTAATTAATTTAATAAAAATGTCTTCTGCTTAAAGAAAAAGATTGTAAATTGGTCTGAAATCTGGGACGTTGCTCTTTATGTTCTGCCTTGGCTGAGAGTGTTTGAGGTAGGTGTACTGAGAAAATGGTGGTGCAGGGAGGCTCACACTGAGCTTTGCTATAGGGGACCTATGAGATCTGTGTACGCCTCCGAATATGTGCAATACAACAACAACTCACTTTCTAGTACAGAGGAAAAGGGATGGTTTTTCTAAAACTCTCCTCCTCTGGACAATAAGCTTTAAATTCCCGACATTATATGACCATATGTATTCTATTCTAGTCACTTATCTTTAAAGAGGACCTTTCACCTGGAAAAACATTGTGAACTAAGTATCCTGACATATACAGCGGCGCCCAGGGATCTCACTGCACTTACTATTATCCCTGGGCGCCGCTCCGTTCTCCCGTTATGTCCTCCGGTATCTTCGCTCAGTAAGTTATAGTAGGCGGAGTCTGCCCTTGTTCTGCTGGGCGTCTCCTCCTCCTGGGCTGTAGCGCTGGCCAATCACAGCACACAGCTCACAGCCTGGGAGTTTTTTTTATCCCGAGCTGTGCGCTGCGATTGGCCAGCGCTACAGCCTAGGAGGAGGAGACGCCCAGCAGAACAAGGGCAGTCTCCGCCTACTATAACTTACTGAGTGAAGATACCGGAGGACATAACGGGAGAACGGAGCGGCGCGCAGGGATAATAGTAAGTGCAGTGAGATCCCTGGGTGCCGCTGTATATGTCAGGATATTTAGTTCACAATGTTTCTCCAGGTGAAAGGTCCTCTTTAAATGTAATATAAACTTAAGTTTCTCCATAGGATACTATGTAGAGGTTAACCCAGGAGCTGATATGCCTTATCCTCACATTGCAATGGACATGACCCAAGCATGCTTAATGGGGTTTTCCTGGTACTAGTATAATGAATAAACATGAGTGGTTTTCAGTCAAGCAGTTTCTAAACCTAACTAAGCAAATTGCTGTATGCAAAGCTTCATCTCTGTAACACTTGATAGGACTGCAAGGCTCAAGTCATATGGAAACATGCTCTGAGTTCCACAGGATGCTGTGCTACTGAGTAAGTTAACATATTTAATACTTTCAACATTTTTAGATTTCCAATAGAAAATTCTTTTAAAAAGCATTTCTAAATTAAAGGGTCTGTCCCATTAAAAATGTTCTAAATTTTTAAAACCAGCAGTATAGCCACTGAGTTGCTAATTTCTAAATTAAAGGGTCTGTCCCATGAAAAATGTTCTGTGTCTGTATAGCGCCACCTGCTGTTTGTCCTTATTTTCATCTCTCTGCCCATCTTGCTGAGGTGGATGCACATGCTCTGTTTCGTCCTTCAACCTTCAACTACCTCCAGCCATATCTTCTGTTGGAAGTTGTGACATTTACATAAAAATTTCCCCTGAGTAAGAACACACATCCTTACCTGCAGCAGAAAGGGCAAGCCCCCTGAGAAAGGACAAGCCCCCTAAGCTGCCAGCTTGAAATAAATCTAAGAGCAACTGAAGCAATGAATTGGGAGATCTCTGAATCCATGTGAGGTATAGAGCTGGTTCTAGCTTTGTTAATGTTACATTTGCATCCCACTATTTCTATTAGGAACATTATTTATTTAACTACTACTCCTAACATTTTTGCCATAACCACTACTCTGCTCCTCTCCTTGCTCCGTGTTCTGCTGCCTGGCTGTTTCTAATTACTCTTTAGCTCTTGCTATAAATGCAGTATTGCCCTCTCACTTCTTGCCTGAGCAATTAAGTTCTTAGGGTGCTAGCTGTTTGCTAAGTGTTGTTCTTGGTTGACTGCCTATGTACTGATCTTGCCTGTTTACGGTTGTGACCCACTGCTGCCAGCCCTGACCTCGGAAATGTTTCACGGAGTTGCATAAACTCTGCCTGCCCTGACCTCAGCTTGTTACTGACTACGAGTTTTGCCTGTCCCTTCAGTGAGTCAGCTGTCAACCATACCAGGACTACTCTGGTAGGTAGTGGTCTGGTGGTTCCCTACAGAAAAGTCCTGAGGGTATATACCAGGGAGAAGCCAGGATAATGCCCTTAGGTTTAGCTTAAGGTCAAACTAGTTGATTGACACTGCGGTTCCACAACCAATGTCGTAACATAAAGAGATTATCATCTCTGATTTTCCTTTTT
Source organism: Bufo gargarizans (assembly GCF_014858855.1). Taxonomy (NCBI): domain Eukaryota; kingdom Metazoa; phylum Chordata; class Amphibia; order Anura; family Bufonidae; genus Bufo; species Bufo gargarizans. Next base: position 138,760,731 of record NC_058087.1, on the reverse strand, counting down.
TAAATTAATCAAGGCATAACCTCGTTAATGGTGCATTGTCAAACTGTATAGCCTTAATGGTTTCAAAAAGACAAGCCCTATCAGGGATGATGGACTTCATAGACAGTTAGCCAGTGGGAAGAGCCTCTAATAAAAAGGGTTTTGCTCTGGCAGATTTAGACTGTCAAACTTTTAAATAGTATTGTTAGCCATTCATGGCTGTAATGTGGGGTGTGGGCAAGTGATTACCTTGGTGAGAAATTTTGCAGACACGAAACACAGAATCTCTTTATTTCATGAGGCATGGAATTTCAACGAGTTACAATTAAACCCTACAGCAATATGGTTAACAACCATCCAAAAACTAAGGAAAAAGGAAAATAATAACCAAAGTCTCATGTACACAAGAGATTAGAAGCAAATAATCAGAAGTGATAAGCAGCAGGGGTCATATTCGAATTCGCAATATTTCACGAATATTTAGTAGAATATTCTCAAATTCGAATATTCGTTAGGAGTAGTGTTGGTTGCGAATTTTCGTAATGAGAAATTTCGTGATGCGATTTTTCGTAATGAGAATCAATGAGATTGTGAAAACTCAGATCCGATGGTATAGTCTAACCCCCAAGCGCTCCCATGGTGACGGGGACGCTTGACGGGGAGGAGTATGCCAAAGTGGAACAACTGTACAGATTTAAAAAATAAAGACGAATATTCTAGAAAACGAATATATTCGTATTTTACAATATTCGTAATATTAAAAAATAAGAAGGAATAGCGAATATTCGAAGAAAAAAAATAATATAGAGCAATTTAGCTAATATAGTGCTATAATCTTCTTTGTCTAATAGTTGTCATTTTTTTCTCATCTGAAGTTCAGATTGGAAAAAATGTACAACTATAAAAAAAAAGATTAGCTAAATTGTTCTACATTCCTTTTTTTTTTTTTTTTATATTCGCTATATTGCTATATATTCTTGTTTTAGAATATTACAAATATACAAAAAATGAATATATAGCACTATATCGTATATATTAGTTTTTTCAAATATTTGTCTTTTTTTCCATCTGAAGTCATGATTCCTCCCTGCTTAAGTTAAAAAACGAATATATTCTATATAGTGCCATATATTCGTTTTTTGAATATTCGTAATATTCTAAAACAAGAATATACAGCAATGTAGCGAATATAAAAAAAAACTAATGTAGAACAATTTAGCTAATATAGTGCTATAATCTTTTTTTTAATAGTTGTAATATTTTTCCAATCTGAACTTTAGATGAGAAAAAAATTACAACTATCAGACAAAGAAGATTATAGCACTATATTAGCTAAATTGCTCTACATTAGTTTTTTTTTTATATTCGCTATATTGCTATATATTCTTGTTTTTGAATATTACGAATATTCTAAAAAACAAATATATATTTTTTTTTATAATATTTGTCTTTTAAAAAAAAATCTTTACAGTTGTTCCACTTTGGCATACTCCTCTCCGACAAGAGTCCCTGTCACTATGGGAATGCCTGGAGGTTAGAATATACCATCGGATCTGAGTTTTCACAATCTCATTGATTCTTATTACGAAAATTCTCATTACAAAAATTTGCATTATGAAAGTTCGCAATCAACACTACTCCTAAAGTCAAAGATATTGCAGCCTTCTCATTGGCCCACAAGCTAGAAGCAGGGAGGGATCATGTGTACTGATAAAAAAAAAATCGACAAATATATATCACTATATTCTAAATATAATACTCAAAGTGCCAATATTCAAGATAAAAATTCCCAATTCGAATATTCGTGATCAACATTAATAATCAGGGGATAGTCTCTCCACTTAAAGAGATTGTGCCAAGTTTACAGGATAGCCGATAACTAACTGATTGCAGGGACCCTCACCAATCTAATAGAGTGGCAGGTCAGGCATGTGCCCTGCCACTCCATTCATTCTCTATGGGATTTCCAGAAAAACCCGAGCACAGCGCCTGCCTATTTAGCATTCCCATAGAGAATGAATGGAGTGACAGGGAAAATGTGCAGTGTCCCACCCCAAAGCAGCGGTATACTGCAAAGTGCAAAATGAAAGGGTTAAAATGTGTTTGCGTTCATATGTAAATTGCTTGTATTTGAACAAAGTATCAATAAGCAATATCCACAGCCACCATTAGATGTGACTGGTGTCACCCTCTTTATTTAGAGAGGAGGAATTAGAACATTCCAGTTTTATGGTAGTGAGTCTGAGTCGAACCAGAAAACAGAACAGATGCAAACATGTACTGCAGTCACAACAGTCTGTCCTGGAGCAGGCACCAACCAGGACAAGGCAGGAAAAGAACACCTAGAAGCAGGCTAGAAGAAGAAGAGTAACAAGGATGTTTAGAATTTCAAGGGAAACTGTCATGTTTTCATCAAAAAATCAATTTTAGCATATGTTACTGCTGCAGCAGCATTATGCATAGAGCAATCTTTAGCTTCTTCACTTACCACTGTTTTCCTTGAGTTTTTCCGTTAGTTACAGCTGTTTAAACATTTACAATATGAGGACCTTCTCAAGATGGCTCCTCTGCCAGATCTCTGAGGCCAAAACTGCTTTCCCTCACTTCCCATACACACTTGCTGTAGCCAGCAGCTTCCTGCCAGCCAATCAGATTGGATTACTGAGAGACACGCCTCCTCACTCTGAAGCCTAATGCAGGCATGCAGTGTGAAGGACCGCCCCTCAGTCTTCCTCTCTTCTTAGCCGGAGACAGACAAGCCCTAGCAACTGTCTTTCAAGGGAGCAGTGGAAAGGGACAGAGGACATTAATAAAAGCTGTTATTATAAGGTAATTACAGATCTTTTGACAATCATTGACAGAATAACTCAGGTATACAGGCCTAGCTCTAATAAACTAGCAAATAAAAAAAATATGACAGTTATCCTTTCAGTCTTTGGAGAATTTCTGTTTTAAGAAGACCACTCAAAGGCCCTTTACATGGGCTGAGAATCACACAGATTATCTCAAACGAATGTTCATAGTAAGAGCTCATTCAGACGGCCGTATGCTGTCCACAAAAATGCGGATGCGTTTTTTGGCGGACAGTTCAGCATGTACACAACAAAATAGATTGCATTCCATGTTTTTGAAGACCCCCAAAAAATGGATCCGCATTTTTGCGGATAGCATAAAGCCACCTGAATGAGCCCTAACACTAATTGGGTAAATGTACCGCCGATTACCCGATGAACGAGCGAAACGCACTCAAAAATTATCGTTTCCCTAGCAGCAGATCATGCTGTGTAAACACGATCTCCTACCGGCAAACAACGAGTCAGTATGGAAAAGAGCAATGGCTTTAGCTATTGCTCCTCCCCATACTCTGGAGGAGATCGCCGCATGTAATAGCACCTCCACCAGCGATGAGCAGATTGTCGGGAAGGAACACTTACTTCCCAACTATCTGCTGTAATATCGTCCTGTGTAAAGGGACCTTAAGTCTCCATTGCTCTGTTTTCAGAAGTATTTCTCCGGTGCCTGAACACACATACACTGCAGATTTGCAGATTTGCCATCTGTGTGAGTACATTGCCTATATCCCACAGTGGAAGAGTGGATTAGCAACCCTTAAAAAAGGTGCCGAAAGTTGGTTGCATGGAAAGAAAATTGCTACACCCCATGCCTAGATGTTTATGTCTAAAGTTAGCTAGAGAAACGTAGTGTGAGGAAGACAACTTTAAAGAGACACTTTGGCCTATCAACTACCCGTACAGCCGTGGAACCTTCAACTTCTGTGGAAAGGGCATTTTGTGTGCTAATTGCCAGTCCATGGCATCCTAAGAACCGTCCTAATCTGTATGCATTTAAATTCTTCAGTAAAGAACTGTTCGGCTGCACAATGCCTCTTTATTGCTTCCTGCACTACTACACTGAAAAGCGCTGGCGTAAAGAACTGGGCTCCTGCCTTGCACCTCAAAACTACCAACACCAAGGGCATGTCAGCTGTCAACAGGCAGGAGAAATCCAGAACTAGAGTGTGCTCTGAAGGGAAGAAAGGTCCACCCTTTTAACATTACTGCACACCTCAGGAAGTGTCAGAACCGTGAGTACTACTACACCTACTCCCATCCGGCCACCAACCCACCCTTGCTCTGTTAGATTATCTTCAGCTTAGCCGCTCGGGGTGTGTGTCCTTTGTGCCAAAGCTCTTAACTGCCACAGCTTCTAACAGAATACATGGCTGGTGGCAATTGAAGATTTAAACTGAGTATATTCGACCGGCTCAGTGAGACGGACATAAAAAAGGAAAAGAACAAACAGCAGGTGGCGCTATACAAATACATTTTATTGACTAGCTCACTAGCTATACTAAATGTTTAATTATATGCAATTACAAAAGTATTCAGAACCAGGTGCTGGTTTAAAAAAATGTAGAATATGTTTTATGACACAACCCCTTTAAGGGTACTTTCACACTAGCGTTATTCTTTTCCGGCATTGAGTTCCGTCCTAAGGGCTCAATACCAAAAAAAACTGATCAGTTTTATCCTAATGCATTCTGAATGGAGTGCAATCCGTTCAGTAGGCATCAGGATGTCTTCAGTTCAGTCATTTTACCTTTTCAGGACGGAGAATATACCGCAGCATGCTGAAACAGTTGCCGGAATTATTTTCCATTGAAATGCATTAATGCCGGATCCGTCCCCAAGTGTTCCGGCAAAACTGATCAGTTTTTGCGGTCTCTGCATGCTCAGACCTTTAAAAATGTGAAAAAGATAAATACCGGATCCGTTTTTCCGGATGACAACGGAGAGAGAGATCCGGCATGTCAATGCATTTGTCAGACGGATCTACATCCGAATCCGTCTGAAAAATGCCATCCAGTTTGCATACGTATTGCCGGATCTGCCTGCCGGAATCCTTTAATGCAAGTGTGAAAGTACCCTAAGTCATAGTATTGATTAAAAATATCCTACCATTTTACGTATACAGCTCCAATGCAGACTTGTGTGTCACCGTAGTAACAGACTACATACTACCCTGTATAGTCTGATCCCACAGTCATACTCAATCAGTTTTTCACTCTAACCAATAAATGTATATGGTTTGTTTGTGGTTTCTTACAACAAAAACATATTGGTCTAGCTAGGGGCTCCAGATGTGTCCTTTCTTACCTGTCATCTTGCCTCAACATATTCTAAGTAGTGATGAGCGGCAGGGGCAATATTCTAATTCGCGAATATTTGGTTGAATATTCGTCATAAATTAGCGAATTCGAGAATTTGCAATTATTTTCTTGCTTGCGAAAATCAGCAATGTAATATTCACGTAATACGTGCGCAATACAGGCGTGGGTCACTTTTGCTACATTTTCCAAGCTTCTAGAAGTTTCCTGAGACTGGAGAAAATGGTTGGCACGGCAGAACATTACTATAGCTCTATATGCAGATAGAGTGCTCCAATATATTTGCGATTGCGCAAATTGGCAATTAATGATGCGCATATTTTTGCGCAATATGTGCAACTTCACATTTTAGCAGGTCTGACTACATATTACTGATTGGTGCACACAGCACTATGTCTGTAGCATGTCTGTATGGACAGCAGAACCTATCAGCTACACTATATCAGGATATAACACTGACTATCTCCCATTATCTGTATTATATATATGAGCTAACTAGCTAATGTAATTACACAGCAAAGCACAGAGCACAGCAATGACACTGCTGTCCCTCTCAGAACTGCAAAAAACGACTGCTGGAAAGGTTCTTATATAGTAAGGGGTAGGCAACTTTCCTATTGGTTGCTAGGGATGTTGCTAAGCTCAGACAAAGACATTGCAGCAAGAAGCAGTGAGGGATCATGGGTTCAGATAAAAAAAAAAATCTAGAATATTCGCGAATACAAATATATAGCACTATATTCTACATCTTTGCGAATTCTCGAAGTGGCGATATCCGTGATTAAAATTTCGCGATTCGAATATTCACGATCAACACTAATTCTAAGATTTTCCAGTGGTTGTTCTGTGAATTGCAGCATGTCAAGGGTTTTGCTACTATGTTGTGATACTGCATTGAATTTGGTTCATGAGAACTTGAAGTCCTCAATGAAGGTTGAGTCATGCAAAGGGTGGACAGAAGGTGGACACCAATCTGTAGAATATTCGACTAATTACAAAGTTAATTCAGTTTTTGTGGCACTAGAGCAAAAAAAATGGTTGTAAATGTGGACATTGTGTCTAATAAATATGACACGTGCACATTATTTCATGAGCCCCAATATGTTTTTGGCTAGAAATGACTAAATCATCACAAAATCCTTGGGCTACAATGTGGTACCACACTGGATCTTAAAGGAGGTGTCCCATCTCAACATTTATGGTTTATTGCTAGGATATACCACAAATGTCAGATAGCTGCAGGTTCCACCTTGGGACCCACTGCCATCATCAGAATGGGGCTCCGAAGTGAAGCAGAGCACACCCTGCATGTGCAACATCCACTCCATAGTGGTGAATGGGCAGGTGGCTGTTCTTGAGCATCTTGCTCTCCATTTACTTCTGTGGGACTTCTGAATATATAGCCAAGCAAGCACGTTCTGTTATCTTCCAGCAAGCGCGGCCACTAGTCCATTCACTGATATGGGACTTCTGGAAATAGCCGAGCCAGGAGTGATAGGAGTGGGTCCCAGAGGTGGGACCCGCACCTATCTAACATTTGTGCCATACCTATTGAGATGGGACAGCCCCTTTAAAGATCAAGTCCCTGTTACCCATTGCAACCGGTATTTATGCTCATTTTTGCTATGTACAACAAAGCCATTTTTTTCTCTAAGGCAATTTTAAGATGTAATGTCCAAGGTATATGACTGCGTATGCATGTATACATCCGAGGTGCTCGGGGACCCTGCAACATGTTCAGCATTCTAATTACATTAATACAAAGGAGAAATAAATCACTGATGGAGTCGCAGTTCAACTGCACTGTTTTGTAGCATTATAATTCAACCACCCCAAAGGATGAAGCCCCAAGTGGCCCTCAGTTGTTTGAAAAGCAGATATTCAATGACAGCACATTGTATGCCTTACTGGTAACTTAAATTATGTGTGACCTTGGAGACACAAACATTTTATTTATTTTATATGAAGATGGGGAGATTTATCCAAACTGGAACGCCAGTCTTGATCTGTTTAGTGTTGGCGTAAGATATGCTAAAATTATAGATCTTAATACATTATTATAAATAAAAATGAGTATAAATATTATTATACTGTAGAATCCACTTTCTGCGGCCTATTCTATCCTGTATTCTCTCTAATAAAAAGACATCAAGGCTTAAAGAGGAATGATGGTTTACTAAACTAAAAATTAAAGGTAACAAAGAAACAAACAGAATAATGGCAAAAACCCTTCCTTCAATGTCCTATATTGGGAAGATACAAGCATTAGTATATCAATGACAATACATACATAAATAACCTAATCCTAAAACCTAATACTACTACTATACAGTGCAATTGGTCCTGTATATACTGTATATCAAATAATATCACATTCATACCCACAGACACCCACCGTTCCACCTCTTACTCAGATGTCCTCCGGCCTCCTTTCCAACAGCTCATCTAATCAGTTTCTGGTAATGCGATAAGGGTCGTTTTCACCAACTTGGGGCAGTGTTCATTATTTTCCTGTGGATGGCGTCCTTGCACCTCAGAGAGTCCACATACTCCACTGGGCCTAAGGCAGTGTTCGTTGACCCAGGGACTATTCACAGTTGACCACTCCATCTGCCCCCCAAACATAATGTTGATAAGGAGGCACAACATTCTTTACACCTTTGATGTACACTGCAAGGACCGAGCTTATGGCCCACGTTAAAAGGCAATCAGGTGGTTCCCGCATAGCTTGTTTACACCACAACAGTCACCAAGGGGATCTCAAATGCGTTTACTGATCATCTGATTATTATTCCAACTGCCATTCCTTTTCATTGTCCATTTTCGACCCCCAGCAGGGTGTTTTCCATCCTGTGACCTTCTTGCTGCTATTTCCATTCAATATTAACTAAATCTTATAGTACATGGGAATCTCTAATATCGAACATTGCTCATGTTGACTTCCAACATATACATTTGGTGCATCTTATCATATTCATGCACTAGAATCTCAAATCTATGACGGCACAGGGTTTGCTCCACCTAACTGACATGGAAAAAGGATGGTGTAAGGGTCGTGACTACTGCAGAAGGAACATTATAGCAGGCAGTGCAAGTCCTGAGAAGCATTACAGAGCAAAACATGCTGGGTTTGCATACAACTCAGCAGGAAGCTGATGAAAACAGGAAGTCCTGCATGTAAACATCCTGCCAGATCGCAGTGATACTGAGGACAGGGGAAGGAAAGTGCTGACATGGAAAAAAGGTATATGGGGAAAAAAATATGCTGTGTTTGGGGTACTCTGGGCAGATAAAAACTATTTCATGATTAAACCAGAGAACCCCTTTATAAAACTTGTTTGATAAAAATAAATCTGTGGGACATAAGGGTGTACATACCATGGAGGAAGCCTATACATTGGCCCTGTGTCCTTATTTTCATGGGTGGTATGAACTTTAGGGCTCTCCCCCACCGGTATTATGATTAGGAATGAGCAAATTAACTCTAACTAATCAATTCTTCTCATTAGCAAGAGTTTTTCACCTTTGAGGGGCCGTTCCTACAGGTGAAGAAGTGCACACCTGCCTGTTGATTGACGAAGCCAGACATCTTGCCCAGCAGTGATGATCTTGTACCTCGCCACTGCTCCGTGCTTTGATTTCACTTAACGAGCAGCGACTGTTCATACACCGCTACCTGGAAATGTAGTGGCACATGAACAGTCACTGCTCCTGTAACGAAAGCAGTGCCTTTGCGCTTGCACCACTACTTGCACCACTACTTTCTTCCCTTGGGGCACAACCTGGTTCTGGGGCCCCTGTCTGATGGTAGCTGGGGTGCCCATGATGATAGATGTTTGGATGGGTGCAGGGCGTGTAGATTGCAATGGCCAGCATATGGTGCAGGAGTAAGGAAACCAGGCCAGAGTTAGAAAAATAAATGTCTCTCTTTACTGAGTGAAAAATAGGGATTGTAGTACATTCAAGATCAATCTGGACATAATGCAAATTCTTTCCCTAGATGGCAAGGCATGGAAGTTAGCAGTGACCAATAATCACACTCTTGGTATCCTACCTTGCTAAAGTCTCTCTCTCTAGAATCACTGGCTAGTGAATGTAATCTGGCAATTATGTCTGTGGTGTCCACTGTGAGATACAGGTCTTTAGAGGCATGTCTGGCTAGGATATGGTTAAGTATGACGGTTGTCTTAAATGTAATCCCTCACAAGCAACAAAGTGTGGTTAGCTGCAGTTGTAGGTTACCTTGCGGACTCCTATGCTTGGCCATGCACATTATTTCTATCCTTCGTTCTGTTGCAGAAACAGTAACTTTCACAGAGATCAGTTAGTCTCTGGATCCTGAGACCCAAGGAGAAGGAGCACATGGATTTGTTTCCTCCCTCCTCACACACACTAGTGTCTAATCTACCATCAGGAATTAGGACTAGCCCACTCTTGCCTTGAGGGACAGGGTGATCACATTACATAACATTAACTAACATTTGCAGATACCGCTGTACTGGGATACTGCATAGGTAGATGGCCATGGTTTGAACAAGAATGTGGGGAGTCGGGACCCAAAGTAGATTTTAGCCTTGTCCCCCACATCCCTCCATTTATGCCACTGGTCTAACATAATAATTTTTTATATTTTCTATTTGTTGAATGGGGCGCAGCAATAAGAAGCGCATTCTGTTGATAAGCAAGTAATCTCTTCCATATCATTTTATTCCGCATTATGTTCATTTCAGAATTCTGACAATATAATTATTTGCAGATCCATGGAATCTGGAATATCTCTTCGGAGAAATGTGCACCTATTTCAGTATAGAACAGCATGACCGCACCATTACTTCTTATAGACTCCTGAGGCAGCCACGTGTGATGGCGCATTTGAAGGCTGCTCCAGACCCTCACCTTATCAGCCCTGATTTTATGTTCTGGTGGGTGGAGAGCTCTATACCATAAGAGCTTTTTCCAGGGAGCTATCCCCATCTTGGGAGCTCTTGGCAGCCTCATCCACCATGACGTGGGGTCATCGCTCTTGATGCCCCTTTGCCGTTCATTCCAGTTTCCACTAACTGTATGTACTCTCCCACGGGGGCTGATTCATTAATCTTATTAATTTGGCTGAGTCTGGTGACTGTTTTTTCATTTTTTTCATTAATTACGTACTATTGTGACTGTTTATTCAGCAATTACGTACTATCATTAGACGGGGCCCACCGCATCGATTATTTGGGCCTTCTACACTTGATATATCTACCTCGTATTACCCCCTGAGGATCCCACTCCGTGGGTGAAACGCGTCGGGGTTAATTCTGTATCTCTTGCACATAATATAATCATCATATATAAGATTCTATGTTTGTATGCTTTGTCCACGTAATTTTTAACCACTAGGTGTACCCGGTACCTCCTGGCAACAGGTCACGAGGGTCGTATACTGTGGACACCTTTTTTGCATTTCTGTATGTATTGATGTGTTTCTGTGTCAGTCAATTTTCCGGGGGTGGCCACTTTTCGGGACCAGCAATCCTCCTTCCTCCACCCCATCAGGGCTTGCTAGGAGTTTGAGGCTAGGCACGAGGACAGGGAGTCCCCACCACTAGGAGACGTCCCTGGGCACAGGATTAGACTAGGGTAGTAGCGGCAGGGATATCTTCCCCACCGCTTACCCACCGTGTCCCAATTATCTTTTGTGGCCCACCCGATTTGACTTTGTTAGAGTTATAGTTTTCTCATTAAATGTAGATATCATATTTTTCAATAGGGTCTATTGCTGGACGTTTTGGGCGCAGCAATAAGAAGCGCATTCTGTTGATAAGCAAGTAATCTCTTCCATATCATTTTATTCCGCATTATGTTCATTTCAGAATTCTGACAATATAATTATTTGCAGATCCATGGAATCTGGAATATCTCTTCGGAGAAATGTGCAGCTATTTCAGTATAGAACAGCATGACCGCACCATTACTTCTTATAGACTCCTGAGGCAGCCACGTGTGATGGCGCATTTGAAGAACTGTCATTGAGAGATAATTGGTCACAGTCTCCAAAGAGTTTTGCTTTCTGAAGACTCTAGTTAAATGCATAAATAGAATTACAGAGGAGTTATTTTCAATGTACAAAATCTCCTTTTACGTCCATTTATGTCGAATAGTATCTCAATTTTCTAGGAATTACATGGATTTGTGGAGTGACTTGCAGAGTGGTTATGTATTAGGAGTCTATAGAGAAAAGCAGAGGTTTAGGTAGTCGAGATAATGGGGCATGTGTCCCGGGTGCTGAGGTCAGGGGGGTACCAACAAGCCTCTTTGCCCTGGTCAATATACAAGATGTCCCTCAAGTTACTATATATTAATTCGTTCCAGGAGGACCATTTTAAGTTGTAATGATAGTAATATGAAAAACTACTAGGAATCAGTTAGCAAAGTTCTCAAAATGTTGCCAAAAAAGACTAAATGAAGATTAACTAAAGTTAAGCAGATAAATAATACATATAAAGTCAGTTCTTACATACAAAAGTCAGAACCTGCTGGCTGAGACCCTATATGACTTGCTATTTTGAGGACAGGAGTCTGTGCAGTACATGGTGTGTCAGAGCCACGCTTACTGGGTGTCCAAAGGAGCAGTTCATCATGGCACTGGTAAGGAGCAGTACAGATTATGTAGTACTATACCATACTAAATAGAGGCGCTTTAGACAGCCTATCAGTGCAGGAACTTAAGTACTATGGGTGCTTTACCAATAAATTGCCAACGCTGATTGGCTGGATCTTCCAGTCAATGACCCATTTCACTGATCCAGAATGTCTGTAGCATTGCATGTTGAGTCTGGTTTCAAGCTACGATGACCTAGGAAAAACCATTGTACAGTTTATTATAAAAAATATTGTAACTGGAGGCATAACTTGTAGAACCAGCGTATTTATATAGAAGGAAAGGGTGGCAAACTGACCTGTTGTCCCAGTGAACAAAAGGTAAGGAAAGGTAAGGGAGGAGGAACTTGACAAAACAAGTCAATCGAGTTTCAAGGATTGTGCAAAACCTATCCTAATCTTTTCAAAATGATACTATACAATATGCTGAAAATTCTAAAATTGCATTTTCCAAAGTATCTACATATAAACCATTCTCTCATAAATGTTATAAGTAGCAAGTACTTGTATACAGCCATATATGCTCCAAGAGTAGGAGCAACAGGGAAGAGTCTCTTGCCAAAACTAATTAAAAGTGGCAAGAACGGCATAAGTCAAATCTGTGCACAAAAAATGTCAATGGCACATAAAGTTGCAACTTTTGTATGCCCGTTGGCTACTGGCTGTGATAAATTCCAAACCAAATACTGCTAACATCCAGATCCCAAGAACCACAAGAACTGTTTGTGGATTGGGTGACCATGGCTGAAATCACCAAACAGAATGTCAGGCATCAGATGTAGAGGGTAAAATGGCCATGGACACATTGCAGTGAAAATGTATTCTCCAGAGGTATGAATCATGCTGGCAGTCTAACATTTTAGCAGATGCCAGGGGAACATGCACTATGATACCGCTTGTTTATATGCTACATCAGGGACCCCTTTCTGTTAGACTGAAAACCCACTGCAAAGAGTGGTGGCCGTCTGGAGGACTCTAAAACAGCCTATTCATCTGCCCCAACACTGTGTGATTTCTAGAATGTGCAAAACTTAGATATCATCACTAGTGTTGAGCGAATCGAAGTGTCCAAAGTAGACTCAGATCCGAATTTCAGGGAAAATTCGATTTGCCGCAAAGTCGAATTTCCTCGTGGCAACGAATGGATTTTACCTGAAATGGGTTAAAAAAAACATTATCACCTCATCTGTTTGAGCATGAATAGCCCACTGCCGCCCTCTTGATTTAAAATCCTGTGTGAAATCTTGTGCGCGGTGACGTATGACATCACCACGCCAGCTGACGTGATG